>NC_137785.1:55257277-55624777 GCF_963455305.1 Plecotus auritus
CTGTGGTCAGACAAGATCCACAAATATAATAGCATCGTACATCTGAATAGTGTTTTATGCTGCTTTTTTCCTTTATGTAAAGAAGAATTTTAATGATAGACAAATACTCATAAAAATTGCCAAGTGAAAAATCAGGGCATTTACAGTACCTTTTAAAGCAGAATCTTCCCATATCGTAAATGCAGCATTTCCACTCCTAGATACCTGCCCAAAAGAAACTTACACATGCGCACCAGGAGATGTGAGCAAGAATCTTCTTTCAAAAATTAAGGTATTTTAATGTAAAAAAAATAATCTTTTTAGCAGCACAGTTCACAACAGCAAAACAAAACAATAAACAAGCCAAATGTCCATTAACAAGAAAATAATAGCCCTAGCTGGTTTGGCTCAGTGGACAGAGCGTGGGCCTGCAGACCAAAGGATCGGGGTTCAAATCTGGCCAAGGGCACGTACCTCAGTTGTAGGCCCCTCCCCAGTCTGGGCCCTGGTCAGGGCGCATGCAAGAGACAACCAATCGATTTGTTTCTCTCACATCGATATTTCTCTGTCTTTCCCTCTCTCTTCCACTCTCTCTAAAAATCAATGGAAAAATATCCTCCAGCGAAGATTAAAAAAAAGAATAAATAAATTGTGGGTGTTATCTCAATGAAATATTACACAACATTAAATAATAAGTGAATTAATAGCCATAAAAACAACATGGATGAATCTTGGAAACAATGTTAAGTGGAAAAAGCAAGTAAAACCAAACAGTATATTGCTTCTGCATGGAATGATAAATAGGGAATTTAAGATTGTAATTATCTCTAGGGATAGAAAGGGATTAGAGGACCACCGGCGAGGATTAAAGTATTGAATATGTTCTAGTTCTTGAGTTGGGTAGTTGGTTCTTACGCAGTTGATTATATTATTATTCGTTATTACATATATTACATATAAATTCTTTTATATGTGTAATATAATATTTTTATTTACTGATTTGAGAGAGATTTGTTGTTCCAATTATTTATGTATTTACTGGTTGATTATTGTATGTCCTGACCAGAGATCAAACCCACAAGCTTGGCATATTAGACCGTGCTCTAGCCAACTGAGCTACCTGGCCAGTGCTATAATATAACACTTTTAGGTAATAAAGAAAAAATGCCCAAGGAGAGGAAAAAGCAGAACAATATAACTGTAATTTCAACAATGTTAAAAATATACATTATAGCCCTGATCATGTGGCTCAGTTGGTTGGGCATCAGCCCGCCTACTGAAGGGTCTCAGGTTCGAGTCCCAGTTGCAGGTTCAATCCCTGGCCCCCATGGGGCACATGCGGGGCGTGGGGATGGGACCAATTGATGTGTCTCATATCAATGCCTCTCTCTCTCTCTCTCTCTCTCTCTCTCTCATTCTTCCCTCTCTTCCACTGTCTCTGAAAAAGCAATGGAAAAAATATCCTCAGGTGACAAGTAAAAAAAAATAAGAATTATAAAAAGTGATTCACATCTAATATTACACTTGAACCTCGAGTTAGCTAGGAGTAGGCAGGGCTGGGCTGATTATCATCCTGTATCCTGTGGGGAAACTAAACTTAAGGAGGGTTCAATGACTTACCCAAGGTGACACAGGGAAGTGGTGGCGGCCCAGGGCCTGCAACCAAGTTTTCTGATACCAAGACGAGTGTTCTCTAGCCCAAGAAAGCCCCAGCGATGGACCTAAAAGCCTCCGTGAACCGTAATGACTATCAAGGGAAACGAACTGGACCGTCAACTTTCTGAATTGGGCCTGGAATGAAACCCTTGTTCTCATTTATTCGGCAGCAGTTAACCATCAGACGACATTGTGAAGACGGTAGGAGTTCTTAAACATCTGGTTGTTCTGTTTGTTATTAAACATACTGACTATTGAGTGGGGGGAAAAAACACCCATCCCACACATCTCTCCATTGCTGCTGTTTAAAAACATCTATCAGCGTTGTTTGTGTCAAATTGCGCAATTTGTCACTGATGCTGAATCTGCCAGAGGAAAAGTGAATTTGATTGACAAAGCCCCAGGGTTTCTCTCTCTTCCTTTTCAATGTTCCAGATGTTCCAAAAAAATTGGAAGGCTCATCTGCGGATGAAAAGTGTATGGAAGGAACTTGGGGTGGGGGGGTGGGGGAGGTGTGGAATATGTAGAAAGTTCTGTAGAAACTGCCTTCAAGAGCCCCATCCTCTTGATTGGTTCCCATTAGCCTCCGTTTTCAATCACAGTCTTTCAGTGGAGACATCTGTTTTGAGGCCCATCTGTCAGGGGCTCTGTTGTCGTTGACTATTAAATGTATTTGCAGCTGGAGATTCAGGAGGGGTTGCGGGGGGTGGGGGGGGGGAATACAAACCCAACCTTAAATGACAAAAGTGTCCCCAAGAGTGAAGGAAGAAACAGACTTTTGGTTATTCCCACTCTTAGAAATCAGAGGACACAACCATTCTCTAAACACACAGGAGAAAATGATCGGCAAACAAGGATGGCCATGAACAGTGGACATGGGTGGCTTTGGGGCTTTCCACCATTCATCCTCCCTTTTGTGGTGACGGTACCCGAGAACACCCCGGTTTACGTTGGGGGATCACCTCGTTCACATTGTGGATACACTAGTAGGGATAATAATAATCTACCATGAAGTGTTGTTCTAAGTATTAAATTAGTTAATACATGTGTAAGGTCTTAGAGCAGAATCCTGCACATAGTAGGCACTCACTAGGTGTTAACTGTGTTTATTTCTGGAAAGCCTGTATCCACAATACTCTAGAATTGAGTAGAGGCTTCTCTGACCGTCCAGAACTAAGCTGCCAGTCGCCCTCCTCCGCCCCCGTCTCCCCGCCCTATTCCCAGGCATCACAGGGCATTGCAATAGTCTGTAACTTGCACCAGACTCAGCAGCCTGGGGTGTTCAGCTTTATGTCCACCAGGGGGCGCTCAGTCAGTGTTCGTTGAAAATATACTGCTTAATGGAAAGGCCAGAATGGAGGCTCCAGCCCCCAAATTATCAACGATGCTGGAAGGCAGAGCCTGAAGCTCTCAAATAGAATTGGCACCCCCAGCTTTGGGTCCAAACTGGGTTAACGGTGGCCTGGCATCGTGGGGCTGGGCCAGCTCCAATATGTGGCCCTGGCTTGGTGGTGTGTGGTTCTGTAATATTCCTGGACAAGGGAAGCATTTCCTGAAACCATAGTGTGTGCAAACCTTATCTCGCCTTGGTTTATCTCACCAGCCAGCAACATTTAGGGAGGACCCATTGCAATCTATTTTTGCAAAGAGGGGTCTTTGCTCTCAGTGCTTCTGTGGGTGCACTGCCAACTCCGGCATCTTCTTCACTGAGCATCTACTATGTGCCGGGCACTATTCTGGGCACCGGGATTGGCTCATAGTGACACGCCCAGTGAGGAGCAGAGACAGGGCTTGTCCCAGGCCTTTGGATGCCACATCTAATACCGATCCAGAACCATCAATAATTCAATTATTGTTTTTATTAAAGCCATCGCAGCAACCACAGTTCATTTCTCGGCACTTATTCCCCAATGTGGTTGTTCTGAAACCCGGGGCAATTACTCTATAGCGGCCCTTCACTGTTCTCCTTGACGGAATGAATCATAAGGTAACAAGCAGAGGAAATGAAGAAGTATAGGTCAGATCTCATCTGAGCCTATAAAACCAAGATGTGAGATTATGCTATTACTTCCTGGGCTAAGTAAAAATGATTGAACATTTGTTACCGTAATTGTAAAACATCCTTTATAGTAGCTACATAATGGCTTGTAAATGGTCTCCTTCAAATACTGTCCCTATTTCCAAAGAGAGAGATCTTCAATTTGCAAGTGTGTCTTGTCTTACTTATTTCTCATGTATATGCCCTGCCATTGACTGTCTGCAGTAAGCAAGAAATTTTTCATTAAAAGGCCTCATGAAATGCACATTCTATTAGGGGAGACAGGGGGTTAGATAACAGCAGGTGCTCAGGAAGGAAATAAAACTGGGAAGGGGGCTGGGGTGAGTTCCCAAAGGGGAGGGGACGGAGTGAAGACTTGGAGGTGAGGGAGGGAACCACTGATAGCATCCAAGGCACAGGAAACAGAAGGTGCAAAGGCCAGAGGCAGAACATTCCTGATGGCCCTGAGGAACAGGATTCGGCAAATGTAGCGGGTGGGAGGGAGTGATGTTGGCCTTATGAACCAATGTAAGGACTTTAGCTTTTACTCCAAGAGAAATGAGGAGCCACTGGAGGGTTTGAATCAGAGGAGTGACATGTTATATCTGGGTGCTGTGTAGGGAATAGTCCAAAGTCCTGGCTGCACTCATTTGAATTCTCTCAAAGCTTCTTGAATCGTCATCATTATTGCTATTAAATATTATATATATTAATAACAGGTACAGAACTTGGCTTCTGTCCAAGACTGGGCTCTGAATAACTATCATATCTGGAGTCAGATGGACAGGAGGTAGCACAAGTCTGGAAACTGAGTCTTGAGGATATTCACCATCCTCAAGGTCAGCCAGAACACCGAGTCACCATAGCAACAGCTCTGACACCCCATGACACTGAGATTCCCAGACCTCCTTGCTGTGAACAGTCCCTGGGAGTGTGTGTGTGGGGGGCGGGGGGGGGGGGGGGAGCAGCCTTAGGCTTATGGCATCACTTTGTCTATTTCTAAATTTGGAAAACACTGTTTTAATATAATATACCCTCATTTTATGGCACCTTAAATGTGTGTAATTATCCCCAAGTCTATGCAAATTTTTCTCAAAATGAATTAAAATGCATTTGATCATCTTACCTAATAAAAGAGAAACATGCAAATTAACAATCACTGTGCTGCACCAACAGCCAATCAGAGTGAGTATGCAAATTGACCCAACAAAGATGGAGGTTAATTTGCATATGCAGGTGTGGAGCAGCCGGAAGGGGTGTGATGCCTGCTATGAGGGGAAGCGGGGAGGCAAAGGGAGCTACAGGAGCGAGGACTTGCCGGCTCCCCCACGGGCAGGGAGCGGGGACTTGCCGGCTCCTGGGCGGCTGGGGGTGAAGCCAGGGGAAGGAAGGCCTATTCTTGCATGAATCTTTGTGCATCGGGCCTCTAGTAACTTATAAACACAGTCCTAACAGGACCTGTAGTCATGGAGATGGTGGGAGCAAAGTTGGTGCACTAAAAACTCAAACTAAGGCCTGAGGAAAATTGGCAGGACATTGTGCATACCAGCTCATGCTAACTCCAAACCACTCCCCAGGGCCTCTGTGTCCTCTCCCGGCGTCCTAGCTGTGAGCTTAGAACTGCTTTCGAGCATCTGAGGAAAGCAAGTCTGGTTGTCTTAACCTTTTGATGTGCATGTTGATTGACAAGTGAAACTGAATGGGAAGGGGAGGGTTTCCCGTAGCTTGCAATAAATGAAATGACCACCAGGTGGCAGAAAACACCCAGTAAGGAAAGTCAATGCTTTTAAGCTTCCATAGAATCTTTTTTATTTTATTTTATTTTTTATGTTTAAATATATTTTTTATTGATTTCAGAGAGGAAGGAAGAGGGAGAGAGAGAGAGAAACATCAATGATGAGAGAGAGTCATTGATTGGCTGCCTCCTGCACGACCCCACTGGGGATCAAGCCCACAACCCAGGCAGGCATGTGCCCTTGACCGGAATCAAACCTGGGACCCTTCTGTCCGCAGGCCGATGCTCTATCCACTGAGCCAAACCGGGTAGGGCCATAGAATCTTTTTTAAAAACCTGGGTATTTTAGCCCACCGGTGTGGCTCAGTGGTTAAGCATGGACTCAGGAACCAGGCGATCACAGTTTGATTTCCTGTCAGGGCACGTGCCACGGTTGCAGGCTCGATCCCCAGTAGGGGGCGTGCAGAAGGCAGCTGTTCGATGTTTCTATCCCTCTCCTTTTTCCTCTCTCTAAAAAAAAAAAAATCAATAAAAACATGTATCTTAAAAAATGACATTGAGTAAATGTGTTGCAATTTTCAAATATTAGAAGAGCATTTCCTCAGTTTTTTGGTGCTATTTATAATGTAATGGTTACAACATTTCAGGTTTAATCTGCATTATCAACATTTAGTGCCTCACTTTCTTAAGTCTAGACAACCTACAAACAATAAATCAAGCCCTGCTCTTCAGGGTCTGCCCACTTAGAGAGGGTAAGTACTGCCCAATCTCAAGCGGCCCGTGTGATGTCACTAACACAGAGCTGGAAAGAGATACCCTATTACATAGCGTTTCCATCAGTCAGATAGGCTAGATGTAAACAATCTCAAAAGCACAGGTCAAGGATCAGTAAATAATAGCCTGTGGGCTACATTGGGCCCAACGCTTGTCTGTGAATGGCCTAAGAGTGATTCCACATTTTGAAAAGGTTGTATAAATAAATAACTAGCCCTGGCCAGGGTGGCTCAGTGGTTGAACACTATCTCATGCACCAAGAGGTCACTGGTTTGATTCCAGGTCAGGGCAAATGCCTAGGTTGCAGGCTCTATCACCAGCAGGAGGTGTACAGGAGGCAGCCGATGGATGTTCTCTCTCCCTCTCCCTTCCTCTCTCTCTTTAAAAAAAATAGGTAAGTAAAATAAATAAATAAATGACTAGGCAACAGAGATCGTATGTGGCTTTCGTCTTACTAATGAAAGCAACAATATGAATCTGCGTTCATCATATTGGAACTACACTTATTCGGCAATTGCAAACCGTAGATAGACTGGTTACAGATACAACAGTTTAGCAACAATCGACGAATGCATTCTGTGAAAAAATCAATAGACTATAGGGACAGTATCAAGTACAACAAAGAGTATTGCATATTTTGTTGTTGTTTCTAAATTGTGTTATTTTTTTCTATGTGTCCCCTATATTATAATTTATAGTGAGTGTATGTACTCGTGTGCATGAATGCACAATTCATTTGTATTGACCCGTGCTTGTCACAGGCCCAGTACAGTGGCGTGCCCAGGAATGAATAAACAAACAGCCCCAATCCCACGGTTCCCTTGCCCCTGAACCCTCTATGGCTCCACCTTGTCTGGGAAATGATCACACAGGCTGTCCTTTCCATCTCCAAGCCTTTCCTCATACTCTTCCCTCCTGCAGGATGGGGGTGGGTGCGCTGTAAGAGGAGTCGGTGGAGCCAAGGGCCTTGTGCACATGCTCTCTTGGAGCAGTTCCCCTCTAGGAGAGCTGGCCTTTGGGGAGTTGACCTTGATTTCTCATCTGTACCAGGCCCCACACCCTGTGACCTGTAAGGCTCTGAGGAACCGCATCTGAGTGGCACAAACGTGAAAAAGTGA
Source organism: Plecotus auritus (assembly GCF_963455305.1). Lineage (NCBI taxonomy): Eukaryota > Metazoa > Chordata > Mammalia > Chiroptera > Vespertilionidae > Plecotus > Plecotus auritus. The sequence goes on from NC_137785.1 coordinate 55,264,578, forward strand.
GTTTCCCAGGCCTGAGAGTAGCAAGCCCGCCCCCCCTCCTTGGCCCCCCTCAAGGGCAGGGAGGAAACACCTCATTACCCAAAGAGAACCTCACCCAGGGCGTGTCCCACAGGCCCAGGCAAGAAGCAACGTGGCCCAGGACGGGAGGTGAAATCCAGGCGCTGTCCTGGTCTGCCTTCAGAGTCTCAGGTCCCTCCGGGTGGGCCTTGATGCCCTGGGGGAGCCCTGTGCCCCACCAACATCTTCTCCAGACTCCTTGCTTACAAGCAGTGGGACTGAGCTGAGGATCACTTGTTGGAAGGGTAAAGGTGAGGGACTGGGAGCCAAGCATGGAAAGGGGGCAGGAGCAAGGAAATGCCATAGGGTTGAGGTGCAGGATCCACAGGCCTGGACTCAGGGCCCAAAGAATCCGGTCGGGCACGTGCCTGTGACAAATGTCCTTGGAACTCATTCTAGCCCGGACTTGAATTCCAAAGGGGACTATCTGATCGGCTGAGGTTCCCTTTGCTAGCCCACTCACCACCAATGCTCTAATCAGTCTGGCCAACAAGTGACCATGTGGATGGATGGATGGATGGATAAACAGGATTTTCTCCTGGCCTGGGCAGTCTGACTCGCACCCCCTTCCCCAGGCTTCCACACCTCTGCCTTAGCTGCCTCTCCCAGAGTCAGTGTGAATGGAGCTGTTCCCGGGAAGGCAGAAAAGTTCGCTCTCACTCTCTGCCCCAGCTCGGCAGCTGCATCTAGAAATGAGAAATAAATGCTCCCTGAATCCCACGGGGATTTCAAATAAGTCCTCCTCCAGCAAAGAGATTGGATCTTGTGTGTATGTTAACTTCCCTCTCTCTGTGTGTGCTCAGCACAATGATTTACATACAGTAGCGGTCCAATAAATGCTCCTGGAGTCAAATACAGAGCATTTAAGGATCGCCTACTGATTGTCAGGCACCGTGCCTGGCCGAGAGGGAAAGAGCATTTACTAAGTACCTGGTATGTGCCAGAGACTGTGCTAGACACCCGTAACCTCACAACGGCCCTATGGAGTAGGCACTATTATTGTACCCATTTTCAAGGTGAGAAATATGAGGCACAGACAGGCCACAGAACTTGCCTAAGCAGCGGAGCTCTGCTTCCAGCAGGTCTGGCTCCAGAGACGACGCATTTCACTGCCTTCCAATGAAGCAAGGTATTAACTTCTGGAGTTAAACAAGGCATTCTGATGCAGCCATATGAAATTAGAAAAATATTATTGTAAATGAATCTCTCCAACAGTCACCCATAATGGTCACCCCCGCCCACCCCTTGGAGAGACGGGGCTTGGGGGCAGAGTGAAGCTGTCACTCCACACATGGCTGGGAAAAGAAAACGCAGGCAAGTCGGTGACTGTGTTTGTCAGGGCAATGGACACATCACGTCCCCTTCCCTGGACAGGTTTGGCAGCTGCGGTTCCCGAGGGCAGAGTGGCGAAAGAGCAAACTGTGGGCACGTTTGTGACCTTGGCACGGGGACTTGCAAACAGGACAGTGCCATGTCCCACTCCTGCTCGAGCCCCACGAGGTCCGTGCCAGGCTGGGACGCCAGCCCGGCGATACCGCGGTGGTTTTCACGGGGCGAGCCCCCAGGGAGGCGTGCGACATCCTCTCAGCTAGGCCAGCTCCCTACGAAGCCTCTAGCCAGGGGTGGGCAAACTTTTTGACTCGAGGGCCACAATGGGTTCTTAAACTGGACCGGAGGGCCGGAACAAAAGCATGGATGGAGTGTTTGTGTGAACTAATGTAAATTCAAAGTAAAGGAGCGGAGGGGAGAGCAAGAGAACCGGATAGAACAGCCGGATCCGGCCCGTGGCCATAGTTTGCCCAAGGCTGCCTAGTCACACATCCTGCAGAGCGAGCCTGCCTGCCAGACAGGAATCGGGTCCCTCCGGGTTCCTTCAGCCACCAGCACCGACAGCCACGGGCTGGGGGTGATGGCTTCAAAGACTCACTGGGGTAGAAACACTTCCTGCAGAAGCCCCTTTCATTTCACTAAATGACTCCGTGTGAGCGTGTCTGTGGGCTGCAACCTCGGGTACTTGTTAAATATACAGGTCCCTGCCCGGCCAGTGTGGCTCAGTGGGTGAGCATCAACCTAAGAACCGGGAGGTCTCGGTTCGATTCCCGGTCAGGACACATGCCCGGGTTGTGGGCTAGATCCCCAGTGGGGGGTGTGCAAGAGGCAGCAGATCAATGATTCTCATCATTGATGTTTCTCTCTCTCTCTCAACCTTCCTCTCTGAAATCAATAAAAATATATTTTAAAAAAATACAGGCCCCCCCCCCCCCGCCCATCTTACTTCTCAGAAATCAGGCTGGGGCTGGGAGGGGGTGCAGGGTGGTGGCTTGGGGCCCTTTCCACCCCACCCAGTGATTCAGCTGCGGAACCAGGCTGCGAGTCATTCCGATGAATGAGGCACGTGGTCTCTGCTCCCCTCTCCAAAGCAAACTTGAGCTACACCCCTTACACACTGGCCCAGACATGCTGGCCTCCTTCCCCCATGTCCCCCCCAGCACTCAGATCTCAGTGCCAAGGTCTCTCCCCTCAGGCTCACCCCAGCACATCCTGTCTTAGCCATTGTTTCTCCTATTTGGTAAATGTCTCTCCCCAGTGGTCTGTAAGCTTCGAGTCACCGCACCCCTGACAGTCCACTGCCTGTGTAAATAGTAGGTGCAGCATAGGTGGCCACCAAACGAATACACACGGTGGCACAGATACACAAAAAGGACAGGGACCAGTTCATTCTAGAAGGTGGTAGAGGATCCACTCACAACGGATAGCCAACGGCAGGCCAGACAGCAGGAAGCGATTCATCTGCCCCATTTCACCCGCCCCACTTCCTGTGCCGACTCCCCACCTCCCCCCAACGCAGGTTCCCTTACTGCCCAGTGGAGAACCAAGTCCCGTGTTCCCAGAACACCATCAGGAACACGGAGCCAGAGGAGTCTAGAAACGTTTATTGTCATTCAAATATTTCATACAAAAAGGGACACAGCAACTGGGTCAGGGTTTATGAAACAATATCCGAAAATGCAGGTTTGTAGACATTTCTCTATTTACATCCGGGCAGGCTCTCCCCGCGTCACGCACAGCAGCTGCACTTGTCGGAGGCTCCTTTGCAGACGCAGCCCTGGGCGCACTTGGCACAGCCCACGGGGCAGCAGGTGCAGCAGCCTGGGAGAGAGGGCAGAGGGAGAAGTCAGCACACATTACGGGCACCTCCCTGCCCAACAGCAGGCCTGGCACAAGCTACCCCACCAACCCCGACGGGCCCGAGTTTCAGATGGCAGGTGCTGTCCTGAGACAATGGTGAGAACCTTTGGGAAAGGTCCCACCCCCTAGGAAAAGGCTGCCCTGCCATCCTGAGCCCACACAGGTCAGAAAGCTTAAAGAGGCAGTGCCAGGGCCTGGGGGTGGAAGGTGGGTAGAGGGGAAGGCAATGGAAGTCGGTCCCCAACCTCCTAGGACCATACAATGAAGTGAGGAAAGTCCTCAAGATGAGGGAGGGGCAAACCCCTGCCCTAGCAGCGCCCAGGGGGGTCTGGAAAGCTTTGGGCTGACTCTCCGGGAAAGGGCTGTGGTGGGAGAGACCAAGTTCATGTGCATAAAGGGTCAGGACACTAGAGGGGTCAGAGGGCTCCATCGTCAGGAGACAGGTTGTAGCTGGGGCTCCATCCCTGACACTATTTGCTGACTTCCCTGGACCTCAGTGTCCCATCCCAGAACGAGAGGTTGGACTCCACGGCTCTCTCAGCTCTGGTTCTGATCCAGTGGCTGGGGAATTGGGGTAGAGATACTGGGTCATTGGTCCGCGGGTGCCTGCTGAGCTCTGGGCTCCCTCCTGACTTAGTTCAACCCCCAGCTTCCCAGGGAAGGGCCCTCACTCACTCTTCTTGCAGGAGGTGCATTTGCACTCTTTGCATTTGCAGGAGCCGGCGCAGGCGCAGGAGCCACCTGCAAGGAAGAGAAAGATGAGCAGTGAGATGCCTGATTCAGGAGACACAGCAGCCAATCAACCATCCCTCCCTGCCCCTCCTCGGTCCGGACCCATGCTGGAAGCTCCTTTCCCACTCCGGGAAGTTAACGTCACTCTCTTTTCTTCCCAGGAAGGTAGGTCCCCTCCTGGTTTACCCCAAAGGGAGGTCCCAGGCTCCAGACACAGCCCAGACAGACTGGGGCTGGGGCCAGGGTCCTAGATCCTGAACTGCAAACAGACAACGTCCCCACCGCCCATCAAGTCCGGCGCAGAACACTGGGTCCCAGTCCAGCAAACCCCCCTGACCCACTGGTCCACCTGGAAAACAGCAGCTTTGAGCCTCGGGACCCTCAACTCTAAAACAGAGGCAAAGGGCAACTGGAAATGCGCTCAGCAGCTAGGCTAGGAAGGACGCACTGACCGAGTACAGGATCCACTACAGCCATAATCCAGATACCTACCCCCTGCTCCACCCCAAGGACCCCCGTCCTGTGCCGGGGAAAGGGGCATCCAAGGCCCAGTGCCGGGGTGCTTACCAGTGGCGCAGGAGCAGTTGGGGTCCATTTGGATCAGAGGTGAGGCTTGAGATCCCAAAGCGAGAGAAGAAAGGGTACTCGTTCTTGTCCAGCGCGTGGTGGCGTGGAGGAGCCCGCGTGCTGGTTTTATAGCCCAGAAGAGGCGGCCCGGGCGCAGAGGCCCCGCCCCGGCCTTGCACCCCGCCCGCCCGTCGGCTGCGTGCCGCTCGCAGCGCACTTGGCCGGGGGCTGTGCGCACCTGGCGGGGCCGTGCGCACTGCTTCCCTGGGGCCTTTGGCCTCCGTGCGCACCGTGCGGGCTGCACATTTGGCGCGTGATCACGTGGAGGAGCTTGGGGCACACGGTGTCCCAGCTCCCGGGCCCTGCCCAATCACCCCCAGAGGGGCGGCCACCCTTGTTCCCGGTGTTCCGGGAACTCAGCCCCTGAGTCCTAGAAGTCTTCCCCACCCCCTGGCCCCCTCCTCTTTGTCTTCATGTTCACCCTTTTCTGAGCCCGTGTGCAAACCCAGCCTTGTGCTCACTTCCCCTGACTTGGCTGGAGGCCCGGAGTTGTGTGCAGAAACGTGGTGGATGTGACCTTCACCCCCTCACTCCCTGCCTCTGCCTCACCCCCTGCTCCCCTGCCCCCCTCCCCCCGCATAGATGTCCCTCCCTTGTTTCCTGTTTACAGCAACGCGGGCCAGAGCAGAGAGCGACCCCTTCCCCCTTTCTTCCATTCTCCCAGCTAAAGCCGTGATTAGGCATATTGTCCTGTTCCTCCTTTGCCTAAACTTTCCAGGGTTTGCTCAGCCTAGCGGTCCACCCCACTCCAGGATGGAGGTTCCCAAAGCATGGGATGCAATCTCCCTCCCCCCCCGCCGCCCCCCAGTCCCCCCAAGGAAGGAAGGATCCTTTTTAGGCACTAGGCTGAGCTGGCATAAATAACAAGCAAGAAATAATGTTATTTCCCTCTCGGTGTCCCTGACAGTTACATAAGGTTTAGTCCGTGCCAGTCTTGCTTAATCACTTTCACTCTTTCAACCCTACCAACTCCGAAGGGAAATCCCAGGGCTCCACGTGGCACAAGGAGTTTACAAACAGGCGGCTGGGTGCTGGGACGTGGTGCCCTGGGTCTGATTCCAGTCACTTGCCAGAGGAAAGAGAAAGAACCTTCCCTTTGGCCCAGGGCTATGTCCTTCACCACCTCTCTGTGTCCGGCTGAATCCTGGGGGTGACAAAGTGATACCCACGAAAGGAATACACATTTGTGTGACTTTGTGGCTCCCTTCTGTGTCTGGACGTAAACTGAGTCTCATTTTAGGTCGTGGTAAGGAGTTAGCCTTTCATAGAAATATAGTCAAGGAAATAGGAATGATTTAAAAATTAAGTACACAGGGCTGTAAGAGATCAACCAAAGGACTTGTACGCATGCATATAAGCATAACCAGTGGATACAAGACACTGGGGGGTGGGGGGCAGGTAAAGGCATGTACTGGGGGGTAGGGGAGGCCGGGGGGGAGGTCAATGGGGAAAAATAAAGGAGACATATGTACTACTATTTGTAATACTTCAAACAATAAAGATAAATTTAAATTAAAATTAAAAAAAAAATAAAACAGTTCTTTGACACTGAAAAAAAATTAAAAAAAATAAAAATTAAGTATACCAATAGTGCAGGTGACAGCGGAAATGGTGAGCCCTTCAGTATCCGTGAGGGACACGGCCTGTGTTGCTGCTGCTGCACGTGGCCAGTGCTGATCCTTCTTGGTGGGAGAAAGGCTACCCTCCTCCGGCCACTGGTTTCGTGGTCACGTGGTCGGTAAGGACAACGCAAGGCACTGTGGGCCTGGTGTGCTTGTCTGCAAGTAGAAACCCGTCTCCTGTGCTACAATGATGCTATAAATGGATTCTTCATATGTTTATTGCAATTACATGTGTTGAAGGACGAAATGGGTTTTGTACATGGTCCTTTCAAACTTCTCCTTTTTTTTAACATATGTTTTTATTGATTTCAGAGAGGGAGAGAGAGATTGAAACATCAGTGATGAGAGAGCATCATTGATTGGCTGCTTCCTGCACGCCCCCCACTGGAGATCCAGCCCACCACCTGGGCATGTGCCCTTGATCAGAATCAAACCCAGGACCCTTCAGTCCACAGGCCGACGCTCTATCTACTGAGCCAAACCGGCCAGGGCAAACTTCTTCTTAATAATTCACTTTAGCCGAAACCGGTTTGGCTCAGTGGATGGAGCATCGGCCTGCGGACTGAAGGGTCTCGGGTTCGATTCCGGTCAAGGGCATGTGCCTTGGTTGCGGGCACATCCCCAGTGAGAGGTGTGCAGGAGGCAGCTGATCGATGTTTCTCTCTCATCGATGTTTCTAGCTCTCTATCCCTCTCCCTTCCTCTCTGTAAAATATCAATAAAGTATATATTTAAAAAAAAATAATAATTCTCTTTATTTGACCATAGTCGAGATCCGTGAATGTTAGAAACTACAAAGTGGTCCTCCCCCGGTGCTTCAGAAGCAAGCGGCCCTCACAGCGTGTGCCCTGAGGCTCTTGCACTGACAGCAGATGCCTCTCCTTGACATCACCTTCCTGCCTTAAGGCGCTCATTTTTGGGAGATTAACTGTTCCATCTAGCACTCAGCTCTCTGAAGATACAGCCCCGTCTCCAACCCAGCCCTGTGGGCACAAAATTCCTTCCTCTTGTTGCACAGGAAAGAAACCAGAGTCAGAGCAAACGCAGTCACTTTTCTTATCTTTCACATATTTCACAGGCAAGGACTATGGCAAACGGGTCAGGGTGGACTGAAAAAAAAAAAAAAGCGGGTTTGAACATGTTGCTCTGGTTACATCGGGGAGCAGGCTCTAGTCAGGGGTGGGCAAACTTTTTGACTCGAGGGCCACAATGGGTTCTTAAACTGGACCGGAGGGCCGGAACAAAAGCATGGATGGAGTGTTTGTGTGAACTAATATAAATTCAAAGTAAAGGAGCGGAGGGGAGAGCAAGAGAACCGGATAGAACAGCCGGATCCGGCCCGCGGGCCGTAGTTTGCCCACGGCTGCTCTAGATTGTAGGTTCTATGTTATAGGTTACTCACAGTGTGCCCGGCATCCTTCTAAATTCTTTGCATGTATGAGATCATTCAATCCTAAGAGCCAGACACTATTATTTTCCCTTTTCATAGTGGAGGAGACTGAGCCACAGACAGGTAATGACACCCAGCGATCAGTGACACAGCTGGGACTGGCACTCACGCCAGCTGCCCGCAGCATCATGCCCTCCCCCCCCCCCCCCCAGCACCGTGGCATCACATGAAAGAGGAGGACGCCGCACACCTGGCCCAGAGGCAGCGGGAGGAGCCGAGTGGCCGTCAGGTCCCTGTGCGTAGCCCTGTACACCATCTCTCAAGCCAGGAGCACAACATGACTATCTCAAAGGCCTCTCCCAGCTCTGAATAACGAGAGGCGGGATCCAACACCCGGAGACATCACGTCCCAGGGGGCTCATTGCCGGCCATCCACACTCCCCAGGGCACGGGGTCAGCCAGGTTCTAATGCCATCTCTAGACCCCAACCCTGAGCAAAGGCTTCAAAACCAAGGAGCCTTTCTCCAGGAGCATGCTGGGAGTTAAAAGGATTCTCTCCATGGGAATGTCAGTGTGGGCATAGTGATCATCACAGCCTCTGTTTGCTCTGCCCTCATCTGGAGCCCGGACACGATCACTTATTCCTCAGATGGAGAGATAGTTTCCTTTCTGCAGATGGGGAAAAGGACTTTTCCTGGTCACATGGCCAGGGAGTGGCACAGTGGGCTGTGAACCAGGATGCCTCGCACCGGCTGGCTGCGGAGAGCCCCGTCACCCAGGGCACCTGCGGGCAAGCATGGTCCTGACTCCGGTCCGCGGGACTGAGACTTGACTTTCCCTTTGATTTTTACATCAAATAGCAACTCCCTCCACCAACAGCCAGCGGGGCCAACCGTGGTCATTAATTACAAGTCCCTTAGGGCCTCACGCCTGTCTAATGAACAGCACGCCCGCTGAAGGGCAGAGCCCGCCAGCACCCCGCCTGGGCAGACGCAAAGTCCTTCACCTGCAAATGCTCAGGCACCCTCCCCCTTGCTGAGCAGAGGCTTTCCCGGGCACCTCCCTGCAGTTCTCTCCGCATCCCTAGTCACTCTGCCGACTTCACGTAGCCAAGGACTGGATTGGAGCGGGGGGAAGGTATCTGTCTGACTCGGGAGGGACTTCCTGAGATTCAAAGCCAAACCACAACTGGGAGCTCTCAGGGGGGTGGCAGGTGCCCTGTCACAGACACTGGGCAAGACAAGAAGGATGGCGCCCTGTGGGGATATCGGGGAGGGGGGGCATGGCTCCCAGGCTGTGTGCTCCACGCACCTGGCTGTTCACGACTTGTTTTCAAGTGCTCAGTGCACACTTTTGGTGGAAATGCGCACAGCATTTGTAAATACCTAATTTTCTTATTCATATATTTACTAGAGACCAGGTGCATGAAATTCATGCACTCGAAGGGGGTTCCTCAGCCTGGATTGCAAGAGAACACAGGCCAGGCTGAGGGACCCCACCAGTGCACGATGGGGGCTGGGGTGGGATGTGGGAGGTTGGCCAGTGGGGGAGGGACTGCAGGAGGGCTCCAGAGCATGTCTGGCCTGTCTCGCTCAGTCCTGATCGGCTGGACCCCAGCAGCAAGCTAACCTACTGGTCAGAGCATCTGCTCCCTGGTGGTCAGCGGACGTCATAGCGAGCAATTGAGTGGCCTTAGCACATCATTAGCATATCACGCTTTGATTGGTTGAACAAACGACCGGGACACTTAGAATATTGGGCTGTTATTATATAGGATTGCAATTACATGTGTTGAATGACGAAATGGGTTTTGTATACTTTCCTTTCAAATGTTTTCTTTAAAAAAAAAATGTTTTTATTGATTTCAGAGTGGAAGGAAGAGGGAAAGAGAGATTGAAACATCAATGATGAGAGAGAATCATTGATTGGCTGCCTCCTGCACGCCCCCCACTGGAGATCAAGCCCACCACGCGGGCATGTGCCCTTGATCAGAATCAAACCTGGGACCCTTCAGTCCACAGGCCGACACTCTATCTACTGAGCCAAACCGGCCAGGGCAAACTTTTGCTTAATAATTCTCTTTATTTGACCATAGTCGAGATCCGTGAATGTTAGAAACTACAAAGTGGTCCTCCCCCGGTTCTTCAGAAGCAAGCGGCCCTCACAGTGTGTGCCCTGAGGCTCTTGCACTGACAGCAGATTCCCCTCAGTGACATCACCTTCCTGCCTTAAGGCGCTCATTTTTGGGAGACTAACTGTTCCATCTAGCACTCAGCTCTCTGGAGATCTAGCCTCGTCTCCAACCCAGCCCCGTGGGCACAAAATTCCTTCCTCTTGTTGCACAGGAAAGAAACCAGAGTCAGAGCAAACGCAGTCACTTTTCTTATCTCTCACATATTTCACAGGCAAGGACTATGGCAAACGGGTCAGGGTGGACTGAAAAAAAAAAAAAAAGAAAGAAAGAAAGCGGGTTTGAACATGTTGCTCTGGTTACATCGGGGAGCAGGCTCTCCCCCGACTTCACGCACAGCAGCTGCACTTGTCCAACGCTCCCTCGCAGATGCAGCCCTGGCGCAATGGGCACAGCCGAGGGGGCAGCATGAGCAGCAGCCTGGGGACAGCAGGGAAAATGAGGGGTCAGAGATGGCTACCAGGCCCCTCCCTGCCCAACGGCAGGCCAAGCACAGCCCTGGGCTTCAAAGGACCATGAGAACCAAAGAGCATGCTCTATGGAGAAACAGTTAGTAAGACCATTAGGGTTTGGGTTTCACCAGGAGAAGGCTGGCCTGCCCCCTCTGAGCCCAGGACAGGGCAAGGCAGAGAGCCTGCAGAGGCAGTGACAGCTTCCCAGGGGCAAAGGAAGACCAATTCTCCTGATCTATCCACTCCCAACCAGCTCAGGGCTCCCTCCTCACACTCCCCAGCCCCCAGATTCCCAGGGAAGGGCCCTCACTCACTCTTCTTGCAGGAGGTGCATTTGCACTCTTTGCATTTGCAGGGGCCGGCACAGGTGCAGGAGCCTCCTGCAAGGAGGAGAAAGACAGGCAGGGAGATGTGTGATGCAGGAGAGACAGCAGTCCCTCAACTCTGCTCCCACACCCCTCCCCTGGGCAGGGGCCAGCCCCGGAACGCCTGTCCCACATGGAACAGATGCTGGCCTACCCCACCTTCTCTGCCCTTCTGCTAGAGAGGGCAGGGCACTCCCTGTGTTTACCCCCCAGGGATGGTCCCAGGCTCCAGGCCCAGTTCAGTCAGGCTGAGACTGGGGGCCAGGACCTTATGTCCTCAGCCCAGAAGACACACTGTTCCCTGCCTCCAACCAGCAGGGACAGCTTAGAGTCCTGGGCCAGCAGCCCCCCGACCACATGATGATGTGGAGCCAGGACAACCTCAAACCTCAGGCCTCTCCAACAGGAACCACTGGGAGGCTGCAAATGCTTGAACAGGATGAGGGCCCTTGGCCAGGGAGAAAGCACAGAAGCTGCTCTCTCTCTCTCTCTCTCTCTCTCTCTCTCTCTCTAAGGAGTCTGCTTCCTCTCAAGCTCAGAATGCTCCCTCCTCTCGCCTCAGGGTGAGGAAGGGGCCTCCTGAGGTCCAGAGTCGGGGTTCCTTGCCAGTTGGGCAGGAGCAGTTGGGGTCCATTTCCAGCAGAGATGAGGCAGTTGGTCCAAAGCGAGAGGAGAAGAGGCACTTGCGCTGGTGCACCGCGTGGTGGCGCCCAGGAGCCCGCGTGCTCACTTTCTATCTAGAAGAGGCGGCCCGGGCGCAGAGGCCACCCCCCACCCCCCCGCGGCTCTTGCACCCCTGCTCTTGCACCCTGTCCCTTGCGCCCGCCCCGCGGAACAGTGCGGCTCCTTGTCTGGGCTGAGCGCACCTGGCTGGGTGGGGTGCACTGTTCCACTAGCCCCGCTGAACTCTGTGCGCACCGCGCGGGCCCCACCTTTGGCCCCTGATTATGCCGAGCGGCTTGTGTGCCGTGTGGCACACGGTATGCAGCCTCCAGGCCTGACCCTTCCCAATTTTCCACCCGGGGCAGCCACCTCTGATCTCCACGGCCTTCTTCCTGGAATCCAGCCCCTGTGACCTCACCATCTTCCCCGGCCCTGGACCCCTTGCCACTGACCTCAGGCAAAGAGCCCTTGTGCAACACCCCCTCCCATTCCTGTCCATGACTTGGCAAGAACAGGGGAGAAAGGAAGGGAGTTGTGTGCAGAGGACCGTGTGCAATGGGACCTTGGCCTCCCACCCGCATTTCTTCTCTTTGGTCCTCTACCCCCAACCCTCACATTGGGCTTACAGCCCCCTTTCTGGGGTACACTGCACCTGGCTAGCACGGGCCCCTGCCTTCTTCCACCCTTCCAGTCTCCCCTGGGGGGATCCATGGACACGTTTGTCAGGTCCTTTGCAGAAAATGCTAGTGTTCCCCACAGCCTGCTGGTACACCCCACTCCCAGAGGTTCCCGCAGCCTTGCTACCCCAGAGGAAGCATCATTTTAGGTGATGGGAAGACTTGGCTTGGAATATTGTTGTAGGCAGCGGGAAGGGCACCAGGGGTGAGACTGGTGGGGCCACAAGGGACCTGGGTTCAGCAACATGGGTACTTGAGTTCTGGCTAAGGAAGGATTCAGAGGATCTTCATAGACTGTTCAACAGCTTTCAGCCGTGTTCACTCAGGGACGGGTACCGCAGATTGATTGGTGGGTGCCAGGGCAGGGGGTCCTTACTCAATGCAGCTGGTCCTGAGGCCAGCCATGGGGTGGCTTGTCTGGTTTTGCCGCTTTTCTGGGCCTGGAGCTAAAATACAACTGAGGCCTAGATGTTCTTTCTAGGGAGGATAGGTCAGGGGGTCCCAACCTCAAGACCAGTGAGTGATAGGCTAGGAGAGGAAAGGTCACCCTGGGTGTGAGGTCCCACCCTACAGTTGTCCTTTGCTAGACACCCAGGGCTCTCTGCCCTGGCGACCTTCTGTACCTGGCCCATCAACCTTGCTCTGCTCATGCCTGACTGCCTACCGCAATATCACTGCCAGAAGAGTGTTTTCCCCGTTCCCCGGCTGATGATGACACAACACTTCGTAAGTGGCAGGCCATGTTTTCATCACTCTGGATCTCTGTACTTTCACAGCAGCCATATAAGGGAAATACTTCTATTAGTATGTAGGAGCCATTTCTGCTAATGGGACCATTGCAACACACGGAGTCTAAATCACTTGCCCGTGGTGACATAGCTGGGAATCTGTATACTCGGTGGAATCCAGCGAGGCTTTCAAGGGAAGGGGAAGAAGGTCCCCGGATCGCCAGCCTGTGGCTGAGGTCTGTTGACAACACTTCTCTAAGGCTCGAAGCCTTTTAAACCAGAGCAAGCTGCCAGCTCACCCACTGTCGCAGCAATACAAGTGAAATATATAGATATTTATCATAATGATGTGCGTAATGATTAATAGAAATATTTATTATAATAATAGTAATATAATTATTATGATGATGCTAACTATGAAATCATCTGGCTAGCTCCAATGTCTCCCATCATACAGTTTCTTGCTATCAGTGGTAAAATAGTCGGCTTTCCATGTAAATGTATTTAAGAAAATATGAATCATTTCAAAGCACAAATGGCAGGTTTCTTTGGGTTTCTGAGAAGATACAGGGCATCTTCATCATGCCTGGACATTTCCTGAGCCGATCACAATTGGTAGAAGAGTGAAGGACTCTGGTCTGCAGGTCACATCCTCATGGACAACACGGGACACACGGCCTGGCATACCAGCCCTGGCTTATTTGTCTGGAAGCAAATATATCTCCCCCCAGCTACGGAGAATAGTCATAAGACAAGTAGGTTGTATTGTAGACCACTCCCCACGTGCCAGCGCTCATGTAGGTTCTGTACCTGTACACATTCATTCACTCCTATGACCCATGTGGCTCACTTTACCCCTTGACAGTGAAGGAGGCTGAGCCACGTAGAGGGTATGTCACGTGGTCTAAGTGACACAGGTGGGACGCGCGCTGCAGGCAGATGCAGCATCATGGCCTCACTCACCGCCCTCCACACACATTTCCCAGGGAAGGTGAGGATGCTGGAACCTGGCTTAGTGGCATTCGTGGCAAGAACACTCAGCAGTTTCTCATCTCTCCAGCCAGGGGCACAAATGGCTCTTCTGGAAAACCCCTTCTGGCTCTCTTTGTGAGAGGCAGGGTTGAGCAGCCAGTGACAGGGTGACCAGCTCGCTGTGGCCAGGGAGTGAAGCCACCTGGAGCATAGGTTCAGACCAGTGACTTCTTGAGCAGGTAGTTTAGCTTCCCTGGAAAATGACATAATCGCTTCAGCCCTTCCATCTGCAGTCTCCCTGGCCCCGTAAGGATGAAATGACAGGGTGGGAAAGGCTTGGGGTCCACCCAAATGCGGTGGCAGTGTCTTGTCCCAGGGTGCTTATTACAGGAGGTCACCTCTATCTTCCTGGCGCCGGGTCAGCACATTTTTAATCCCACCCATAATGTCCAACCCAGAGTGATGCTTCTTTTCTTAAAAATATGTTTTTATTGATTTTATAGAAAGAGGAAAGGAGAGAAATAGAAACATCAATGAGAGTCATCAATTGGCTGCCCCCTGCACACACCCCCATGGAGATCCGGCCTAAAACCTGGGCATGTGCCCTGACTGGGAATTGAGCCAGCAGCCTCTTAGCACATGGGAGGGCACTTAACCAACTGAGCCACAGCGGCGGGCCAGGGCGGGAATAATGCTTCTAAACCAATGAGCCTTTCTCCAGGTGCGTGGTGGGATGGAAAAGGATTCTCTCTACACGAATGGGCATAGTGATCATTGAACCGCGTCCAGCACGGCCAGGGCTGAACCTGTGGAGGGGCGGTGAAGGATTAAAGAAGAGGGGACAAGAGAATACAGTTGGGGCCAGGTGGGATCACTGTGCCTGGATGAGGAAACAGTGACTCAGCCTGTAAGCTGAAGCTTTATTTTATAGTCAGATCACACAAAACAAAACACCGGGAGTGATCAACATGTTTACAATGTTCTTGCGAGTTTCAAATCTATTTCGTTACTCAAGCCTTGTTTTGGCAGCACGTGCTGCACCTCCCACCGCCCATTAGCTACCTAGGAACAAGGGAGGACTATAAGGTCAAGTTTAATTGTGTTAGGAGGGCTCTGCTCTCCAAGCTGGGACTTGTATGTGGCTCTGCCACAGGTCAGTCCAGGCTTTACCCTATAGCGGCTCCCTACAGATCTTAACAGCACCGTTTATTAAGCCTACCCTGGAGCCGGGACACTATCGCTTATTCCTCCCTTAGAGATACAATCTCCTTTTTACAAATGGGGACATGGAGGCTGAGAGAGTTTCAGCGACTCGTGCAGGACATGCCACTTGTGGCAAAGCAGGCTGTGAATCAGGCTGCATGACACCAAAACCCATGCGCTTGGCACAGGCTGGCTCTTATGATCCCTTTTTACATAGAGCCTTGCAGGCAAGCATGGTCCTGACTCCTGGTCCATGTGACTTGTCTTTCTCTTTGATTTTACATCAAATAGCAACTCCTTCTACAAATAGCCAGGGGGCACTAACCGTTGTCATTAATTACAAGTCACTGCTTCTGAACTGCAGAACCTGACATCACCCTGCACAGGCTAATGGGGGTGGGGTTGGGGTGGGGATGGGGAGTGACTGTTGCGGGGGGGGGGGGGGGGGTGCCTCACCGGGAACCATTCTCAGCCACCCCTCCCTCTATAGAACTGAGAAAAGAAGCCTGGGCAATTCTCTCCAAATCCCCAGGCACTTAGCTGGTTTCACATAGCAGGAGCTGGATTTTGGAGGAGGGCCAGGTTTGAGCCTGCCCTACGGAGGAACTTGCAAAGATTCAGAGCCAAGTTCAAACTGGGACAGTGGTACTCCCAAGTGTTTGTGGTCCACACTTTGGGGGCCTTTATGAATTGTCTCCAGTGCTCAAGGCACCCTTCCGATGAGCCATGTACAGCGTTTTAAAATCTCACATATCTGTTCTCTCTATATGGAAAATGTGTCTTGAATCTAAAAATGTGGCTTGTGTTGATCTTTTACGCCATTTCATAGTAATTATTATTTACCAAAATGTAGGTCTGGGATGGATTAGGGGGGGAAGAACTGCTTCTTCACTACAAGGATTTTATTTTTTAAAATATATTTCTTTATTGATTTCAGAGAGGAAGGGAGAGGGATAGAAAGATAGAAAGATCAATGATGAGAGAGAATCATTGATCAGCTACCTCCTGCACACCCCCTATTGGGGATCGAGCCTACAACCAGGGCATGTGCCCTTGTCCAGAATCCAACCGGGGACCCTTCAGTCTGCAGGCCACGCTCTATCCACCGAAGAGCCAAACTGGCTAGGACTTCTCTACAAGGATTTTAAAGCCCACATCAGAATCAAGCAAGTCAGGTTTACTCTATATTTTTCAAGCCTTCCATGCAGTGAGGTACTGAAGTGGGTCCGGGAAGCCACAGAGAACGAGCATTCTGGGTTGAGAAGTTTCTGTGCCATCAACGTTGCCGTGACCACAGAGGGAACCGGGTATCCACCCAATGCCCGTAGAGCCTCTCGGTGAGGCCACGTGGCTTGCCTGAAGGCTGAATGAAAACACTTCAGTCCCCGGCCCAGGTCCCTTCACTTCCCATCCAGTCCCCCCAACCCAGCCCTGGTAGGTACGCCAAGGAAAACAGACTCAGAATAAAGCCAACAACTTTTATTATGTTTCATGTGTTTTCTGGAAATAAAAACAGGAATGTAGCAAACGGGTCAGGGTTGTACAAAAAAAAGCAGGTTTATACACGTGGCTCTATTTACAACCGGGAACTGGCTCTCTATCCGCATCACGCATCACGCACAGCAGCTGCACTTGTCGGAGGCTCCTTTGCATACGCAGCCCTGGGCGCACTTGGCACAGCCCACGGGGCAGCAGGAGCAGCAGCCTGGAGGAGGGGAAGGGGCGGCAGAGATGAGCGCTTGGGAGAAAAGATCAGTAAGAAATCCCGTCCTTCCCAACAGGGGCCATGGTGGAGGAGGTGCCACCTTCCCTAGGGGCGTCAGCTGCCCTGTTTAACTTCCCCTCGGGGCGGAGGGCATGCAGGGTGGGGCGGGAGGGGCACGTAGGGAGCAGAAGAGAAGACTGCACTCACTCTTCTTGCAGGAGGTGCATTTGCAGTCTTTGCATTTGCAGGAGCCGGCGCAGGTGCAGGAGCCACCTGCAAGAAGAAAAACAGGTGCGAATGGTCCCCGGATACCCAACCAGTGAAGGGGGTGCCCGGAGCCGCGTTAGCATCCCAGGTCTACAACGAACCCAGTTCCACAACCAACCGTCAGTAAAACGGAGGACCGTGGAGAAACGTGCACCGGTCGCTTTAAGAACTGTTAGCACCCTGGGACCCAGCGATTAGAAAGAGCAGGACACCCGGCAACCCCAGCCCCGGACCAGGCCCACTTACCGGTGGCGCAGGAGCAGTTGGGATCCATGGCGAGATGAACGGTGGCTGGAGTCCGAGGACAGATGTGAAGGTGATCGCTGGAACTTCCAGGAGGCGCTTTGAAGCGGAGCGCGTGGAGGCTTCCTTTATAGCGGGACGCAGCCGGGGCGAGTGCAAAAGCCCGCCGGGGCCGGGCGCCGCCTGCACACGCCCCTCGATGAGTCAGAGGGGGCGGCGGGCGCACTGGGCCGAGCGCACCGGGCTGTGCACACGGGTCCAGGCGGCTGTTGCCCGGAGCCGCCCTTGGGGCGCGCCGGGCGACCTCGCGCGGGTGGGGCCGGGTGCAGAGCTGTGACTAGGCTTTCGGGACGTGCGCCCAGCACCTGGCTCTGACCTCCCGCTGTGACCTCCGGCTCAACTCAGCACCCCCCACACCCCGTGTGCCCCGTACTTGAACTCTAGTGGTGAGAGAGCCTGAAAGCCGACTTTGGGGATTCTGCTCAGACAAATAATCCGTTGGAAGTGAGAACAGGTTACCAACAATTCTTTGTACGTGCCAAGGTTTAATAACTGGGTAGCATCATGTTAAACCCGTGGGACGGTTATTGAAATATCTTACCCATTGTATATACAGTGCTTTGGCAAGCAATAGTAAGTATAGGCTTCCAGTTCTGTGCGAGCTCTCATTTCACCAACACTGGGAGGTAGGGACTATCTGTCATTTCTGTTTTAAAGAGGAAATCGCCCCAGCTGGCTGGCTCAGAGGTTGAGCATTGACCTATGAACCAGGAGGTCATGGTTAGGTTCCCCTTCAGGGCACATGCCTGGGTTGCAGGCTCCATCCCCAGTGTGGGGGGGTGTTCAGGAGGCAGCCAATCAATGATTCTCTCTCATCATTGATATTTTTTTTCTTTTCTTTTTTAATACAGAGTTTTATTGGTTTCAGAGAGGAAGGGAGAGGGAGAGAGAGAGGGAAGCATCAATGATCACCTGCCTCCTGCACATCCCTACTGGGGATAGAGCCGGCAACCCGGACATATGCCCTTGACTGGAATCGAACCCAGGACCCTTCAGTCCACAGGCTGACGTTCTATCCACTGAGCCAAACCAGCTAGGGCCATCACTGATGTTTCTCTCTCTCTTTCCCTCGCCCTTCCTCCCTGAAATCCATAAAAATATATTTTAAAAAATAAATAAAGAGGAGGAAATGGAGGTTAAGTAACTTGCCCAGGGTCACAGGGCTCGGGAGTGCAGAACCTGGTGATTCCATGAGAGAGCCCAGCCGATGCTGAGGGCTTTCTGAGGGTAGGCATCACCCAGCCACAGGGGAGAACAGCAGCCAAGAAGCCACGAGCCTCGTGCTCCAGAAACTCACGGGCACGGGGGCGGTGTCACCACGGGGCCCGGGGAGAAGTGACAGCAGGGTCATGGCTAGCATGGAAGGCACCCTCTGGGGCAGCGGGAGCAGAGAGGAGGAGACCCAGGACAGCCTGGGAGGAAGTGGGTCAGGGACGCGAGGAGGGTGAGGCCATGCCAGGCAGGGGAGGGAGGAGCAGAGGAGGCAGTTGGCCACAAAGT
This sequence comes from Plecotus auritus, assembly GCF_963455305.1. Taxonomy (NCBI): domain Eukaryota; kingdom Metazoa; phylum Chordata; class Mammalia; order Chiroptera; family Vespertilionidae; genus Plecotus; species Plecotus auritus. The sequence continues at coordinate 55,283,220 of NC_137785.1, forward strand.
TGACACTTTTTTTTTTTTTAAATATATTTTATTGATTTTTTACAGAGAGGAAGGAAGAGGGATAGAGAGTTAGAAACATCGATGGGAGAGAAACATCGATCAGCTGCCTCCTGCACACCTCCTACCGGGGATGTGCCCGCAACCAAGGTACATGCCCTTGACCGGAATCGAACCTGGGACCCTTCAGTCCGCAGGCTGACGCTCTATCCACTGGGCCAAACCGGTTAGGGCAAAGTTGAGACCTTCTGAACCATGTGGAAGGGAAAAACCCCACAAGAACTTTCTTCCCCCCCAGGGGATGCTGAGAGAGAGGAAGAGAGGCCAGGTGGCCCGGATTCCTCTCCGGATCATCAACCTCCGAATGCCAAGAATGTGTCGTCAGAGTCAGGAAACGGGTTACTGGAAGGTCCCTGGCAGGCCTAGGGGCTGCTGGCGGCTGCGGCGCGTGCAGTGAGGAGGCGGCAGGGAACAGGCTGTCCTGGCAGCGTTTACGGTCAGGTCCTCTGGAGATGTCTTCACAGCTCAGCTCAAACGCCACTTCCTCCGGGAGCCGTCCTGAGCCCCATGCTCCACCAGGGTGCCCGTGCTACGTGCTGGAAAACATCCTGTCCTTTTTCTTCCTGGAACTTGCACGTCTGTAATACAGGCGGACATATCTGTGTCCTCCCCCAGCCCAGGCTACCATTGAAAACTCCAAGAGCACTCATTGCCCCTGCAATGTGTCTCCAGCCCCGGGGACACGGTGCGCTTCATAAATATTTGCCACGTAAAGGATTGGGAGTGATCGTCTTGATGGCTTCTCCCTTCCCAGCCTTCATCTTGTGTTAGGGCTGATTGCAAAATGAAAGTAAGAACTTTCTCCACCTCTCTGCGACCTGTGTGCTAACTCCAATAAAAATACCAAGCAGCGCCCTGGTCGGTTTTGCTCAGTGGATAGAGCACTGACCTGCAGAGTGAAGCGTCCCGGGTTTGATTCCGGTCAAGGGCGCATACCGCAGTTGCAGCCCCCTGGTCGGGGCACGTGCAGGAGGCAACCAACCAATGTCTGTCTCTCACATCGATGTTTCTCTCTCCCCGTCTCTCCCCCTCTCTTTCACTCTCTCTAAAAATCAATGGGAAAATATCCTCGGGTGAGGATTCACAACAACAACAACAAAAACCAAGCAGGGAGGGAGAGGTGGCCTGTCAGAGGGACTAAATTCTAATGGTCACTCTGCTGGATGACCTGGGGCCAGTTATAGGCCAGGGCCCCTCTAAGCCTCCGTGTACTTGTCTGTGAAATGGTCAGATTGTACCCGAATTTGCGGGTCGCGTGCAAACGTTCCCTCATTTGAGAGCCAAGGTTCTGGAAACCTCTCTGTGTCTGGCAGCCCCGTGGCCTGAGCGCCTTGCGGGCTGCTCTCGGGCAGAGGGCGGGTTGTGTTGTTGATCCCTGGACACACACATTATAGGCAACATTCCTGCTTTCTGACAAATCAGATGCCCATTTGTCCACCCAGTGGAAACACCCCACTGCGCGAAGAGACAGTGGGGCTTGTTTGGGCCCCGAAAGTATTCATCTAAGCCCTGGTTTGGGCCATCCATTCCAGGAGAAAAACTTGCTTCCAGTCTCAGCTGTCTCCCTTGAATCATTTTGACTCTGGAAGTCAAGGGGTGACCAATCAACAAAGGTGGAGGGGGTCCTGGTCTTGCTCATCTCCACGCCCCTGAAAGCCTCACTGTGCTTGGGACAGATGTGGAGAGGGAACACTTTCTAATGTCTGCATCCCTGACATGGTAGGGGTGTAGGGGGGGAGGAGGCGGGGTGGGGGGCGCGGGGGGGGGGGGGGAGATGAAGCCAAGCATCATTAGATGGAAAAAACATCCCCTGCCGATCGGAAGCAGTGATGTGATCCCAGCCTGCATTAACAGAAGGATGCCGTCTGGAATGGAGGAGGTGATTTTTCACTCTCCTTTTACTGCCCAGGTGGCTATTGATAGCTCTGCTGCCCAGCCGTTCATCCATCCTTCCCCTGGGACAGTACCCTGTGCTTTCTTTTGGGGAACCCCTCCTCCCCATTCTTACTTGGTTTGGATGGAGGAGGCCCTATCTGTGGACTCCCAGGCCATTCCACCCCCTTGGCCACAGTGATTGGCTCTGAGGGGGTAACCTCGCCACCAACCAAAGAGACTCAGTGAGCCTTCTGCTGGGAAAATGGCGGTTAGTCTTTGCAGCAAGGTGATCCTGAGAGGATGTGAAGCTGCGTTGCTTTTGTTTCCAGCAGAAAAGCCTGAGATAATAAAGTCTTCACAGAGGAAAGGGAGCCGAACAACACCACTCGAGCACCTGGGTCCAGCCATGCCTGAAGGCATTGTGAGGCCATCATTTCCTCTTTCGTTAAATCATGCTGGACACGGTCGTAACGGGCACAGCGGGGCAGACCACGCTGAGGGCTGTGTGCGTCATTGGGCTTTCACTGTGCAGAAGACTGTTTGTTAATCACAATGGTCCTTGAAACTCCATCATGTGCCCTGGCTGGTTTGGCTCAGTGGTTAGAGCGTCAGCCTGTGGACTGAAGGGTCCCAGGTTCGGTTCCGGCCAAGGACACATGCCTGGGGTTGCCAGCTCGATCCTCAGTGGGGGGCGTGCAGGAAGCAGCCGATCAATGATTCTCTTTCATCATTGATGTTTCTATCTCTCTATCCTTCTCCCTTCCTCTCTGAAATTAATAAAAATATATATTTTTAAAAAAACCATCACGTGAGCAGCAGCCACGAGGGTGGGCAGGTCCCATCTGGAAGAAAACAGTGACCTTCAAATCTTTGAACTACGGTTGCTCCTATTATCTGTAGCTATGCAACAAAATACCCAAAACTTAGCAGCTTAAAAGAACAACGACTGTATTGTCTCCCCTGGTTTTGTGGTTCAGGAATTCCAACAGGCCTCCTTGAGGTCATTCTTTCCTTTCATGTGTCCTTGACGGAGGGGTGGCATTCAGTGGGTGGACGGGCTGGTCTGGAGTATCTGAGGCCGCGTCACTCCACACCTAGCAAGGAGGGCTGGAGAGCTGAGCGCAGCTGGAACTATGGACCGGGACTCCCACGCGTGGCCTCTTCAGCGTGGCGGCCTCAGGGCAATTAGGCGCCTCACATTCAGTTCAGGGCCCCAACGTGAGAGTCCCAAGAGACAGGAGTGGTGACAGTAAGCACAGGTCATTTTCAACACATCCTGCTGGTCTGGAAGTCACGGCGCCTGCCCAGATTCAAGGGGGAAGAATGAAGCTTGATGGAAGGACTCCACACATGTGCAGCCATCGCGAAGCTGTAACAGTAGAAACGGGGAGTAATATTGAGCGGCTACCATGCACCAGGCCTTGTGCTGAGGGCATGCTGAGTTCATGGCACTGAGACCTCAGCACAGCCCTCCAGGCAGATGCCGATGCTATCTCCATTGCACAGAGGAGGTGTTGAAGAGTGACGTGGCCTGCTCGGGGTCACGCAGCTGGAAGTGGCAGCAGCGCTGGGATTCGAACCCAGGACTTTCTGACTCCACACCTACATGTTTCTGCCACCCTGGGCAGGGACTGCAGGGTGAAAGATTTTGCTCTGGTTAGAAAGGCCTTTCTTGCAAGGAGAGCTGGCCACAACTGGAAGGGACCGCCCTGACAGATAACCCCCTGTCGCCACAGCAATAGAAACAGGAATAGAGAGAGGTTAGGTCCTGTCTTTCCGGGGGGTGGGGGGGTGGAGGGGTGGGGATAATGTGAGTCTGTGATCCCCATCACAGGTACCACATGTCTAATCTTAATTCTTCCTCCTCCAACTGCCCTTGCCTTCATCCTCTCTCATCATTGATGTTTCTATCTCTCTCTCCCTCTCCCTTCCTCTCTGAAATCAATAAAAAGATATATTTTAAAAAATCAAATCAACTCAATAAGTTAAAAAAAACCCACAAAACTTAACAAAAAAGAAGTCATTAGGTGCAGGCCACGCTCAAGGGGAAGGGGTTACACAAGGGGGTGGATAGTGGAGGCCGGGATCACTAAGGGCCCCCTTAAAAGGGCATGGCTGTTTGCAACCTAATCCCAGAAGTGAAATCCCATTTAGGGGGTGCATTAGTTATCGATTGCTGCATAACTAATTCCCCCCAAACTGAGCAGCTTAAGACAACGCTCATGTAGCATCTCCCACTTTCTGTGGCTCAGGAATCCAGAGAAGGCTTAGCTGGGCCCTCAGGCCCTCGGACAGCAAGCCAGGTGTCCCCAGGGATGCAGTCATCTCAAGAGTGACCTGGGGCAGACAGCTCTGGTTGGGGGGTGGGGAAGCGTTGGAGGGGGCGCTGAGCAAAAAAGAAAAAAGAGAAGAGAACTGATGGACATGGACAACAGTGTAGTGATTGCAGGGGCAGGGGTGGTGGAGGTGGAGGAGGGCATAGAGGGATAAATGGTGATGGGAAGTTAAAAGGGTGACCTGGGTCAGGATCAGCTTCCACGCCCCCTCCTGTGGCTGCTGGCAGGATTTGGGTCCTCGTGGGCTATTGTAGTGAGGCCTGGCTTCCTCCCAGGCGCTTGGCCAGAGGCCTCCCTCGGCTCCCTGCCACGTGGGCCTCTGCATAGAGCATCTCACAACCCGATGGTGAGCAGGCAAGAGGGCAAGAGCGGGTGCCAACAACAGAGTGTGAGCAAGACAGAGGACATGGTTGTTCGTAACCTAATCCCAGAAGTGCTATCCCATCGCTGTGCAGGGTTCTGTTCGTTAGAAGAAGTCACTAGGGCCCTGGCCCCGTAGCTCAGTTGGCTAGAGCATCATCCCCATACGTCAAGGTTGTGGGTTCAATCCCCAGCCAGGGCACATACAAGAAACAACCAATGAATGCAGAAATAAGTGAAACAAACAAAATCAATGTTTCTCTCTCTCGCTCTTTGTCTCTCTCTCAAATCAATAAGTTAAAGAAAAACTTAAAAAAAGAGGTCACTCGGTCCAGGCCGCACTCAAGGCGAAAGGGTTGCACAAGCGAGTGGATAGCAGAGGCCGGCGTCACTGAGGGCCACCTTAGAAGTCTGGTCACCTGGGCAAAGGCAGTGGTAGGTTGTCTGACTTCCGGCTCTTTGCCTAGAATACTCTCTCCATCCTTCTCTCCTCTTCCTCTATTGGGGCTCATGTTAAAGGCTATTTCCTCAGAAAAGCCTTCCTAGACCCACAATAGGCGGAATCCTTCTGTTATAGCAAATGCACCCCCTCTCTGTAGCCCTTATGAATGACAAGGACAGTTACCAGGAGTACCAGGGGTCCTCAAACTTTTTAAACAGGGGGCCAGTTCACTGTCCCTCAGACTGTTGGAGGGCTGGACTGTAGTTTTTTAAAAAAACTATGAACAAATTCCTATGCGCACTGCGGGCCCTGGACGAGTCGGCTGCTAAGCAGAACAGGCAGCGGCACCCGGCGGGCCGGATAAATGTCCTCGGCGGGCCGCATGTGGCCCGCGGGCCGTAGTTTGAGGACCCCTGAGTTAAACAGCTCCACTGACAAAGCCCGTGTCTCGTGCAGGGTCTCCGTGCTTTCCTTACCCGCATGAATTCACTCCTGACAACCCTATACCATAGGCTCTGCCGTGAGCCACATTTTACGGAGGGGAAACTGAGGCTCAGAGAGGTTAAGGAACGTTGCTCAAAGCCACTTGCCAGGAGGGGCCCAATCAGGCTACACGGGTAGCTCCGGAGCCGGGGCACTCAGCCACTCTGCCCACAGCCTCTGGGCAGCCAGTGTTGAGCATGGCTTTCTGTTTAATCTGACTCTCCGCCCCGGCTGTGGGCGGCGTCTGCTCTCTTCACTGTCCTTGCTCTGGCCCCTGGCACAGCGCCCGGCTGGTGGCGGCTTAATAATGCCGAGGAACGAAGACCACAGAACCCTCCCGCAGTGCGCAGGCTCCTTGACGGGCGAGGCCTGCCTGGGGAGAGCAGCTTCGACACCTGCATGCAGGGGGAGGCTAAGCTTGCTCTGGGGTCACCCCTCCCTCCAACCTGACCTCAACTTCCCTTTTCTGTCCCCAAGCACGTCTGCCTTGGGATCAGAGCATCCCACACCTACCTCCCAATACATTTGATACTCCACGTGCCTGGTTTATGCTCCCTCCTGTCATCCTCCAATGTCCCCCCCCCTTTTTTATTAATGTACCAAGGAGTTCAATGAGTGGTTGAATGAAATCAGCTCCTCTAGTTTTTTTAAATATATTTTATTGATTTTTTACAGAGAGGAAGGGAGAGGGAGAGAGAGTTAGAAACATCGATGAGAGAGAAACATCAATCAGCTGCCTCCTGCACACCCCCTACTGGGGATGTGCCCGCAACCAAGGTACATGCCCTTGACCGGAATCGAACCTGGGACCCTTCAGTCCGCAGGCCGATGCTCTATCCACTGAGCCAAACTGGTTAGGGCCTCTAATATTTTTTGTAACTTTTTTTTTTAATTGATTTCAGAGAGGAAGGGAGAGGGAAAGAGAGATAAAAACATCAATGATGAGAGAGAATCATTGTTCTGCTGCCTTCTGCACTCCCCCTACCAGGGGGCATTGAGCCCGCAACCTGGGCATGTGCCCTTGGCCAGAATTGAACCTGGGACCCTTTAGTCCACAGGCCGACACTCTATCCACTGAGCCAAACCGGCTAGGGCTTTTTGTTTTGTTTTGTTTTTTTAATGCTCACCCAAGGATATTTTTTTCAATTGAATAAATATCCTTTTAGAGAAAGGGAAGGAGGGGGAGGGGGAGAGAGAGAAACATCAATGTGAGAGAGACATCGATTAGTTGCTTCCCACAAGTGCCCTGACAGGAGCAGGGGAACAAACCTACAACCCAGGTACCTGCCCTTGACTGGGAATTGGACTCGTTACACAACCCTCTGGTCCACCGGCAACACTCTACCACTTTGCCACACTGGCTGGGGCCCCAAGCCCACGTTACGTGCCTCTTCCTGATCCCCCAACCTGGTAGGGTTTCTTCCTTCTTAAAGCTACCAGAGCTTTTAAGTGTCCGCCTCCATCCCTGGACCTCAGTCTCCCATCTCTAAAGCAGGAGAGCCTCTGTGCCATGGTCTATCAGTCTTCCAGCACTAAAGCATCGAGAAGTTCACTCTGGCTGTTCTGCAGTGGCTTTACCCTCCCACAAGTCCATGAGCTCCGTGAAGGACAGAGACCATTTCCTTTTTTTAAAAAAAATGATTTCAGAGAGAGGAGGAGAGAGAAACATCAATGATGAGAGAGAATCATTCATCAGCTGCTTCCCGCAGGCTCCCTACTGGGGATGGAGCCCCAAACCAGGCATGTGCCCTGATCAGGAATCAAACCATGACCTCCTGGTTCGGGGATGAATGCTCAATCACTGAGCCACACCAGCTGGGCCAGAGACCGTTCTTTTCATCTACCCTCAGTGTCCAGCATCCATAACTATTCTTGCGATGAGGTGGTTTGGAGGGCCAAGTTGAGATGGCGGACTTGGTGGAGATGTGCGTCTCCTTGCCTGCTCAGAATCTCACGGAAAGATGGGAAAGATTACTCATTCAAAGGCTGAATGATCTTCAATCAGTCCATCAGGAACCACCTGACACCACCGGTTACCCAACCCTTAGGTAATCTGCCTGCGTGATCCCTGCCGTCCCCTCAGGGAGAGTAAATGGCAAGAATCAGCCCATTTTGTTTGGCCGTTTTAACTTCCTCATTCCCGCTCCCTTCCGCCTGTCACAGTCTTTCCTCGTGTGCAGCTCGATAGATCGGATGCTTCCCAATTCAAACTGACGTTTGCTTAAGTAAACGGAACATTTTTATGATGCCTCAGTTTATTTTTTATTTTTTAAAAAATATATTTCTTTATTGATGTCAGAGAGGAAGGGAGAGGGATAGAGAGATAGAAACATCAATGATGAGAGAGAATAATTGATTGGCTGCTTCCTGCACGCCCCCTGTTGGGGATCGAGCCCACAACCCGGGCATGTGCCCTTGGCCAGAATTGAACCCGGGACCCTTCAGTCCGAAGGCTGACGCTCTATCCACTGAGCCAAACCGGCTAGGGATCAGCTGAGCTGACACCACTTCCTTCCAAACAACCAGGGCTCGCCAGCGACAAGCCTTTTTTGTCGTTTCTCTGCAAATCACTGGGGGTGGGGCCGGGGCGTGACTTTCCTTGCTCTCTTCTTTTTTCTCCACGTAGCGTAGCCTATTGAAAGTACATCCTGGTGGGCGTTTGAAGGGACCACTCAAAACTGGCTTGGAGGAAAAGGGGTGCGTTCACAGCGCTGTGTCCTCCCACCGGCAGCCTTTGTCTCCCGCCCCCGTGTCGCCCTGCTCGGCCAGCCCCGGCAGGCTGGGTGTTGGCATTCACCAAGGCCTGGACCACAAGGCCCTGGGACAAAAGCTCTTATCGCCCTACTTCCCCAAGAAGAAAGGGGGCGCGGAGACAAAGTGCCGCCTGAGAAGCTTTGAAAAGGAGCCCAACTCTGTTTCAGGGAGACGGGCTTTCAGGGCTGTGATCTTGGAAACGCAGCTGAGTTTGCCCAGACGGGCCCGGAGCCTCCTGGACTCCCCGTGGTGACTCTGAAAACAGGCAGCTCTGTAGGAGCCACTAGAAAATTCCAGAAATGACAGGCGTTGGGAGCTGGGGGCTGGTTTTCACTCCCCCCAGCCCCACGGTACAGATGAAGAGAGGTGGAGACAAACCTCTGTGGTCTGCTCTCCCCTTTCCCCAGAGTTGATCCTGACGTAGCAGGAGGATCAAGGGCCACCTGTGGGGGTGGGGATGTACTCCCACTCCATCTCAGCCTCAAACGGAACAGTAGCCAAGTCTCGGGGTTTCACTTTTCAACTGGGCACCTCAGATTAGGCACCGACCCTACACACACCCTTCCCCTTTAAGAAGAGACCAGTCCTTGGCTTATTCCATTCATAGGCTTTACTATCACTTGCCAGCAGCTAGCAGGGGTGGGGGATACACAGCCGAACCCCCCCCCCCCAAGAGGTGGCACTGGGCCACTCAGCACTATTTACACGTGTTTCCTGGAGGGGCAGGTCCTCATCTCAATCACAGCAGCTGCACTTCGGAGCCTTGGCCTCCGCCGCCTCTCCATCTTTGCACACGCAATCCTTGGCGCATTTTTCACACTCAGGGGGGCAGCAGGAGCAGCAGCCTGCAGGTAAAACAAGGGGAGGGGGCAGAAGGAGGCTGGTCGTTGTCCCCTACCTAGGGTCACCCCTGGTCTGACTCAGCATCTCTGGTGTGTCAGCTGCATGTTGGGCTGCCTGTGGGCGAGGGGTACCCAGCCCCCAACCCCTCAGGTAAGTGATGGTGAGGCAGGATAGTAGGAAGCTAGGAAAATTCCTTGGCAGGTGGAGCTGAGAAACTGAGACAGATAGCTGAACAGACTAGCAAGCAATTTACAGCCACATACAGGTCACCAGGGCAGAAAGCCCTGGGTGCCCTAGTGCCAGACCTCGCTGCCCCGGGGGTGCCTTTCCTGCCCCAGCCTCTCGCTGATCCTGCGGTCTGGTCCCGGCCTGACCTTTCCTCCCTGGAGATAACATCTAGGCCTCAGCTCCAGGCCCCGAAAAGCAGCAAAACCAGGTGGCAATGTCGAAGGCCCCCCTGCCCTGGTGCTGACCCATCAGTGGCCACCACCATCTAGAAATGCTGGGGAATAGTCGATTGAGATGGTCCCTGAGAACTCCCCTAAGATCCCCACCTCTGGAAACCAGATAAAACCCTTGGAGACAAAGAAGCCAGAATGCCCCTCCTTGGACACATTCACGTGGACCTCCCTTTAGAGGGAATTTTCTTTCTCTAAACCAGCCTTGGGTAAACTACGGCCCAAGGGCCGGATCCGGCTGTTCTATCCGGTTCTCTTGCTCTCCCCTCCGCTCCTTTACTTTGAATTTATATTAGTTCACACAAACACTCCATCCATGCTTTTGTTCCGGCCCTCCGGTCCAGTTTAAGAACCCATCGTGGCCCTCGAGTCAAAAAGTTTGCCCACCCCTGTAAACTTTAAGGGTCCCCATGGACCTGTAACCAGGGGAGCAATGGGCAGTGACAGCTCCTCTCGGGCTCACCCCCTGGACCTGTCCCCAAGCCCCTTTCCTCCCACTCTCCAGTGAGCTGACAGCAGGCGCCTCGGCTCACTTCTTTCCCATAACGTTTCGAGGGAGCCGAAGCAGCCCTCCTGCGCTCTCTCCTGTTGCTTCTTCTACCCTAGCCCTTCCTGGTTTCACCATCCCCAGCTTTAACAAACGTGCACGAAGTAAGAAACCCACTCACTACCGACTGGCCTAAGGCCCAGTCCCCTTTCTGGTAACACAGGGGAGTCCGGGATGGCAGGGTCAGGCCAGGCTGGAGGGGACCTGGGCCTTACAGAACAAGCATCACAGGGTACATGGCCTTGAAAAGAGGCTTGGAGGATACACTTGCAGGAGCAGAGATGATACGGGTGTAGGGGGGTCCAGGAGACCCATGGGGTCATCCACCCCTAGTCTTACACACCCTGGAAAAGAAAGGCCTCCTCCCACCTCCTACTCCCCATGCACATTACACTGCTGCTGTGTCTGGGGAGACCAGGGGAGGTCAAATTGGGGGGAATCCACAAAGGCCTGAGGGGCCAAGGGATGGGAACTCCAGAGCCAACCCCCAACTCACTAATGGCTCCCCCACCCCCCCCCCCCCCCCCCCGCACTGGAGGTTTTAAGGGGGTAGTGGATGGGGGAGGGGTGGACCAGGATAACAGTCCTCAGTTCCAGCTTCCTATTGGAATCTGCTGGGAATTTCCAAAATGTCTTGCCCCAGGCCTACTGGATGAATCACTGGGGGTGGGGCCAGGGCGATTGTATCTTCAGGCCTCCCCAGGACCTCTGTCCCAGAAAGAGTCAGAAGCAATGCAGTAGGGGGCCTCGGGGTCTCTCCATGTTGCCTGGACAGACTGGGGGAGCAGAGCAGGCAGGGGGAGAGGGGGTCCCACACTCACTTTTCTTGCAGGAGGTGCATTTGCATCCCTCGCACTTGCAGGAATCTGAGCCAGCGCAGGTGCAGGACCCACCTAGACAGGGAGAAGCCGCAGGAGTGGTTCAAGTGGTAAAACTCGGGCGGGGCCAGGCCTAAAGGGAGGAGGTGGGGTGCCGAATCTCAGTGCCCTTTGGGATATGCCTACCCTTCACGAGGTTCAAAATGGGAAATAAGGGTCCCTTCCCCCAAATGTCCTTGACGAAAGCCATAGGACATGGGATTCTTTGCGAGTGAGGGGGCGCGCTGTGCCGCATGGGGGAGGGGCTCACCAGTAGAACAGGGGCAGGTATCAGGGTCCATGTCGAGCGGAGCTGGCGCTGGAGAGGGTGAATTGGCTTCTCCCGACAACTGGAAGCTCAGTGGCCGCAGGTGCCGAGGCTTTTATAGCTCCAGGCGGGGGCGCGCAAGCACAGCCCGCGGCGCGCGCGCCCGGCGCCCCCTCTCCATCTGGGCTCCCAGGAAAGCGCGCATTGCGACAGCGGTCCCCCTCCCCCACCGGGCTCCCTGACTTCCCCGACTCCCCGCTTTGCGTGCAGCCACCTCACTTCTCACTGTGTGCACAGGGGAGGACACTCCCCACCCGGGTGCGGGCCTCCGTGTGCACCGCGGGGACGCGTCCTTGAGATGGAGGCTTCTGAGCCGGGAGAGCAAGCTCCCCGTCCACGCCCCACAGTGATGGGTAATTTATACGTCAACCCGCCTGGGCTGAGGGATGCCCAGACAGCTGGGAAAACCTCATTTCTGAGTGTGTCGGTGAGGGTGTCTCCAGAAGTGATCAGCATTTGAATTGTTAGTCTGAGTAAAGCTTGCTCTCACCAATGTGGGTGCGCAGCAGCCAGTCTGTGGAGGGCCTGGATAGAGACAGGCAGGAGGGCGAATGGACTCTGCCTGAGCTGAGACAGCCCTCTCCTGCCCAGAGACGCTGGCGCGCTCCTGGTTCTCTGGTTTCTAACGCGCCTGAAGACACCACCTGCTGTCTTGGTTCTCCAGCGCGCAGGTGGAAGACTGTGGGACGCAGCCTCCACATCATGTGAGCCAAACCCTATCATAAATGCATAACATGTGCTAATATATGTGCGGGGCGGGGCAAAAGTAGCTTTACAGTTGTGACTATGCAAAACAGTTTATTCTTGTATTATTATTTATTAATGATTGTATTGATTTCCATATGAACAACTGTAAACCCTCTTTTGCCCCACCATATATATACATATATATGTACATAGATATATATGTATATATATGTCATATCTTTATCTATATCTATATCTATATCTATATCTATATCTATATCTATCTATACTAGTTCTGTTTCTCTGGAGAACCCTAATACACACCCCTACACCCTTAGGGTAGCCAGGATCTTGAGGGGTCTAAAAACCATAACACCCTTCTGAAATACCCTCCTCCCCTTTATTCTTTCTTTATTGTATAAATTTTTGGATAATTAAATATATGCATATATAATCCTTTCAAATATAAAATTAGAAGCCTCCAGTACACACTGATTTATAAATGACCTTTCCCATATTTATCAATAGACTGTAAATTTCTGTCTCTGAAATTAATTTCATTTCTACAATTTTTAAAAAATATATTTTTATTGATTTCAGAGAGGAAGGGAGAGGGAGATAGAGACATCAATGATGAGAGAGAATCATTGATTGGCTGCCTCCTGCACGGCCCCCACTGGGGGTCAAGCCTACAACCCGGGCATGTGCCCTTGACTGGAATCGAACCCGGAACGCTTCAGTCCGAAGGCCAATGCTCTGTCTGCTGAGTCAAACTAGCTAGAGCTACGTCCATGATTTTTCCCTTAGAGGACAACAGTCTTTAAAGTAGAATTTATATCTCAAAGTATAACATATTTTTTTTCTTTTCAAACAGTATTTATTTTAATAAAGGCCATGTCAGTAAATTTTGGAAAATTTTGAAAAATAGAAAGAAAGAAAAATATCTGTGATTTGAACACAGCCACTGTCAACATTTTAGTATATTGCATTTTCACATTTTGTATTCTATGTGGCCTCTCTTCTGAAAAAAAAAAAAATTACTGCATAACTAATTCATAGCCTATAATTTACGATTTTACCAAATCATTTCCTGTGAATTTTTAGTGGCCATGTCATATCCCATCATGTGCACGGGCCACAGCTTACTTGAACAATTTCATAGACTTAGACATGAGGTTGTTTCCAGTTTTTCACAATCATAAATAGTACTGAAGTGAACTCTCCTGTGAGTGAGTGAGGCTTTCCCCCCCCCGAATATGTGGTGAATTCCCTAAAATAGATTTCCAGTAGTGAAACTATTGGGTAAAATGGGAATAAGTGTTTTTATGGTCCATTGATTACATTGCCAAATTATTTTATGTTTTAAAAATATTTTTTAATTTCATTTTTAAATATATTTTATTGCTTTTTTACAGAGAGGAAGGGAGAGGGATAGAGTTAGAAACATCGATGAGAGAGAAACATCGATCAGCTGCCTCCTGCTGGGGATGTGCCCGCAACCAAGGTACATGCCCTTGACCAGAATCGGGTCTAAGCCCTTTCTGGGGTGGCTGGGACCCAAAGCCAGCCAGCGTGAAGCATGAACACCTCTGTCAACCCCTGTACAATTCCCAAGGGCCCAGCGTACGCCTGCCTCAGCTGCCTGTGTGCTTCGAACGCCCCCTGCAGTCCACACGTGGAACTTCCTTTCTTGTCTTGTGACCAGGCCTCCATTCCTTTCCCACCAAGCCCTCCTCTGGTCTCCATCCAAGTTGGAATATATCCTGAGCAGGTGCAGAGTCCGTCACAGCCTGTCCGAGGTCTCCATTGTCTTCATTAGGCAGCACAGGAACACGATCCATGATGTGTCCGCCTCCTGACACAGCACTTGCCCGCTCCAGGAAGCTCTGCTGTGAGAAAGCTCTCCTTTTTGACATAAAATCTGTTTCCTTTATGTCTCCTCTGCTTAAGTTTTCCTCCTGCAAGGTCACTTGTAACCCATAACCCCTCAACACCTACCCACATGGTGCAGAGGGCATCCATGTCGTCTTGTTGTCCCTCAGATGAGCCTGGTATGTTTGTAAGGTCCCTTCCTAAACTCTTCATGTAACAACTCATAGGAGTTGTTAACCACTTTCTTTGGTATCTCGGCCCCAAGAAATTTTATCAAACAGTGTGAGGAAAGATGACTTGGACACGTACATCAATGAATCAGACTTGAACATTTTTCTGGAATACCAGGCTGGGTCAAATCGCATTTATGGGTAAATGGGAGCAGAGAAAGGCACAGCTCAGATCAAGACGTAGAGGGAGGTCAATGGGGGACTGTGTTTTGTGTTATTGGGGAATCAGGCTGGGAGAGCAGAAGACGAAGGAGCTGCAGAAACCAGGACTTCTGGGGGACAGTGCGGACCAGGTCTCAGATCTGTCCCACTGTAAGGGTAAAGATATGGGGCATCTATTTTACATCCTAACTACTATTTGTCATTGGTTAAGGGCTATTCCCTGTGGCCTTGACTCCCCAGTCTTCCCAGCCTACTCTGTGCTTGCAGCAAGAAAGCTCAGGGAACCCAGCCAGTGTGGCTCAGGGCTTGAGCGTTGACCCAGGAACGAAGAGGTCAGGGTTTGATTCCGGGTCAGGGCACATGCCCGAGTTGCGGGCTCAATCCCCAGTGTGGAGCATGCAGAAGGCAGCCGATTGATGACGGGCTTTTTGTTGTTGTTTTTTTCATGTTTAAAAAATATTTTTATTGATTTCAGAGATGAAGGGAGAGAGAGAGTAAAAAAGAGAGAGAGAGAAACATCAGTGATGAGAGAGAACCATTGATCGGCTGCCTCCTGCACACCCCACACTGGGGATCAAGCCCACAACCTGGGCATGTGCCTTGACCCGAAATCGAACCTTGACCTCCTGGTTCATAGGTTGACGCTCAAACACTCAGACATGTGCCTCTGAGCTGGTGATGTTTCTCTCATCTTGATGTTTCTACCTCCCTATCCCTCTCCCTTCCTCTCTCTCTCTCTCTCAAAATCAATCAAAACATATTTAAAAAAAAAAAAAAAAAAAAAAAGGCCCAGGCAGCAGGAGAAAGCCCTCAGGCAGAGTTGCAGGAGCCTGCACTTAGCAACCTGGGCAGAAGGCATGCAGGCAGGCAACCACCGCATCTGCAATGGAGTCAGCCCTTCTGGATCCTTCCGAGTGAGGCTCAAACAGGGCTCTGACCACCAGACAACCATGAATGAAAACTTTATTGCTCCAACACTTTGCACGAATGTCACCAACGCCTCACTGGGGCAAATATACAAAAAGCACGCGCATCTCAACTTCTCCACTAACGCACTGTACAGACGCTTCCCGGGCCGCACCCCAGCGCCCGGGGGCCCTTCAGTGGCAGCAGCTGCACTTGCTGGAGCCTCCTTTGCAGACGCAGCCCTGGGCACACTTGGCACAGCCCGGGGGGCAGCAGGAGCAGCAGCCTGGAAGGGTCAGGAGATGGACAGATGAGCTTGGGGTCCACACTGCTCTCTTACCACCTCCGCTCCCACCGCTCAGAGGAAGGAGGAAAAGAAGAGCCTGCCATGGCTTCAATCCACAGTCACAAAACCCTGGGACCGGAAGTCGTGGGGTGTTGGAGCTGGAAGGAATCTCAGAGGCCATGCAGCGTCCGTCAGAGGCCCAGCGGGGGCCAGGGTTTGCCCAGGGTTATTGGACAGTGGCTGATCCGGGACCAAACCCCAGAGCTGCTGACTCCAGGCCAGTGCTCTCTCCCCTTCACCGCTGGGCAGGCTGGAACCTCCCCTCAGTCCTCCCAAATGGGTAAAAGGCATCCAGATCCCTCTCCCTCCCACCGTGGCTGGGGGGTTGCGAATGGGGGGAACAGATTTTCCTAGCGCCTGGCCCTCGGTGCCCCGGTCACCGGACTCACTTTTTCGGCATGTTTTACAGTTGCAGGTTGTGCATTTGCAGTTGTCTCCACAGATGCATGTTCCTCCTAGAAGAGAGGACAGAGCAGAGACTGAGGACCAAGGCAGACGGGGCACTCAGGGTGTGCTGCAGAGCGCCACAGTGGCAGCGTCTCTGGGCCGTCGCTGGGCAGGGCTGGACAAGACGGGGAGATGCTGCCAAGCATCATTCCAAGTGGCAAGGACCATCCAGGGGTTCCCAGGCCCAGTCCACGCACGGAAACCAGGGTGGCTGCCTCAGTAACCCCAGGATCCTCGTTAACATGTAGATTCCTGGGACCAACCTTTGAGATGTTGGGATTCAAAGATCTGGGTGGGGAAAGGGAGTCAGTATATATATATATATATATATATATATATATATATATATATATATAATATTTTTATTGATTTCGGAGAGGAAGGGAGAGGGAGAGAGAGATAGAAACATTAATGATGAGAGAGACTCATTGATCAGTTGCCTCCTGCACACTCCCTACTGGGGACTGAGCCCACAACCCAGGTCTGTGCCCACAACCCAGGTCTGTGCCCATGACCAGAATCGAACCTGGGATCCTTCAGTCTACAGGCTGACTATCTACTGAGCCAAACCGGCTAGGACAGTATTTTTATTTTTTAAAATATATTTGTACAGTATTGATTTCAGAGAGGAAGGGAGAGACAGATAGAATGATAAGAGAGAATGATAAGAGAGAATCATGATTGGCTGCCTCCTGCATGCCCCCTACTGGGGACTGAACATGCAACTAGGGCATGTGCCCTGACCAGGAATCGAACCATGACCTCCTGGTTCATAGGTCAACGGTCAATCACTGAGCCACACAGACTGGGCGGGAGTCAGTATGTTAAAAAAGCAACATACAGGTGATTCTACTGTAGAATCAGGTTTGAGAACCACTGGGCTAGGCCAGTGGTCGGCAAACCGCGGCTTGCGAGCCACATGCGGCTCTTTGGCCCCTGGAGTGTGGCTCTTCCACAAAATACCACGTGCGGGCATGCGCGTACAGTGCGATTGAAACTTCGTGGCCCATGCGCAGAAGTCGGTTTTCGGCTCTCCAAAGAAATTTCAATCGTCGTACTGTTGATATTTGGCTCTGTGGACTAATGAGTTTGCCGACCACTGGGCTAGGCCATCTCCAC
This sequence comes from Plecotus auritus, assembly GCF_963455305.1. NCBI lineage: Eukaryota > Metazoa > Chordata > Mammalia > Chiroptera > Vespertilionidae > Plecotus > Plecotus auritus. The sequence goes on from NC_137785.1 coordinate 55,300,329, forward strand.
CAAGCCCAAGTTCCCACAGGAACCGCTGAGGAAACTGAGGCCTGGAAATACGAAGTGTCAGAAATGATTGCAGCAACGGACCAAAAGCAGGTTTCCAGGACCTGGGCTGGAGCTCTGTCCCTGTCCTGGTGGCTGCCTTTAGGGGCCTGCTGCTAGGTTCCCCCACAATCATTCCAGAGCCAGGCTATCAATTCTAGCAAATGAGGAGAGTGGGAGCTGCCCCAGAGGTCCCCAGTCTGAGACAAACACCCCTGGTGGCTCCTAACTGCAGGAAGGAAGCATGAATCAGACTCCTGCAGGCTCGGCAGGCTCCCTGGAGGAAGTGGGGCACGGTCCCAAAGCCCAGGGGTGGGCATCCTTTTAAGAAATATGTATTTGTATTGATTCAGAGAGGAAGGGAGGAGAGAGAGAAACATCAACGAGGAGAGAGAATCATGGATCGGCTGCCTCCTGCACACCCCCTACTGGGGATCAAGCCGGTCACCCTGGGCATGTGCCCTGACCGGGAATCAGACTGTGAGCTCCTGGTTCATAGGTCGACGCTCAACCACTGAGCCACACCAGTCGGGCAAGGGTGGGCATCCTTACTCACCAGACAAGCAGGAGCACTCCCTGGGGTCCATGGTCCAGGTGTCTGAGAGGCTCGGGTGCTGTCTGTGGTGGAGAAAGGAGGTGAGTGAGCAGCCACCAGAGGCTGCCTATTTATAGCCGAGGAGCTGCTGGTGTGGGTTCGCCCCACCTCTCCCTGGGGCCAGACGCCTTGCACACGGCTGAGCCAGACACCACAGGCGAGGGGTTGGGGAGAGCAGTACAGTCACCCAGGTGGCTTTTTATCACTAGGGATGCAGGTGACTGCCCCCCTCCCACATGCCCACCTGCCCAGGTGTCAGGGACCCAGGCTCAGGCTCAATGGCACTTGTGGGGCTCAGGTTGGCAGCTACCTCCACCCAGTGTCCCCGTCCTGTGCGTCCTATTATCTGCCCTTTCTGCCTCCTCCTTCACAGGGGCTGCTCTGCCCTGGCTCAGGGCTGTCTTCTGTCTCCCCTGGTCGGGCAGGAGGGGCTGGATCCTAGTTCTGGGCTTTAGAAGGCCCCACTCAGGCCTTCTTCTGGATGTGACTCCCAGTCCCCATGGGGGAGAAGGCCAGAAGTCAGGGGCCTGTGCCACCTGGAGCTTGCACCCTGTCTGAACTCAGTTTACTCATCTGCAGTCAAGCTAATGAAAAGGAGAACCCTACAGCACTGGCCCCGTTGTGTGGCTTAAATGAGAGAATGCCTATTAAGTCCTCAGTTCAGAATCTGGCACATAAATATTATTAGTACTAGAGGCCCGGTGCACGAAATTCGTGCACTGGGGGGGGGTGTCCCTCAGTCCAGCCTGCACCCTCTCCAATCTGGGACCCCTTGAGGGATGTCCGACTGCCCGTTTAAGCCCGATCCCACTGGGATCGGGCTTAAACGGGCAGTCGGACATCCCTATCACAATCCAGGACTGCTGACTCCAAACTGCTCGCCTGCCTGCCTTCCTGATTGCCCTGACCACTTCTGCCTGCCAGCCTGATCACCCCCTAACCACTCCCCTGCCAGCCTGATTGATGCCTAACTGCTCCCCTGCCAGCCTGTTTCCCCCCAACTGCCCTCCCCTGCAGGCCTGGTCACCCCTAACTGCCCTCCCCTGCAGGCCTGGTCCCCCCAACTGCTCTCCCCTGCAGGCCTGGGTCCCTCCCAACTGCCTTTCCCTGCAGGCCTGCTCACCCCCAACTTCCCTCCTCTGCCGGCTTGGTCACCCCTAACTGCTCTCCCCTGCAGTCTTGATCGCCCCCAACTGCCCTCCCTTGCAGGCCTGGTCCCTCCCAATTGCCCTCCCTTGCTGGCCATCTTGTGGTGGCCATCTTGTGTCCACATGGGGGCAGGATCTTTGACCACATGGGGGCAGCCATCTTGTGTGTTGGAGTGATGGTCAATCTGCATATTATTCTTTTATTACATAGGATTACTATTATTATCATTACCTGTGCCTATTACAACGTGGCGGCCACCCACCCAGGTGTATGTTTCAGGCTCCTCGGACAGCCCTGGGGGTCCTGAGCAGGATGCACTCATCAGCAGTACATATTGGGAAGAGTTTTCATCTCTGGGGTTCCTGCTTTTAAGCTCAACCTAATTCTTTTTTGAGTCCCCGGTTCTGGGGACCACGGGTCCCTGACTCCCCTGGCTGCAGTTTCCATGTTTGGAGGCAAAGTTGACCTTCCACCCACAGAGCCCTCATGGGGGTATTTGTGGCCTCCTCTGTAGGACGAGGCACGAGAGGTGGGTAGGACAAAATCAGAGCAGGCAGGGACCCGTGAATCCTGCATGGTCCGCATTAGGGGAACCCTGAGAAGTTGCAGATCAGCCTCTCGTTGTTTTAAACGGAGAATCAGAGGCCCAGGGAGACCGTCGATCCCCCGGCACTGGGCACGGTGGCATAGTGGTGGCAGGGGCATTTGAACCCGGCTGCTCAGCCATCACAGCACCCACGCTTTAGGTGTAAGACACCCCTGACAAAACTGTTCTGCATTCATTTACTTTATTATGAAAGAGTTCAGCCAAAGCCAGTTTGGCTCAGTGGATAGAGTGTCAGCCTGTGGACTGAAAGGTCCCAGGTTCGATTCCGGTCAAGGGCACGTAACTTGGTTGCGGGCACATCCCCAGTGGGAGGTGTGCAAGAGGCAGCTGATCGATGTTTCTCTCTCATTGATGTTTCTAACTCTCTATCCCTCTTCCTCCCTCTCTGTAAAAAATCAATAAAATATATTTAAAAAAGAAATAAATAAAATAAAAATGCGTTTGCATTCCTTTGAAAAAAAAAAAAAAAGAGTTCAGACATACTCAAAGTACCAAGAACAGCGTTAAAAACACCACTGAATCTGCCGCCCAGAATCAATAGATGTCAACACCGTCATATTTGCTTCAACTCTTTTATTTATAAGAAAGAAAAAGATGAGCAGGTGAGCCGAAACCGGTTTGGCTCAGTGGATAGAGCATCGGCCTGCGGACTGAAGGGTCCCGTGTTCGATTCCGGTCAAGGGCATGTGCCTTGGTTGCGGGCACATCCCCGGTGGGAGGTGTGCAGGAGGCAGCTGATCGATGTTTCTCTCTCATCAATGTTTCTAGCTCTCTATCCCTCTCCCTTCCTCTCTGTAAAATATCAATAAAATATATTTTTTTAAAAAAATGAACAGGCGCAAGGCGTTACACTTTGTGCGTTGGGGCTCCCAATTTACACCTCCAGCTGGCCTCTCTTTTGAACTCCAGATTTAGGTTCCACACGGATGCCACACAGCATCTCACCCTTGACATATCCCCACCCAAGCTCCCGCTCCCAGCCTCGCTCCAACCAGGTCCTCCCGCAGTCTGCTGCCTCCATTGCCCCCCTGGTTTGAGCCAGCATCATCTCCCACACAGACTCAGCGCTCACTTCCTAAGTGGCCTCCTGTGTCTGCCCTTGACCTAGACCCGTATGCCACACTGTCTTTATTATAAAACTGCTGTAAGGAACATCCCTGTTCATAGCATGTCCCTGAGTGTCCGAGGCTCACTCATCCTTCGAAGGAGGATGGCTAGGGAGGAGGGAAACCATGGCTCTCCAAAGATCCTATCCTAACTTACATTCCTTCTAGCAATTTCTGAGAGTCCCCATTCCCCTACCTCCTCCTCCAAGACTTCCTATAGTCAGACTTAGAAATGTTTGCCCATCTGGTATGTGCAAAGAAGTGTAGTGTGTCTCACTGAGGTATGATTTGCATGTCCGTGCCTCCCACCACCCATTAACACCCAGAGTGTGAGCCATGGGCTAGTCGTCCCCACACGGACTGTGGGTGTCTCATCAGCCTTTCACACTCTAGCAAGAGAGAGCACAGTGAAGATCATGGGCTGCGGTTCTTCGCACGGGGTTCTAATTCTGGCTCCTCCATCTGCTTGCTGGACAATCTCAGACAAGTTTCTTTATCGCTGTGAACCTCAACCACAGAATGGAGATAACTGGGTTCATTCCTGGAGTTGCGGTGAGGATTAAGAGAAACTGAAAAAGATCAGGCATTTAATACCCAATTGCTCAAGGAATAGATTTTATTAAGAGTTTGTGGCCCTGGCCAGTTTGGCTCGGTGGATAGAGCGTCAGCCTGCGGACTGAAGGGTCCCAGGTTCAGTTCCAGTCAAGGGCACATGCCCGGGTTGTGGGCTCAATCCCCAGTGGGTGCGTGCAGGAGGCAGCCAATCAATGATTCTCTTCCATCATTGATGTTTCTATCTCTCTCTCCCTCCCTCCCTCTCCTTCCTCTCTGAAATCAATAAAAATATATTTAAAAAAAAGAGTTTGTGTTTATAATGGAGTGATAGGTTGATAAGCAGCTCGCTATGGAGTCAGATATGCCTGGAGCTCTGCCCCAATGCTTTGCCACCTCTGCAAACATCAGTTTGTCATCTTTATTTTTTTTTAAACATATTTTTAATGATTTCAGAAAAGATGTGAGAGGGAGAAAGAGACACATCAATGATGAGAGAGAATCATTGGTTGGCTGCCTCCTGCACGGCCCACACTGGGGATGGAGCCTGAAACCCGGGCATGCGCCCTGACGGGGAATGGAACCCGCCAGCTCTTGGTTTCTGGGTCGATATTCAACCGCTGAGCCACACCAGCCGGGCTCATCTTTAGAAGGGAGATGATCATGAGCAGGACAGGAGAGACTGGGCAGAAAGCTCAGAGGAGAAGTAAGAAGCCATAAAGAACACAAAGACAAAAGTCTTCTTTGCCTCAAATCCGTCCATGGCCCGGCCTGGAAAAGCATCGAGGGCACAGACCCCCAGCCCTGGTGGGTGGGCTTCGGGGTGCGAGGCTGGGTGAGAAGCGCAGGGCAGCTCCCCCTTTCCCACGCACTAGTCACTCCTCCCCTGCTGGGCTAAGGAGGAGCTTCCTCTCTGCGGTCCAAGTTCTGACAGCTGTGCTGGAGGAGTTTCAAAGGTCTTCCCATCAAGAAGAGGTGCCGTGGGTTTTGATGAGCTGTAAAGCTATTCACATTTCCTTTATATACATTTTTCTAGAGATTTGTCCCGTCCGCTAAGGTAACAATGTATGTGTCGGTGTGTGTACACATGAGAATGGGAGAGAGAGAGACATGCCAGGGAGGTTGGGGTTGCTCTTTCTCAGAATAGCTCTAAGAAAGCACACCCCCACCCCACCAAAATACACACACACACACACACACACACACACACACACGATTCTGCGTTTCTGATGTCCAGTTCCACTCAGGAGCCCTGGCAAAGAACCCCACGGCCTCCCGGGGGGTGGGCTGTGACAACCAGGCCAAGGCTAAATGCAGACCCAGTCACCTGTGCCGTCGGCAGGCTTCACAGACTCTCCAGGGCTGGCGGCTGCCGGTTAATTAAAAGGGACTGCAGCCCCGCAGCTGTCACTCAGTACCCAGGGCGCAAGTGAAAGCCTCCGCTTTGCACACGGCCCGAGGAAGGATGAGTAAGGCCGCAGCCTGCGATTACCCACGCTCCTTCTCCCCCCCCCCCCCCCCCCCACACACACACAGCAGAGCCTCTGGCCCAGGTTGGCTGGCAGCCCAGGTTAGGGCTTTGGAGAGGGGAAAGGAGGCTCAAGTTCACCTTTTTTCCTTCTTTTCTCCCCCCACCCCTCTCCTCTGCTGTCTTACTCTCTCTCTTTCTCTCTCTCCTTTAATCAATCATTCAGCAACGTATTCAGGGCTGCCTATGTGCTAGGCTTCAGGCCAGCCCTCTGAGTGGGGTAAGTGAACCAGACACAGGGCCCAGGCCTCAGGAGCTTGATCCCCAGCGGAGGCGGTGAGCGTGCCCATAGCTGTCAGAGAAGGAGGAAGCAAGCGGCACCCGAAGGACCTGGGAGTGGGGACCTGTCTACCTTGTGAGCCCTAGGTGCCTCACTGGCCTCACCCTAGCCTCGGCCCTCCCTCCCTCCCTCCTTCCCTCCCTCCCTCCCTCCCTCCCTCCCTCCCTCCCTCCCTCCCAGTCCAGGCTTCCTTAGGGCATGTGGGGTGCATGCTCAGAGCCCTGGGCCTCACAGAGGTGTCTGCAGGAGCTGCTGCAGATGGGATGTTAGGCCACAGGCCTCCGCAGTGGGAGCGGGTGCAGGGGCAGCCCAGAGCCGCATCCTCAGCCTGAGCCCAGGGGGGTGGTCAAGTCGGCAAAGCTGGTCTTGGGTCCCTGCACTTGATCCCCTTTGCTCCCTCTGACTGCAGTGGGTTCATAGCCAGGAACCGCAGTCATTCTAGAACGCCAGAGCCATCAGGGCAATAGTGCGGTCCGCACCTTCTCTGGGGCTCAACCCCAACTGCAGACTGGAAGTGCGAGGCCGGGGAGGGAAAGGCCTGGCCTGTGGCCCCACCGCCAGTGCGGCCGCTGGGGGAGGACAGGGGTTGAGGAGGAGCCCCTCCCAGGGCCTTGGCAACCTCCTAGGTCAGTGGTCGGCAAACCGCGGCTCGCGAGCCACATGCGGCTCTTTGGCCCCTTGAGTGTGGCTCTTCCACAAAATACCACGGCCTGGGTGAGTCTATTTTGAAGAAGTGGCGTTAGAAGAAGTTTAAGTTTAAAAAATGTGGCTCTCCAAAGAAATTTCAATCGTTGTGCTGTTGATATTTGGCTCTGTGGACGAATGAGTTTGCCGACCACTGTGACCTAGGTGACTGCAGAGTGTGCCCATTCGCAGAGCCGGCGGCTTGGAGGAAGCAACGGCTGAGGGCCCACAAGATGCCACACGTGTCCCCGGGTGCTGAGAAGAAGAAGGTTTTACGGTGTCATAGGGATGCTGAGACGCGCAGAGAAGAAACCGCTGGCGAGCATCGCAGAACCGTGTGCTCTGATGATGAAACTAGGGGCCTGGTGTACATGTCTCTGTCTCTTCTCTCCCTCTCTGTCCCTTCTCCTTCTGTTTTTCTTTCTTTCTTTCTTTCTTTTTTTTTTTAAATATATTTTATTGATATTTCACAGAGAGGAAGGGAGAGGGATAGAGAGCTAGAAACATCGATGAGAGTGAAACATCGATCAGCTGCCTCCTGCACACCTCCCACCGAGGATGTGCCCGCAACCAAGGTACATGCCCTAGACCGGAATCGAACCCGGGACCTTTCAGTCCACAGGCCGACGCTCTATCCACTGAGCCAAACCGGTTTCGGCTCCTTCTGTTTTTCTTTAAAAAAAATATATTTTTTATTCATTTCCAAAAGGAAGGGAGAGAGAGAGAGAGATAGAAACATCAATGATGAGAGAGGATCATTGATCAGCTGCCTCCTGCATGCCCCACACTGGGGATTGAGCCTGCAACCCTGGGCATGTGCCCTGACCAGGAATCAAACCGTGACCTCCTGGTTCACAGGCCTGAGCCACACCGGCCGGGCAAGAGAGTGGCTTTTAAACTGGTCAGGAAGTGCCTAGCTCTAAGAATTTTAAGGCAATGCCCTCAGCCACGTCCCCAAAGTGCAGTTGGTATCTAACCACTGGGGTCAAAGCCACGTTTCAGAGAAACTTCACTAATTGTTCATCGTCTGCAGGCACTTTTGGGTCTTGCCTTTCCTCCAAAGATGCGAGAGTGAGTTCAGCAGCCCGGGGCCCTGTACGATCCCCATTCCTCCTCCCCCCGCCCCCGCAGCACGTGCTCTCCCAACAGTGGCTGGCCAGACCTCTCACGTTCCCTCCAGGTTGCAAATCCTGGGGGTCTGAGGACGCCTGTCGAAACAGATCCCTCAGGTACCGGGACCAAGAGACCTTCCCCACCTGTGAGGGCTTTCACTCATAGCTCCGAACCATAGTGCATGAGTATTTTTTAAAAAAATATATTTCTTTATTGGTTTCAGAGAGGAAGAGAGAAGGAGAGAGAGACACACAGAAACATCAATAATGAGAGAGAATCATTGATCGGCTGCCTCCTGCACAGCCCCCACTGGGGATCGAGCTGCAACCCAGGCATGTGCTCTTGGCCAGAATCGAACCTGGGACCCGTCAGTCCGCAGGCTGAAGCTCTATCCACTGAGCCAAGCTGGCCAGGGCTGCATGAGTATTTTAATCTGTTGATTTCTCCAACATAAATCCATAGCTCTTTGCAAACAATTGGATCATCCCCCATCCACGTTAAGGGGGGGGAAACAAAGATGCAGTGTGAGGGTTTTATAGAAGGGGGGTGATTGTCCTCTGCTGTCATCTCCTGCATTGTAAGGGGTGGACGACAGGGTTCACTGCCCCCCTAGGCACCTGGGGCGGGGCGGTTATTGACCTAACGTCTGTGAGCAGCTCGGGTCTGGGAAGCCCAGTGTGAGAACCAGGAGGGGTGGCCATGACCCCCCGGCTAGGCATTGGCGCCTGAGTGTGCTACATTCCTGGGCCAACTTCAGGTCTGCATGAGCCTTGGATGGACACAGATTTCGTCCGCCACTGCTTTGATTTTCCCTCTCTCTCTCTCTGTGCAAGCCATTTGACCTCGGTTTCCCTGCCAATAAAATGAGGTTAATAACATACTCTCCTAAGGGTGTCTCTTAAGAATAATTGCCCAGTTCTTGCTGGGTGCTTTGAAGAACATCGCTATGAAGATGTTCTGCTGGCTCTGGAATTTTCCTTGATGCAAATATCAGAGGAGAATGGCCCAAGTTCGGATTCTGGCCTTCCCCACTGAACCATTGCCCCTAATTCAGTTGGAAGAGAGGAAGGCACGGGAGGGCCTGTGATCAGAGCCTGGGCCTGCCTGGAATGTTAAAGGCACAGCCCTGCCTTTGATGCTTGCCTGCAACGCTTGTTAATTTTAATAGGGGGCGAGCAGAGGCGGGAAGGGTCTGCCTGGCAGAAGAAAACAGGTGGAGGCCAAAGGGGATCGGTGCCAACTCAATTCGGAGCTCATTTGGCTTTGAAGTCCTTGGCCTCAGAGCTGGAGTCACAAAACAAGTTCTCGTGTCAGGAGGGTAAGTGCAGACAGACGTCTGGGGGAAGTATGGACCGAGGGCTCCTCCGTTCCCAGCTCAGCCAGGAAGCAGATGGCTCCCGTCTCAATTCAGAAATCACTGTAGCACCAACAATCCCCCTAACTGTGACTTTCCAGGGAAACATCAAATAGGGGGCTCAAATGTAAGTGACCTGAGGGGCTATCAGCCGTGGGCAAACTACGGCCCGCGGGCCGGATCCGCCTGTTCTATCCGGTTCTCTTGCTCTCCCCTCCGCTCCTTTCCTTTGAATTTATATTAGTTCACACAAACACTCCATCCATGCTTTTGTTCCGGCCCTCCGGTCCAGTTTAAGAACCCATTGTGGCCCTCGAGTCAAAAAGTTTGCCCACCCCTGGGCTAGGTAGTTCGTGTGTAAGAGTGAAGTCAGTTGATGGCGGATAATCGGGAATGGTGGGGACTGTGGCAAAGTGACTAAGCTCCAATTGAATAGTGAGATTTGGGAACGAGGGTCAAATTTTGTCAGCTCTTCCGATGGCATAAGAGACATCTAAAACCTGGATTGTGTGTGTGTGTGAACTATTCCAATTTTGAACACTGATAAGAATTGCTTATTTGTTTCTCATGTTTCAACGATCTCCCCATGAACAACGAATGCATCCGTAGGCCAGAGCGGCCCCCGGGGTCCTGTTTTGTGACCTCCGTTTTAGAAACCTAAATCTTCAGGATGCAGTGTCTTAAAACTCACCAACGCCTTCGGTTACTATTTTCTAGAGTTTTCAGGTCAACCCCTGGTTGAGGGCATCAGGCTCACCTAGCGAGGGCTTTTCAAAACCAGCGTTTTGTAGGGATTCTGATTCAGTGCCCTTGGAGTGGGACCCCGGGAAGGGTCCTGTATGTTTTGACTCCTCAGACGATTCTGATGCACAGCCAGGTTTGAAAAGCGGTGACCTCATCGCTTCCTCTCGGTAATTTTTAATCTGGAGTCATAAACCCTTTTGAGAACCTGAAGAAAGGTACCCACACTTTCCCTTGCGGGGGTGGCGGGGGGAAATAGGCTCATTCAGAAAATATTTTGCAAACTACGTCAGGGGGCCTGAGTCCCCTCCCTCTGATGGTCAACCTCGGCCACCACGTGGAGAACCTTGGAAGTCTGATGCTGGAATTCCATCTACAGGAGCCCTGAGAATGGCCTTCGGGGTCCCACTTGCCCTCCTGCAGTGACAAGGAGTTCATCATCTCTGGGGGCCTATCCCTATTGGGGGAACAGTCTATCCCTCCTGGGGGAACAGTCTATCCCTCCTGGGGGAACAGTCTATCCCTCTTGGGGGAACAGCCTATCCCTCCTGGGGGAACAGCCTATCCCTCCTGGGGGAACAGTCTATCCCTCTTGGGGGAACAGTCTATCCCTCTTGGGGGAACAGTCTATCCCTCTTGGGGAACAGTCTATCCCTCCTGGGGGAACAGTCTATCCCTCCTGGGGGAACAGTCTATCCCTCCTGGGGGAACAGTCTATCCTTCCTGGGGGAACAGTCTATCCCTCTTGGGGGAACAGCCTATCCCTCTTGGGGGAACAGCCTATCCCTCCTGGGGGAACAGTCTATCCCTCTTGGGGGAACAGTCTATCCCTCTTGGGGGAACAGTCTATCCCTCTTGGGGAACAGTCTATCCCTTCTGAGGGAACAGTCTACCCCTCCTGGGGGAACAGTCTACCCCTCCTGGGGGAACAGTCTATCCCTCTTGGGGGAACAGTCTATCCCTCTTGGGGGAACAGTCTATCCCTCCTGGGGGAACAGTCTATCCCTCTTGGGGGAACAGTCTATCCCTCCTGGGGGAACAGTCTATCCCTCTTGAGGGAACAGTCTATCCCTCCTGGGGGAACAGTCTATCCCTCCTGGGGGAACAGTCTATCCCTCTTGAGGGAACAGTCTATCCCTCCTGGGGGAACAGTCTATCCCTCCTGGGGGAACAGTCTATCCCTCTTGGGGGAACAGTCTATCCCTCTTGGGGGAACAGTCTATCCCTCTTGGGGGAACAGTCTATCCTTCCTGGGGGAACAGTTATCTCTACAAAGTGTGTGTGTGTGGTGGGCTGCCTCTTTCCATTAGCGGCCTTCTCCACCTCCTCTAGCTTTCAGCCACAAGTCCCACATTTGTCCTCTGGCTAATCTCTCCCCTTTTGCTGGGTGGAGAGGGAGAGTGCTATAGGGGGCAGGAGAAGTTGGGAGGTGGCCCGTGATAAGGAGCTAGTCCTCCTGGGATTTGAGACTTGGGGAGCAGGTTCTTGGCCAGATCCTGGTGATTCTCGCTCACACCACCTCATTCCTTTGCCCCCTGAGGGACCCCCTCCATTCACCCGGGACACAATGCCAAGGCTGAATGCTCACTTTGCTCCCGCATCGCCGTTCTCTCCCTATACCTGTCCCTGCGGCTGAGCCTCTTCAAGTGCCTGACCCCAAGCCTGGGAGATGAACCTTTCCAACATGAGTAGGTAGAGCTTGTGGATGCCAGGAGCAGCAAATACGTGATCATTTGGACCCCTTCCGCCCAGCACCCTTGCTTTGACCAGGGTTTGGTAGGCACTTGGAGGACAGGAATGCTAGTCTCTGTGAAATTCATGCCATCACGTTTCTAGTCAACGTCTGCCAAGCATGGACCTCACGGTTGTCAATGTGACGGCCTCAGATCTGCCGCCCAGCCAGCCGGAGCCCTCTTAGACCTGGCTGTACTCTCGGGGCCTCCTGCGTTCTCAGGGAAGAACACAACGTAAGGACTTTCTGAGAAAAGTAGGTTGCGGGTGGGTTGTGGCTTTTCTTTGCCTTAAACCAGGGGTGGGCAAACTTTTTGACTTGAGGGCCACAATGGGGTCTTAAACTGGACCGGAGGGCCGGAACAAAAGCATGGATGGAGTGTTTGTGTGAACTAATATAAATTCAAAGTAAAGGAGCGGAGGGGAGAGCAAGAGAACCGGATAGAACAGCCGGATCCGGCCCGCGGGCCGTAGTTTGCCCACGGGCCTTAAACTCTTCTAAACTTCAAGGGAAACCTCTCCTTCTAACAGTTGAGGGGGTTGTCCACCTCCCCTCCCCCTGCACCCACTTTGGGACTTTATGGGTTTCATTCCAGCCGAGCCTCCCTTCTCCACCTGCAAGAAGCCTCGTTGTGTAGCTCTGTCATCCCACCATCCCTTTGATCACTTCAGTCATCGTATTTGCCTGACAAATGCACACAGGTTTGAATGCAAATGCCCTGACATGTTCCCACTCCCTTTCAGCCCAGGGAGTCTGGAAGAAGGGAACACGTGGGCCGAGGCGAATCCCGTAGGGAGGCTGGGGAAATGGCATCCTCGTACCAACCCCGCAGGAAGACAGGGGTGACTGGCCACGTGTGCTTGAATGGACGCCCCACTCATGTGCTCATTCATGCGTCCATGCCACAAATATTTACCGAGGTTCGGTTGGCGTGGCTTAGGGGCTGAGCATCGACCTCTGAGTCAGGAGGTCATGGTTCGATTCCCGGTCAGGGCACATGCCCGGGTTGCGGGCTCGATCCCCAGTGTGGGGTGTGCAGGAGGCAGCCGATCCATGATTCTCTCTCATCATGGATGTTTCTATTCCTTTCTCCCTCTCCCTTCCTCTCTGAAATCAATAAAAATATATTTAAAAAATATTTACCGGATTCCTAAGATACATCAGGTTCCAGACTCTATGCTGAAGATCCAACAGTCAATGACACCAAGCAAAACCTCACCGTCCTAGAGTTTCTATTTTCGTAGGGGAGACAGGAGAGAAACAAGCACGCCTACAAGTAATCTCAAGTCCAGATAAGTGACATGAGCGATAACTACAGATATGTTGAGGGGAACTCAATGTACAGAGAGGGTTGCCCTTCAGCTGAGGTTTGTGGGGGGAAGGGTATTCCAGGCAGAGAGAACGGCATATGCCAGGGCCCCGTGGCAGGGAAAATAAAATGGCTCTTCTCAATCCAGCACTCGCACTGGAGAGGTGGGTCAAGGGAGCTCTGAGGAGGAGCCCAGGCTGGGCTCTGCATGTGTTTGCATACTAATGAGGCAAGGCCAGGGGCTAATTAACGAGGGCCTGACCTCCAGGGTTCTTAGGCTGCTGCCTGCTTTTGTCCAAGTCTTTCTCCTTCAGAGAACCTTGAGCTGGTGCCTGGGCCAGAGGCACACAATAGGGCCTTTCAGGGCCTCCTTTGAATGAAGCGTCCTGTTCCCACCACAGTGTTGAAGATGTGGGGACAAAGCAGAAACTCAGAAGGACTAAGAAGTTTTGTTCCTCGGTGTGGGCAGACCAGCGCGCTGCAAAGTCCCAGGACCGCTGCCCTGGGCCTGGGCTGAGTCATGGTCCCAGCATCCGGGCTAAATGATCGCCCTTGGTTTACAGCTGGAAAGCACCAGGACAGGCAGATCCCCCTCTTTCATCCCCCACAGGGGCCAGAGAGGGCTCGGCGTGGGATTAATGGCGTGGGTTTCCCAGGGGGAGGCTGGGTCTATGGTAGAATATTTAGATCATTCATATCAGTGCAGGAAGGGATGACCAAGAAAAAAACAACACAAATCGCTTTTACAGGAAGTGACAGATACTCATCTACACTTACGATCATAGAAATACAAATGAAAACTACACCCAGATATCATGTCTTGAATGTCTATCTGATTGGCAGAGATCCGGAATGCGCAGTGTGCTGCTTGGGGAGGTAGGGGAGGTGGGGGACAGACGGGATCTGACAGGGATGGTGACACACACAGTGGCCCCCAGAACATAAACGGCATATGTGCTGGCAGGAAACAACACTGCTGTTGGGAAATTACCCTATTTATTACACCTGGCGCACCAGGACGTGGGCGCAGTTCATGGTGGTCCTGCCTGTAAAGCATTGGGAAGGGATCGATGTTCAGGAATCATGAGGCATCGATGCAGTGGAATTCCAGGCAGCCCTGGAGAGCAGCAGGCAGCTCTGCCCGTCCGGGTGGGGAAGGATGGAGAAGATACAGTGTTAACCGAGGGGAGCGAAGTGCAGCATGGTGTGTTCAGGAAGGTACAGGGGGAAAGGCGGGGGGAGAAGCTACCGAGTCACACATGATGGTATGTGAACAGAATCCGCTGGCAAGGAGACCAAGAAACACGTAACAGTGGTTGCCTCTGAGAGGGGACTAGGGAGCTCGGGTCAGCTCAGCTGGGAGGGACGCAGGAGGTTAGCCAGCCAGGGAGGAACTGTGGGAGGGCTCCAGGGCATGTCCGGCCTGTCTCACTCAGTCCCAACCAGCCAGACTCCAGCAGCAAGCTAACCTACTGGTTGGAGTGTCTGCCCCCTGGTGGTCAGTGCACGTCATAGCGAGTGGTTGAGCGGCCTTAGTATATCATTAGCATATTATACTTTGATTGGTTGAACAGATGACCCAACGACCGGACACTTAGCATATTAGGCTTTTATTATATAGGCTATATACATATAGAGCTTTGGGACCCTCAATTGTTTTCATCTGTGAACTGGAGAAGCTAATAGGGTTGTTGGGAAGACTCAACATATGAAGTGGCTGGTGCGGGACCACTGCTCCATACATGCTGGTCCCCTTCACACTCAGATGTCACCTCCTCCACACGGCTTCACTCCTCACCATCTCTCCTCTGCTCTTCAGGACACTCAGTGTTTCTCCCTTTTAACGCTGATCAGTTCTCTACCTTGCATTAGGGTGAATGGTCTCCCTGTTGTAGTCATTAACTCCTTGAAGCTGGGGCTTACGTCTAAGGCATCATCGCGTCTCTCTCGCCAGGAAGCTCAGGGCCTGGCATGAAGCTCAGTAAATGTTTGTGTGCCCAGAGGCCTGCAGCCCCGCTCCGTGGGCTTAGTCCGGTTCTCTCAGTCATTAGCTCCATGATGTTAGGCACGTTCCTGACCTTGCCTGGAAGGCCTGGCCTGTAAAATGGGAATAATTAATAATGGCACCTACATCACAGGCTTGTTGTGAGGATTAAATAAGTTAATGTGCTTAGAATAGTAGCTGCCACAAGGCAAGAGCTTTATAGCTGTTGGCTATTATAACTTTTTAGCTATTGGGATTAGTTCTGCTATGACTATTGGGGTACAAGAATCTGCAATGAACATGGAGGTGCAGCTATCTCTTCAAGACAGTGATTTTATGTCCTCTGGAGACATACCCACAAGTGGACTTGCTGGATCCTTGGGTAGTTCCATGTTTAATTTTTTTGTCTGTGTATGGAATCTTTTTAAAAATATATATTTTACTTTCATTGATTTCAGAGAGGAAGGGAGAGAGAGAGAGAGTGAGAGAAACATCAATGATGAGGGAGAACCATCAGTCAGCTGCCTCCACTAGGGGGGAGCTGCAACCCGGGCATGTGCCCTGATCAGGAATACAACCCTGACCTCCTGGGTCGACGCTAAACCATGGAGCCACTCCGGTTGGGCTCTCTGTTTAATTTTGGAAGAACCGTCATCCTGTGTATCACAGTGGCTGTATCATTTGCATTCCCACCAACAGTGCACCCCAGTTTCTCCACATCTTTCTGTGTATGCTTTCACACTTTTTAATTTGGTTGATATCAAAGAATTACCTATTCAAATAATAAATTACACATATATTTTTAAACTATATTTTTATTGATTTCAGAGAGAGAAAGGGAGAGGGAGAGAGAGAAACATCAATGAGAGAGAATCATCCATCGGCTGCTTCCTGCATGTCCCCTACTGGGGAAGGGAACCCACAACCCAGGTGTGAGCCCTGACCAGGAATCCAACTGTGACCTCCGGGTTCGTAGGTCCATGCGCCACCACTGAGCCATGGCAGCTGGGCAATAAATTACATATTTTTGGAAAGACCTGCCGTGTTAAAGAGGTGAGGGTGGGTGAGCGAAGGACAACAAGGATCAAACAAACAGCGGCCCCGGTTGGTGATCTGTCCGGCACTTTCTGGCTTGGCAACGCCAGGACTGCAGAAACGGAACTTGGAGTCTCCTGGGGCCTGCTCTGCCCCTTGGAGAAGTGGTGCTCAGACCCGTCCGGCTGCGCGCTGCTTTCAGCTACAGGAGTTCATTCGAAGGTGGAAAACCTCAAGCCTCCCAGAGCGGGGTGCGCCAGAGGCGGCTCCCGCCCAAAGGGGTGGTTACGAATGCTGAGTGAGTCAAGCCTCAGCCAGCGTCTGATGCTGCCCACGCCCAGCCATGGCCCCAGGGCACCAGAAGGAGCACACTCCTAGGAAACTGGAACGCACTCCCGCCAGGAGCTTTGATCTGAACCCTGGGAGCGCGCTGGGCCAGCAGCCGGGCCCTCTGCTCCTCGGATGCTGGGCTGACCGCATCCCGCTGTGGCCTCTTCTAATTTCAAAAGCATTTGAAAGCTCTTGCAGGGGTCCTCAGACTTTTTAAACAGGGGGCCAGTTCACTGTCCCTCAGACCGTTGGAGGGCCGGACTACAGTTTAAAAAGAAAACTATGAACAAATTCCTATGCGCACTGCGGGCCCGGGACGCGTCGGCTGCTAAGCAGGACAGGCAGCGGCACCCGGTGGGCCGGATACATGTCCTCGGCGGGCCGCATGTTGCCCGCGGGCCGTAGTTTGAGGACCCCTGGGTCTTCCTTGCCTTGGCAGGGCCAACCGGTCATTGTCAGCACAGCTCTGGTCACATCTTCCCATCAATGCCCCTGTGGGTTTGGCTGGGGGAGACCAAATCAGGAGCAGGTTTGCACCAATCATAACAACAAAGAGATTAAGGAGAGTGTATTTGCGGATTAAACAAAAATCACAACTTATGTAAGTTATATTGATATCTCAAAATCAGAATCTTATGCCTGGAGTCAGAGAAGGTTCGGAAGAACTACATCAACAGAAATGAATCAGTGTGTTTCTTTGAGTGAATTGTTTGTCAAGGCTATTGTGATATTCGAATCCTGCGAGATCAAATCTTTTCTCTCGTTTCCAAAAGAATCTGCAGGTGTAACCTCAGGAGTCTCTGGCTCACCCAGAATCATGAGTCAAGCTCAGAATCCCGCCCAGAATCTCAAGCATGGTCTTGTGGGTGTCATAGTGCCAAACAAGGAGAAGAATGAGGTGCCATTCCACAATGCTTATCAGTACAAGGCCATCGATCAATTTAGAACTTTTTAGCAGGGAGAAGTTAGTAGGCTATCTTCTCTGAAACCCTACACACAGGGTGGGATTGAAACTCGGGATAATGAGAGTGCTGGGGGCTCAGGACAGGCCTCTGTGAAGAGGCCAGCATTGGGCTGAGAGATCTGATTGACACGGGAGCCAGACTTATAAAGATCTGGGGGCTAGTTCAGGTGGAGAGAACTATAAAGTGGGGTAGTAGGTCCTGCCACATGAGTTATTTAAGATGTGACTATTGATTTATTTGAAGAGCCCGATCACTCATTGACCAAATATTTAAAGAGCACCCGCTATGTGCCAATAACGGTTGAGGGTGCTTGGATGCTGTTAGGCTGGTAGAGGGAGCGAGGGTATTGTGTAACAGTCCCGGTGTCCCACGCCCTGCTGCTCCGCTCTGATCCCTGGGTGAGCAGCTCCTCTTTCTCTTGGTTGCTGGCCTGTCCGCTCCCTGCCCAGTGATGGGAGAGGTCTGCCCCAGGATTTGGCCTGCGGTTCTCCAGTGATAGACACATCTCCCTGAGTCTGGCGTTCAGAATTTGGAAGTTACTTTTCCAGCAAATAGAAGTCACAGTCTCTATTATCAATGTTTGAAAATATATTTTTATTTTTAGAAATACATTTTTATTGATTTCAGAGAAGAAGGGGGAGGGAGAGATAGAAACATCAATGATGAGAAAGAATCATTCATTTGCTGCCTCCCGCATGCCCCCCCCTGAGGATCGAGCCCACAACAGGGCCATGTGCCCTGACCCAGAATCGAACGGTGACCTCCTGGTTCATAAGTCAATTTCCAAGTCCAGTTCTATATTTAACACTTACAACTCACCTCCACTGGAACTAGCCACATTTCAGATTCTCAGCGGCCACAGATGACACGGAGTGACCATCCAGGAGGCCACAGCGCCAGGCCTTGCTGAAACCAGCACAAGGCAGGGCTGCCCTGGTGAGCGTGCCCTCCGCTTCCGGTCTCTGATCGGACCGTCTCTGTGGTCACCCTCTGGCTGTGACTCCTGAGAGCTCCTGTTCAGGAAGCACCTTGATATCTAGGTTCCGGGTGCCAGTTTTAGACCCTGAGGAAGCCGGGTGCCAGTCATGTGAGTAGCTGGCGTGGTCACACCGGTTCTCCCTTCCCAGCGTGGCGATGGCGGAGTCCTGAGCTCCTTTCATGTTTTCTTCACGGTGCCTTTCAGGCTGGTCCTCCTCTATGCTTTCCTTTGAATCTTTAAAAAATTCAAACTCTTCTTTTGCGATATAGCTTCACATGAAGTTATAAGAAATAATACAGAGTCCGGCCAGCGTGGCTCAGGGGTTGAGTGTTGACCTAGGAACCAGGGATCATGTTTCGTTCCTGGTCAGGGCACATGCCCAGGTTGTGGGCTCGATCCCCAATGAGGAATATGCGGGAGGCAGCCGATCAGTGATTCTCTCTCATCATTGATGCTTCTCTCTCTCTCTCTCCCTCTCCCTTCCTCTCTGAAATCAATAAAGAAATATATCTTAAAAGAAAGAAAGAAAGAAAGAATAGCGAGAGAGCTCACATACCTTTGCTCAGTTTCTCATAAGGCCAAACACCTCCTCCAGCGGGCTGCCCTGCCCCAGACCGCTCCCCAGAAATCAACCCCGTGGCTGTTGGAGGCCTGTCCAGGGCGCCCTCTCACCCTGCCTCCTTCCAGGCCTCTAGTCCAGCGTCCTAAGGTGCTTCACCTCCATTCTTTACACCTGCACACCCTCTAGTGGGGGTGCTTTGCCTACGCAAAAGGAGGACAAGGAGCCGGAGGGGCAGGCAGCAGGCGTGTGCATAAGTCAGCATCTAAATTCTTGGCCTTGCCCTGGCCAGTTTGGCTCAGTGGATAGAGCGTCGGCCTGCGGACTCAAAGGTCCCAGGTTCGATTCCGGTCAAGGGCATGTACCTTGGTTGCGGGCACATCCCCAGTAGGGGATGTGCAGGAGGCAGCTGATGGATGTTTCTCTCTCATCGATGTTTCTAACTCTCTATCCCTCTCCCTTCCTCTCTGTAAAAAGTCAATAAAATATATTTTTAAAAAATAAATAAATTCTCGGCCTTAATGGGTTCCCACCAGGCCTTAACTGGCTGGGTGGTCTTTCCCACCCCAGGGCTGAGACAGAACCTGGAACAATGCTACTGGCTAACAAGAAGAGAAAGAAAAGGCGCCAGATTTATTACAATAGCAACCCTGACAAGTCAGAGGCAGCCTTTTCCTCTAGAGGTAATAATAATAATAACAACCTAATAATACTAACTTTTTATGGGCGCGCTTATTAAGTGCCAGGCAGAGCTTTGAGTGCTTTATTTATATTAGTTTGTCTAATGCTCACAGCAACACTCCCCAGAAGTTCACTGCAGGACACAGTATGTGCAGAGGTTAGCAGCTCAGGCGACCACCTGGGTTTGCCATCTTGGCCCTGCCACCTACCAGCTGTGTGGCCTTGGGTTTATGTCATACTATAGGCCTGGTGCACGAAATTCGTGCACTGGGGGGGGGGGGGGTGTCCCTCAGCCCAGCCTGCACCCTCTCCAATCTGGGACCCCTCGAGGGATGTCCAACTGCCCGTTTAGGCCAGATCCTGGTGGGATTGGGCCTAAACGGGCAGTCGAACATCCCTCTCACAATCCAGGACTGCTGGCTCCCAACTGCTTGCCTGCCTTCCTTCCTGATTGTCCCTAACTGCTTCTGCCTGCCAGCCTGATCACCCCCTAACCACTCCCCTGCCAGCCTGATTGATGCCTAACTGCTCCCCTGCCAGCCTGTTTGCCCCTAACTGCCCTCCCCTGCATGCCTGGTCACCCCTAACTGCTCTCCCCTGCAGGCCTGGGTCCCCCCCTCCCCCGCAACTGCCCTTACCTGCAGGCCCAGTCACCTCCAACTTCCCTCCTCTGCCAGCCTGATCACCCCTAACTGCTCTCCCCTGCAGGCTTGATCGCCCCCAACTGCCCTCCTTTGCAGGCCTGGCCCCTCCCAACTGCCCTCCCCTGCTAGGCATCTTGTGGTGGCCATCTTGTGTCCACATGGGGGCAGCCATCTTTGACCACATGGGGGCAGCCATCTTGTGTATTGGAGTGATGGTCAATCTGCATTTACTCTTTTATTAGATAGGATAGAGGCCTGGTGCATGGGTGGGGGCCAGCTGGTTTGCCCTGAAGGGTGTCCCGGATCAGGGTGGGGGGTTCCCTTGGGGCGTAGGGCGGCCTGGGCGAGGGACCTGTGGTGGTTTGCAGGCTGGCCACGCCCCCCCGGTGACCCAAGTGGAGGCCCTGGTATCTGGGATTTATTTATCTTCTACAATTGAAACTTTGTAGCCTGGAGCGGAGCCAAGCCTTCGGCTTGCTCCGTGGCGGCAGCCATTTCTGTTGGCATTTATTTATCTTCTATAATTGAAACTTTGTAGCCTTAAGCGGAAGCCTGGGCCGGCCAGGGTGTGTGGAAAGCTTGGCTTCCTCCATCGCCGGGGAAACCCAAGCATCCCTCCTGCTCTCTCCTTGGCTGCAGCCATCTTGGTTGGGTTAATCTGCATACTCGCTCCTGATTGGCTGGTGGGCGTGGCTTGTGGGTGTAGCGGAGTGATGGTTAATTTGCATATTACTCTTTTATTAGATAGGATAGCCTCTCATGACTCAGTTTTCTCTCTTGTAAAATGGGTGTGATGACAGGATCTCCCCCCGGGGTGGCTGTGAGGATAGAAGGAGTATGTGTGTGTCAAGAGTGCATAGAGAAGGCGCTCAGTAAATTCAAGTGACTGATGGGTGAGGAATTTGAACCCAGGTCTTTGTGCTGTTGAGGCCTGCGGGCTTACCACCACACAGGGCTGAAGGGCAGAAGCTCAGACCCCAGGCATTTTCCATGACAGGACTGGTCAGAGAACCACTACAGGACTGTGGGGTCTGGACGTGGGGCAGAAGAGGAAGTGGGGCAGAAAGGGGCTGGGAGAACTCAGAGGCAAGGCCTATCCGGCTATCGGCTCAGGTCTTGCCTTCTGCTAACGCCCTCAAATTTAGTCTTTGGACACCATTACAAAAGAGGTTACAACTAGTTAAGATGCACCAATAGGCTTGGGAAGAAAGATGCTCATTTGTACAGCTGAATTTACAAAATGCAAATATCGACAATATTCTAGAAGTCATTTTTTAGAAGAGATTTTGAAACATATTTTATTGATTTTTCACAGAGAGGAAGGAAGAGGGATAGAGAGTTAGAAACATCGATCAGCTGCCTCCTACACACCTCCCAGTGGGGATGTGCCCACAACCAAGGTACATGCCCTTGACTGGAATCGAACCTGGGACCCTTCAGTCCACAGGCCGACGCTCTATCCACTGAGCCAAACCAGTTAGGTCTAGAAGTCATTTTTAAGACCTACCTACAGCATCTGACATCGTTATCCTCCTGGCAACCCTCTCTTCCCGTGGCTTCCAGGACACTATACCCTCCTGGTCCTCCTTCATCAATGGCGGCCGCTTCTCAGTCTCCTCTGCTGGTTCTGTGAATGAAGAAGAGGCTACATAGTAAACCCGACAAGAGCAGGCGGGCACATGGCAGGCCGACAAGCTCAGTGATGGAAGGTCACCACACAGGATGGCCTGATCGTAAGTTCCTAACTGGGCAGGCCACGGTGAGTAGCCACATCGCAGGCTCACAGCTTCTTTAGCAAAAGTCAGTCTTAACCTTGATCCCTATCGATTGTTCTTATGCGTCTAGGATAAAGTACCTTTGAAAGGTTAGAGTAATTCTCTTTTCCGGACCACTCAGAGTCACAACTGCAGCACCAGATCACGAAACTCCTCATTGTCATCTTGTTGCCCACATACCACCTCTACAGTACTGTGAAGGTTAATGTTAACTATCCGGCACCCACCTATGTAAAAGAAGTATGCGTTTCTGCATTTTGCATTTAATACAATCCTAGAGATTTCTTCACTTTGCCTTTTTTTCTGCCTCTTTAATTGACCAACAATGGATTTCATGTAACCTTTCTTAAGTTTGTCTCCTTTGATTCTAAATGTATAAAATGAACTGCAAAATAATAATAATAATAATAATAATAATAATAATAAAAAAACAAAACAAAAAAATAAAATAAAATGAACTGCAAAACTGCCATTCTCCAGAGCATGTTTTTCAGTCTGTTGAGATCTTGCTTCTGGTCATGTCCTCAAAAATTTGGCTTAAATTCTTATAAAATTTTTCTGTTGGTTTGACAGTTCCTACTCATGCCATCCCTCCCCTAAATGTCTATTTCTGGAAGGCAGCCAGGCGGCCCCTGAATTTCCTCTGCTGTACACTCTTCCTCAGGGCTGACTCCCTCACTTCCTCTAAGGCCGCGCCTGAGTGTCGGGAGGTCCCTTCCCTACCACTTTTTTAGAAATTGTACTCCCTTTAATCCTCTCTCCCGCTTCCCTCCTTTATCTCTGTGGTGCTATTAAAGAACAAAAATTCAGTGGAGTCTGAAGATGAAGTAAAGGCATTCCAGACAAACAGAAGCTGAAAGAATGCATTGTCAGTAGAACAGCACTTCAAATAAACTGTAAAGGAAATTCTCAGGCAGAAGGAAAGTAATACCAGATGGAAATTTAAATCTGTATAAAGGAATGAAGAACACTAAAAATGATAGGTAGGTCGGTAAATATAATTTTTCCTCATTTAAAAATATTTTAAAAAGTTAATTGAATATTTGTAGCAACAAAAATATCCAGGTATTCTGGGTTTATTGCATATGTGGAAGTCAAATGTGTGAAAAGAATGTCATGAAGGAAAAGGGATAGGAATAATGGATACAGCAGGTCCCTGAATAACACTGTTTTGTTCAACATAGTTTTATCATACTGTTGATGAGATGCCTTAGGGACTTGACTCTTATTTATATCAATTAGCCTAGGGTAAAATTGGTTTTTCATATGCCATTTCCCTGAATGTTGTAGAACCTATCAATGACTTTAAGGACTTACTGTTCTAAAGTTTTTACATCAGGAGTTGACAAACTATGGCCCATGAGATAAATCCAGCCATTCACTTCTGTTATTCTATGGTCCACAAGTTAAGAATGGTTTTCACATTTTTAAATGGTTAGTGGAAAAAGCAAAAAATGACTAACATCTTGTGACATGTGAAAATTATATGAAATTCAAGGGTCAGTATCCATTAATAAAGTGTTATTGAAACACACACCAAAAAAAAAATGCAATGGAGTAAATTTGAAGATCTAATTGGCTTTATTGAGCTATTATTCATGAATTTGGCAGCATCTTACAGGACAAACAGAAGTTGTACAACATGGAAAGCTGTAGTGCTAGAAAGAGAAGCCCCGCGGGTGCGCTGGTGCAGGCACGGCCACTGTAGACACGTTAGTAATGGAAAATAAGGATAAATTCCAGCAGCAAAACACGTGACTCCAACGATTTCAGGCTCTGCCTCGGGAAAGGCTCCACTGCGCAGCCGCAGGAGCTGGGCGGAGCCTGCGCAGCCGCAGAAACAGCTGGGAGGGTCTGCGCAACTGCGGAGTAGATGGCAGCTCGGGGGTGGGGACACCTCGGACCCGCGCTGTTTCGCGCTCGGCCCGAGGCAGCTGGAGCCGCCGAGTTGGCCTGATCCCTGCGCCCCTCACCGCAGCGGGTGAGACCGGCTCCGCTGCGCCGGCCTCGGGCCACAAGCCGTCCTCCCCAGGGCCGCCGCCATCATGCTGCTGCCCGTGTTCACCCTGAAACTGCGCCACAAAATCAGCCCCCGCATGGTGGCCATAGGGCGTTACGACGGGACGCACCCGTGCCTGGCGGCTGCCACCCAAGCGGGCAAGGTAACCGCTCCCACCTGCACGGAGCCTGGGCCCCTGGAGTCCCACGATCTCCGCGGGCCGCTACCCTCGACCCCGCCCCTCATCTTCCGACTCCGCCCCCAGCCATGGGTTGCCCGGCAACCGGTCGATAGTCCTGTAGTTCTCCATCCTGCCCAGAATAAAGAACAATGGGGTCTCGCATGAATAGCTCTTCTGAGCAGTTAACTTTGCAAGGGGAAGGAACTGGTCAGGGTTAGCAGTGGTGACAGACCTCAGATTCTCTGCCTTTCCCTCTGAACTCCTTCCACTATTTCAGACTCCCCCAGCCACACAACTTGATGGGGCGGGGGGCGGGGGAGGGAAGAATACAATGACCCCCTCCCAAATGAAATGATTCAGATTGCACTTTTGATATGTATCCATGTATGTTCACATCTTTTCCCATAAGTTATTCACTGAATACCTATGTACTTAGTGAATAACTTATGGAAAAGATATGCCAGGTGCTGTGCAAGGTGTGGGAGTCACAGAGATGAACAAGACATGGTCATTCAACGGTCACCAATTTTTAAAAATGTGGTAGATGTTGAGGATTGACATTCATTATCTCGGCATTCTTGCAACAATGCCAAGGGCAGCAGCACATAGCGCTGGCTCTGGTACCTACTAATTTCATGACCTGGGGCAAGTTACTTAATAATAGTATCTACAACATCGGGTTGTTCTGAGGACTAATTACTAGTAAGTTAATATATATGAAGCATTTGGCATATAAGAAATGGTCACTAATGGTTAACTGTTATTTTTTACCCCTCCCACTTTACTGACGAGTGGTTCAGAGAGGTTTGAAGTGCTACTGGAGGTCACTCAACTAGAAAGTCCTGGAAATGAGATTAGAGTCCTTGTTCTCTGACCCAGTGCAGATTTCATAATGATTAAAACATGTACATAATAACACTTACCCTTATGTTGTATATTCTTATGATATGCCTTGGGGTACATAATTTAAAAAATAATTTAAGTAGTTTAATGGAGTAAAGCACTTAGCACAGGCTCTGCCAAATAATAATGCTCATTGTTATTGTTAAGAAGCACTGACAAATGCCAGAAAGAAATGCATATTGTTGCCGAAACCGGTTTGGCTCAGTGTATAGAGCGTCGGCCTGCGGACTCAAGGGTCCCGGGTTCGATTCCGGTCAAGGGCATGTACCTTGGTTGCGGGCACATCCCCAGTGGGGGGTGTGCAGGAGGCAGCTGATCGATGTTTCTCTCTCATCGATGTTTCTGACTTTCTATCCCTCTCCCTTCCTCTCTGTAAAATATCAATAAAATATATTTAAAAAAAAAAGAAATGCATATTGTTTCTGCTGGGAAGGGCCCATTGATAGTAGCTTAGCCCCTAATTTATTGAGGTATTAATATGTGCTGGGCACTGTTCTTAGCTCTGCAGGTGCAAGGGTGAATGTGACAAGTCTCTTCCCCTTAGAGCTTACATTGGGAACTGGACAATTAAGGGGGAAAAATGCATTTTTATATCTAAGATTTGTATGATTCAGTTGAAGTCTGTAAAACAAATTTACTGCCAGACTGTTTTAAGGGTTAGGAAGTGAATTCATTCGGTGCTTGGTTGAAAGATACTAAAGGAAGTGTTTATTATTTTATTTGGTGTGTCAGAGTGTTTGGACAGCCTCTCGGAGCCTAGCATGTAAGCTGCCCTAGTAAGCAACTAGGCCTTGTACATGACCTTGTTCTTTACAATGCCAGGAACCACGGCTTCCCACAATTCATAGTGATTGAAAGCCAGCCATGCACAGAACTGTGTTGTAGGTGTTTTAAGTAAGTTTATCGGTGATTAAAGTGACCTTTTGTTAATGTTGATATCTGTTAACAACCTAGTCTTTTAAAAAATGTATGTTAATTTTACATTTTTGGTATTTTAAGGGAATGTAACGAACTGGTTTTGTTGTAGGTTTTTATTCACAATCCTCATACACGGAGCCAGCATTTCAGTGCGCCCAGAGTCTTCCAGAGCCCCCTGGAGTCTGATGTTTCTCTTCTCAACATCAACCAGGCTGTCAGCTGCCTGACTGCAGGAGTATTGAACCCTGAACTTGGCTATGATGCTCTTTTAGTGGGGACACAGACTAATCTTTTGGCTTACGATGTCTACAATAATTCAGATTTTTTCTACAGAGAGGCAAGTATACCTCTTTATAACCATAAAATCCCCATCACCCATTAAGGCTCATTTTTGTTATGCTTGAACGAGATCAGACATTTATTTTGGTTTATTATGTGGCTGTTGTACTGTAGTCAAACACCACGGTGATTTTGCCATTTGCATCTGCTTCATCCACTTGACGTTTATTTGGTCAAGATTGCTAACCGCTTTTATTTTGCATTCCCCGCATGAACAGTGATGTAGAACACCCTTTCCTGTGCCTATTTACATGTCTGTTGTGAAGTGTTGAAGTTTTTGCCTATTTATTTATTAGTAAGTAGTTTGTGTGTATTATTGATTTGTAGATGTTCTTTGGATATAATGGGTACAAGTTCTTTGTCAGATTTATATATAACAAATATTTTCTCCCAGTATGTGGCTTATTCCAAAGTAAAAGTTTTCAATTTCGATAAAGCCCAGCTAATCAATTTTTTTTCTTTAACTGTGTGTGAGTGCTTTTCCTGCCCTTCTAAGAATCTTTGGTCACATAGATACACTTTCTGTGTTATTGCACTAGACCGGAATTGAGTTTAGGACTGTATTAGTCAAGGTTCTCCAGATAAACAGAATTAACAGGATGTGTGTAGAGAGAGAGGGGTGGGGAGGGATATATTTTAAAGAATTGGTTCACATGGTTGTGGAGGCTGTCAAGTCCAAAATTTGCAGGGTCGGCTAGCAGGCTGGAGACCCAGGGAAGAGCTGATGTTGAAACACAAGTCTGAAGGCAGTGTTCTGAATTCTTCCTTCCTCAGGGACCAGTCTTTTTTCTATTAAGGTCTTCAACTGTTTGGATCACCCACATTATAGAGTATAATCTGCTTTACTCAAAGGCTACTGATTTAAATGTTAATCTCGTCTAAACATACCTCCACAGAAGCATCTAGAATAATGTTTGGTCAAATATCCTGAAGAGCCTTGGACTTCGTAGCACTTTATTGCAGCAGATTAGTGTGTGCCGCCAAGGGCCCGAGCGTACCCTGGATCTGTGCTCAGCCTTGCATCAGCACACCTACGCCACAGCGACATACACCTGCCTCTCAGGAGACCATGTGGTTTCTCCCAATTGATGACGGAGCAATTTGAGTATCCAAATACAGATAAGGATACATGTTACCTCCCATGAGCCTGTGCATCCTTGTTATCTGAGATTTTATTTATTTTTTCTTCTTAGGTGGCAGATGGGGCCAATGCAATTGTGTTGGGGACACTGGGAGACATTTCCTCTCCTCTTGCGATTATTGGTGGAAACTGTGCTCTGCAGGGCTTCGATCATGAAGGAAAGGACCTCTTTTGGACGGTATGAAGAACAAAACACTCTCTTTAGGACTCTTAAACATTTTAACTTTAAATGTTCTTTACTTAGCTTTGTTTGTTTTTTACCATCCATATTTATAATTCTGTGCATTAAAAAATATGCAAAATTTGAATAACACCTGTTGGTGGTTTGTCATCTTCCCTTTCCTGTGGCTCTTATGGTCAGGTTGAGTGGGAAAAGAGGGCATGCTCATAATACTGGGTTTTGTTTTCAGGTCACTGGAGATAATGTTCATTCCTTGGCCTTGTGTGACTTTGATGGTGATGGGAAAAAAGAGGTATGTGGGGGAGGAGATACTTCTCTTTGTGTTCAGCTGAATAAATCTCCCCGTGACAGTGACCTTGGTGTTGGGAGAAGTGTCAGCTTCTCATGGTTGCTGCGGAGGCTCTGTTGCCTAAATAATGAGCTCACTGGCCTCATTTGTCTTTCTCCTCTCTTTTGAACAATACATTCCTTTCTTTATCTAGTGCAAAGATCAAGGCCGTGATGTGTCAAAGACATAGGAGAGGGAGGGAGGGTGGAACAGTTGTTGGGACTGCAGTCATAGTCACAATCTTATAACTTGCTTTTGATGCTTTCGAATCATATCAGTAAACAGTTTTCAATTTTGGCCAACTTTTTCAGGAATTTCGAAGTTTTAGAAATTGGCTCTTAGTCTTTGAAATGATCCTCATGGTTCCTCTAGAAATGAGCTTCTTGAGCAGCCAGTGAACTGCTGTGTTGGGCAGTGAGTTGCCCCTCTCTTGCCCATGGATGCCAGGCTCTGGCATTTGAAATGGGGCTTCCATCTGCAGGCAGGCAGGCGCTGAACCAGCGAGCACTTTCAGGTGCGGCTGGAAGAACACGCCCTGGCGGGTTGTGCAGCCCCCATGGCTGGAGGAAATCTCTAGAGCCACTGCTTCTTTTTTTAAACATCATATTTGTATTGATTGCAGAGAGGGAGCAAGAGATAGAAACATCAATGATGAGAGAACCATTGACTGGCTGCCTCCTACACTCCCCGTACTGGGGATCAAGTCCAGAAACCCAGGCATGTGCCCTGACTGGGAATTGAGCTGTGACCTCCTGGTTACAGGCTGATGCTCAACCACTGAGCCATACTGGCCAGGCAAGCCACTGTTTCTTCACTGACTGAATTTGTTGACCTTCACATTGGAGGGAACTTTCCCCAGCATTGGCTTGCTGGGAAACTAGAAGTCTTGGTAGCAGTAGCAACATACAAAATGTTATGCAATTTTTTGTTTTATTTATGGGAATTTTTCTGTGTTCACTTGCTGAACTAAATATGCATGTTTTTATTTTAAGCTTCTTGTTGGATCTGAGGACTTTGATATCCGAGTTTTTAAAGAAGATGAGATTGTGGCAGAAATGACAGAAACAGAGGTGAGAAGTGGGACCTTGGGCAAGATAGATGAGCATAGTCCAATGTAACATCAGATGAGAGTGCTGGGCCTTCTCACAATCTAGACCAGCCTTGGGCAAACTTCGGCCCACAGGCCGGATCCGGCTGTTCTATCCGGTTCTCTTGCTCTCCCCTCCACTCCTTTACTTTGAATTTATATTCGTTCACACAAACACTCCATCCATGCTTTTCTTCCGGCCCTCCGGTCCAGTTTAAGAACCCATTGTGGCCCTTGAGTCAAAAAGTTTGCCCACCCCTGATCTAGACTGTTATAGGGTAAAAATTGTGGGGGTTAAACAGAGCTAGACATTACAGAGAAGGAAGCATTTAAAAATCTTGTATAAGACATATTTTGAAAAGACTGATTAAACAGAGGAAAATTACTGAGTGGAAAGGCATTTCCTTTAATGAGTTATATCATCATCATCATCATCGCAACTATTTATTGTGCACCTAATACTAGTATATGCCAGTCACTGTTCTAAGTGCTTTACAGGAATTAAGTCATTTAACTCTACAACAAACCCTATTGGGAAGGAAATACTGTCATTCCCATGTTAATGAAATTAAGTTTCTTTGTTAAATTACACACACAGCTCTTGGCTATTCAGTGGCTTGGTCAGGATTTGAACCTTTGTGTCTTGTCCTTCTCCTCCTCCTCCTCCTGTCTGTTAAATGGGATTGAATGAAGTGCCCAAGTGAGATTTTTACACTTTTTCTCTTCATTCAAATTAAGCACTTTTTAGGCACATTTCTGTAGGTAAACTGAAGAATTAGATGTTAGAGAACTTGGCTAGTTTCTTTGTGACTATAATTACTTCATGTGATTGAACCCGATATGTTTCCTAAAGAATTTAAACTTCATTTTTCAAAGTGGTCCCTAAGATTGCCTTGTCCTTTGTTGTTTTGACATTCTTAGGATATAAGCTGCTGGTTTTCCAGCACTGAGCAAGATGGAAACAGAGTAATTAGGATATTCTGAATTAAGGAAGTAGAAGAGGATAAAGGAGCAATGGCTTGTGAACATTATAAACCGACAGAAAGAGAAAAAAAAAAAAAGAGAGAGAGAAGGGAGTCTAAGAGGTCAGAATGGCCCGATTCTGGAAAATGTAGTCATGTGGTGTTTGGGAGTCTGGCCTGAAAACTGCACTTGACCACTTATTCCTGCTTCTCAGCACTTACAAAGCAACCCAGGAGAGTCAGGGTTCTGTTCCCCTAACTGCAGAGGAAGCCGAAAAATAAAGCTTGCATATTGCTATGTAAAGTGTTACCAATGACTTTAATTCATTGACGGTTACCCTATAGCGAGAGCTTCGGATTTTTACTTAGTCCTACTATGCTTTTTATATACTTGCAGTTACTATGGTTGTGAAGTGGTAGTTATGGACAAAGAAGTAATGAAGGAGGGAGATGAATGCCAGAAGCAGTAGTCTGAAGACATGTATCTGTACAGGGGGTTCTGTTTTATGTGTAGGTGCTTAACATGTGTGTTTCTGGAGAAAGGGTCCTTAGCTTTCATTAGGTTCTTTAATAAATATTTTTTTATTGATTTCAGAGAGGAAGGGGAGGGAGAGAGAGAAAGAAACATCAATGAGAGAGAATCATTGATTAGCTGCCTCCTGCACTCCCTGTACTGGAGATCGAGCCTGCAACCCAGACATGTGCCCTAACCAGGAATTGAACTGTGACCTCCTGGTTCCTGGGTTGACACTCAACCACTGAACCACACCGGCCAGGCTCATTAGATTCTTAAAGGGGTTCGCCACCTCTCAGCCTGATCCCGCCCCCACGCCGCCCCCAAAAAACCCCAAAAAGCTGACTTGACAATCACTGGCCTGAGGGTGCTGTGCCTGCATTGTCATTTCTCTTTCATGCAAATTTGTAGTAAATCTTTTCCCATTTGGTGGGAATCATTCACATTTCATTGGATTTCTGTTTGTTGTCAATACTGGATGTGAGGAGGGTGCAGTCTTTTCCTAAGTCCTAGAAGAGGCCAGGAAAACATGAAGTAGAACTAGGGTTTTGAGGTGACTATTGACCCTCTAGTCCACACAAGAAAAACTGGTGAACTAAGGAAGGACTAAGGGACACAGGCAATCTGGGCTTAAATATATGAAAATGTGGACTTTATAAAATTGTTCATTTCAGGGCCATTTTCTTGTCCTGTCAGTTTGATTTTGCCGCTAGCTCAAATGTCTTTTCCCAGATCAGCAAAATCATAATTTATTTGGCAGTTCAGCAGTACCAAGTATTGCCAGAAGAATGCCTCGAGCTAAATAATTCTGAAACCCTAACCACACTTTGTAGTCAGAGTTAGGTTATGTGGGTGGTTTTGTAGAAAAGCTGTAGGTGTAGAGGAAATTACATAACTATTCTCTGCTTTACAATTTATTTCTTAAATATCTTTTATTAGGGTCAGAATGAGAAAGTAGGTCTGCAAGATCATAGATGTTATTAAGCTTTGGTTTTAACTTTAAACGGTAGTTTTGTTTAGTATGTAAACATTTATGTTTGAGATGTTGAATCCCAGTCCTAATATATGCATTCTGTGTATTATCACATACATACACAGAGGCATGTGCTTGGGTTGTCACTTTCCTAAGGATTATGTGGGGTTTTTTTCTTTCTAAAAAAAGTCTTTCATCTCTAGCAAACAAATTATGTCACAGAAAGAGAAGTACACACATAAAAGACATTCAGTGGTGGATTTTGTACGTTTTTTTAAAATTTAGCTCATGGGCCCTGGCCTGATAGCTCGGTTGGTTAGAGTGTCACCCTTATACACCAAGGTTGTGGGTTTGATCCCCACCAGGGAACAAACAAGAATCAACCAATCAATGCATAAATAAGTGGAACAACAAATAGATGTTTCTCTCTCTCTCTCAAAACTAAATTTAGACAGTGGGATATTATAAGTGACGGTAAAATATTGGAATAATCATGAAAACATTTTTGAGTTAGTGTGAATTGTACATACTCTAGATCAGTGGTTCTCAACCTTTTTAATGCCGCAACCCTTTAATACAGTTCCTCATGTTGTGGTGACCCCCAATGGTCTTAGGCGACCCTGCTAGCGGTTCTCGACCCACAGGTTGAGAACCGCTGCTGTAGAGCCTAAGACCATCGGAAAACACAGATATTTACATTACGATTCATTAACAGTAGCAAAATTAGTTATGAAGTAGCAACGAAAATAATTTTATGGTTGGGGGTCACCACAACATGAGGAACTGTATTAAAGGGTCGCGGCATTAGAAAGGTTGAGAACCACTGCTCTAGATCTTGTGTACTTAGCTTATTTCCTCATTTATCCCTCAATCTTATTGTATTTCTTTTTGTAATTTGCTGAAACTTGCCACATAAGCTTGATCTAAAACAGCAAACTTTGGGAGTTTATTCAGTTCTGATTATCCAGCCTGTGAAATAGATGAATTTGAAAAGAGGAATATCTTACCCACTAATGGACTGGAAGTGCATTTCAATCTAATTTTAACATGCTTGTAGCAAGGCATGCAGTTTTATAAAGCCATGCTTCACCTTAAGTTGAGTCTTAATGAACCGCTGAGGTATTTCCATGTGCTATTTTTTGCAGATAATCACCTCTCTCTGCCCGGTGTATGGCAGTCGATTTGGTTATGCTCTTGCCAACGGCACAGTTGGAGTTTACGACAAAACAGCCCGATACTGGAGAATTAAAGTTAGTATGATTCAGCCTCTGCTATGCAGAGATTTTCTACACACTGAGAGACTTCTGTACTAATTATTAAAATTCCTTTTCAGTCCAAAAATTATGCCATGAGCATTCATGCTTTTGACCTTAATGCTGATGGAGTGTGCGAACTGATAACTGGTTGGTCCAATGGGAAGGTAAGTTAAATAGCAGAGTTCAGGTGTAATTCAAACTAATAATTGTCTGAGACATATTGGCTGCATGATTCAGAACAGTAACGTGAGGGTACAAACTCGCATTCCTTGGCTGTGCTTTAAAACTTAACTTCTTAATCTTTCTACATTTTTTCTTTCTGTTGTAGTTGTCAGCACTATAGTGAGTGTCCTTTCGGCCTTATGGCCCTAGTTGGGTGATTATCTCCAGAAGATTCTTTCTAAATCTCTTCCTGGAAGGACTGAGAATACATGTAGTCAGGGTGACCCTAGGCATAGTCAGCATAACAAGGAATTTTAATAAGCTAGTAAAGAACAATTTGTATTGCTCTTTTCAAATAAATTAATGCGAATGTTTCCCCAGCTATAACTTCAAAATAAAATCTTTTTGCTTTCTTTCCTTTCCTCCCTTCAAATCAGAATTTTGTAGTCTTTTGGCAGGTCAGGACTGTTTTGTGAAAGACTGCCTGCGTGCTGCCACATCTCCATGGCACTGTTTGCCCTCACTCTTGTCTGCCAGTGATGATTCCCTGAGGATCAGCTAATTCCTGGCTTTTCTCCTTTGGTTTTTCTTTACTTTTGGCCGGACCTTGTCACCTTCCTTTACTATTATGCTGGTATGGGCGTTAAAAATGATAAGGGAAGACTGTGTAGTTGCATACTAAGGAACTTGAAAATCCAAACATGAAAGGCTTCTGCATCCATAATTTTCAGGCTTCCATGATGTTACTAATAGCATGGATACGTGAATGTGATGTCCTCCAGACCAAGGGTAGGAGCCGGTGGTAGGCCATGACCTAAATTACTTTATTTTCTCATTGCAGTTTTGAATAGAGGATGTTTATGAACAGATAAAAGTAGTGAGCGGCCGGGGCCATTGAGATTTTCTATAGCTAGTCTTTTGTTGGTAACACGTGTTTTGCTTAAAACACAATCATCACAATGGTCCTTCCTCATTGTTGGTTTTGAGATGTATTTGTTTCTGGTGAGTTGGGTATGTATTTGCCTCTCCAAGGAAGAGGAGACTCAAAGATGACAGGAGACTCGCTAGGTATCCCAATAGTTTTTAAGGGGAAGAGGGACTCTTAAACAGGGTGTTATGAAAAGGTTATATCTATGGTAGAAGGTTGGCTAGTTTGGCATTTTCAAACTTTAGATATAGCTATATTTCACACATTTATATGTAATAGAGAAAACTTTTTTGTATAGAACTAACCTTCCTTGTCTACCTTTCCATGCCAGGCCCTGTTCTAAGTGCTTTCCATATGTTAACTCCTTTAGGCCTCATTCCAGCCCTAAGGGGTATATGTGCAGTTATTGGCCTCATGTTCTTGTCATGGACCCCCAGATGAGGAGACGAGCCCAGCCAGGGTGGTTAAGAAACTTGCCCAGGATCCCAGAGATAGCAAGGGCAAAGCTGGGACTGGGACCCAGGCAGCTGGCCTCGGACCCGAGGTCACAGGTGCCTCCTCAGAAACCACAGGGCTCCACGGAGTACACTCTTGGAAACTGCTAACTCAATGACCTGTAAATTTTCATGGTTTTAAGAAACAGTTAACAAAGGCGATTTTTCAAGTTCTCATTTTATTTTCAGGTTGATGCTCGAAGTGACCGAACTGGCGAGGTCATCTTTAAAGACAACTTTTCTTCTGCGATCGCTGGTGTGGTAGAGGGAGACTACCGGATGGATGGCCACGTCCAGTTAATCTGCTGTTCAGTGGATGGGGAAAGTAAATGGGGATGGGAAAACCCTTGAGGAGTCCGATTTTCAGTGCGACTGGGTCAGAATATCAGAAATTCCACCCTAAAATGTTTGCACTGCTCTCCTCTGGTCCTCACACGTTCACCCCGGGGGGCAGTGAGAACTTGGGTGTTTGGTTATTGGACCAGGTAACTGGTGACTTGCAAGCAGACCGGGCTGTGCTTGGGCTCTTCCTTAGTGTGTGGTGCATTTGTTCCTTCTCTTCAGTCCGGGGCTACCTGCCGGGCTCGGCTGAGATGAGAGGGAACCTCATGGACACCAGCGTAGAGCAGGAGCTCATCCGAGAGCTGAGTCAGAAAAAACAGAATCTGTTGCTGGAACTCCATAACTACGAGGAAAATGCCAAGGTGGGGCCTAATGTGGACGGGACATGGAATCTGAAAAGTTGCGGGGCGGCACGTGAAAGCAGAGCGAGAATGTCAGGGTCTGCCACGTGCGGGCTCCCTCCCTCCCACTGGCAGGAGCACAGCTGCTCCAGCCTTTTGCCTGGGTCAGCATGGAGGGGCACGTATCCTTTCATCCAGAAGTGCCACCTGCAGGCAGCTGAGCGATAGAGAGCTTTTCAGTGGTCCAAGACATTTACTGCAGCGCCATTTGTAGCAGCGAACGGTGGGAAGCAGCTTAGATGGTGACCAGGAGCAGAGAGTATATGCTGGGGAATATGAAGCAGCTCAAAAGAATGAAGTATATGTGCTTGGGCTGATATGGAAGGATATGTGGTATTAAGGTAAAAAAAAAAAAGGAACAATAGGTATGGGGTATCTTTTTTAAAAAACAACATAAAAAGTGACAACTACAGAGATGTGTGTGTGTGTGTGTCTACATATATGTACCAAACTGGCTGGAGGATGAGCTGGGGAGGAGGATTTTATTTATTTATTTATTTAAATATATTTTATTGATATTTTACAGAGAGGAAGGGAGAGGGATAGAGAGCTAGAAACATTGATGAGAGAGAAACATCGATCAGCTGCCTCCTGTACACCTCCCCCTGGAGATGTGCCCGCAACCAAGGTACATGCCCTTGACCGGAATCGAACCCGGGACCCTTCAGTCCGCAGGCCGACGCTCTTTCCACTGAGCCAAACCGGTTTTGGCAGGGGAGGAGAATTTTAATTTGTCCTGTCACACATGACTATTTTTTAAAAAAAAATATTTTTATTGATTTCATAGAGGAAGGGAGAGGGAGAGATAGAAACGTCAATGATGAGAGAAAATCATTGATTGGCTGCCTCCTGCATGCCCCCCACTGGGGATCAAGCCGCAACACTAGCATGTGCCCTTGACCAGAATTGAACCTGGAACCCTTCAGTCTTCAGGCTGACACTCTTTGCATTGGGCCAGACCGGCTAGGGCACACATAACTATTTTTGAATTTGCTATGCTAAATGAATTTTGTTACTTTAAAAGATCAGTGTGAAAAATGTGAAAGGCGTGATGGGGTACAGGGGACCTGAAACACAGAAAGGGACGAGGGTGTTTTTGCTTGGGAAAAGGCTGGGTAGAGCAAGGGGGCGCCAATGAGGAGAGTCTTCTGAATTCTGAAAAGCCAGATGAATATAAGATAACCACAGTATTAAAAGTGCCGTTAGTTCACTGTGTGGTGACTGAGTTGGCAGCGGGTGGGATGTTTTGCAGGCCGAGTGGAGCAGTCCGCTGAATGAGGCCGATGGGCAGTGGGGCATAATCCCAGCCAACACCAAGCTCCACACTGCCCTCTCAGTCAACCTGGGGAGCGAGACTCGGGCTGCTCACACAGAACTGTGCATTTCCACTTCGAACGGTAAGAGGTTATTTATAGCTGGCATTTTCAGGCACCTGTGCCGTCTCCGAGCGGTTCTTCAACTGCCTTCCGTTTCCCCTCTTCCCTGCAGACACCATCATCCGAGCCGTATTGATTTTCGCAGAGGGCATTTTTCTAGGTGAAAGCCATGTGGTACACCCCAGCATTCACAGCCTTTCCAGCTCCATCCGCATCCCTATCACACCTCCTAAAGATGTCCCTGTGGATCTGCACTTGAAAACCTTCGTGGGTTACAGAAGCAGGTGACCCTCTGCAAGTCCGTTTATTTGCAGACGACACTGAGAGGAGGGCGAGATGTGTGGGTTTTTCCATCACGCCAGGGATCCTGCGGGGCCACAGGACCCTTTAATGGTTCCCAGGACCTTATTTCCCTAATTTGAAATCTTCCAAAAAGGGGGAGTATTTAAGTGTCAGATGGTTATTTTCTGGTTTTAGTCTGATGATTTTATAATCACAAAATACGGTTAACTGATGATTTGTCAACTTCTGGTTTCGACCGCTAAGATTGTAAGGGTTGGGATGCAGCTTTATACTAGTCTTATATAACCTCAGCTTGTGGAGGAAATCCACTGGATTAGTGGAAGACAAAAAGCCTTTTAGGGTCTTTTAAGTCCTTGGTTTATATGTATATGTAGACTTATGTTATCTCCAAATTTCAGGCCCCATTAATGTACTACTTAGCCCTCAAGTTTTGGGTGATTTTTTTCCATCTGTGAAACCCTTAAATATCAACATGATGACTTAAGTGACTATTTTCTGGGACTTGTGCTTTGAAACACCATTCTATATGAAAGTTCTCTTGTGTCCTATTGGTCGGCCACAGCACCCAGTTCCACGTATTTGAACTGACAAGACAGCTCCCAAGATTCTCCATGTATGCGCTGACCAGCCTGGACTCTGCCAGCCAGCCGCTCGGTTACGTCAACTTTACCATTGCTGAACGGGCCCAGAGAGTGAGCATCTGGCTTTTTTCTTTCAATACTTTTGCATTTTAGCATCCTTTGGATGTTATTTATTAGAAGAAAGGAATCACATGAATGAGTTATTTGATAGCAGTAAATATGAGTGATGTGGCTTGGAGTTGGTTGATAACCTGTAACAAAAATGTTGCTAAAGTACCCCCCCTCATTCTGAAAAAATACAGACCGTATTTACCTGAACAATCCTTAGTTACAGGTGAATGCTCACCAGTTAATTTCTTTCTATGGTTATGGTCTCAGTGTGGTTGTCCTGACCTAGTATTTAAAGAGGACCCTGCATCAAAATGGAAGGAGAGTGGGACTTGGGGCTGGGAATATTTTTGGGCTCAAATGCTACCTTAACTGATTAAATTCTTGGTGATTTCGGGGAAATGCCCTGAACCAGTCTGAGCCTGTTTCCTTATCTGTGAGGATATCTTACCTCCCACATGAAGATTACATAATTGGTGTGAAAGCACCTTGTAAATTTGAGAGCCCTGATACCAATGGACTTTAATCATGGCTGGACCTCAGAATTCTTAGTGAGGCTTTTCAATCATGTAATTCTCAGGCTCCTGCCCAGCCCATGGAACCAGACACTCTATAGGTGGGCCCTTCCAAAAGCCTCAGGGTGGTTCTTATGTGGAATTTGCGTTACAAACCACTGTACAGTAATATTAACTCATTAATATTAAATTTTATTCTTATTGTGTGGATGTGTCACAGTGTCTATGCTCTGTGCATGCATATTTCATTAATTTTTTTTTTTAAAGAATGGACTGGAGTAATTTTAAGCAGATTACATTGTCCAGAACATAGCCACAGAAGAGCTATCGTGTGAACAGAATTAGCATCATACCTGAATTGTTTCTGCATTGCATATAAGTTTATGTCTAATTTGAAGATACTATTAAATCATGCATGCTGTGGGGCCAGACATAATTATGAACATGCAGAAGGTGGGGAAAGGGAGTGTGATTAGTATGTTGCTGGTGGGGGTGGTGTATGAAGTATAATTCTTCGTTTACCAAACAATGAAACGAGAAAGGAGGATAACTCTTAACAGTGACTGTACTTGAAAATGACTATACTTGAAGTTCACGTCATCCTATTCATTTTTAAGGTGTTTGTATGGCTCAACCAGAACTTTCTGCTCCCAGAAGACACTGACATTCAGAATGCTCCATTTCAAGTGTGTTTCACATCCTTACGGAATGGTAGCCAGCTGTATATAAAAGTAAAGCTTAATGGAGAGGTAAAGTTGAATGTTTTGGACTTAACTTAGTCTATTAGGTTTGCTGCCTCCCTCCCTCCTTCCTTGTCTAACTTGGGGAGGGTAAGGAATACAGAGGTGAACAGAAACATTTTCACTGTTTGAATGATTTTGTTGTTTAGTTTATGAGGCTAAAGCAGCCGTGGGCAAACTACGGCCCGCGGGCCGAATCCGGCCCGTTCAGCTGTTCTATCCGGCCTGCGGAGCTGAAAGAGCGGAGGGTTCTCTTGCTCTCCCCTCCGCTCCTTTACTTTGAATTTATATTAGTTCACACAAACACTCCATCCATGCTTTTGTTCCGGCCCTCCGGTCCAGTTTAAGAACCCATTGTGGCCCTCGAGTCAAAAAGTTTGCCCACCCCTGGGCTAAAGGAATGATCTTTTAGCCTGCTGCTAAAATAATGAATGTGGTTTATAATTTCCTTGAGGGCTAACCCCTATCTTATTCATCACCACATATACATTTGTACTGAATGTGTTGAGAATGGGGAAATGCAGGTTTCAGCTTAGTCTATCTTTAATATCTGAGGATGCTGAACTTGTCTTTGTCCCTCTGGATAGATCACGGTGAAGACTGATGACATCGATCTGGCTGGTGACATCATCCAGTCAATTGCATCATTTTTTGCTATTGAAGACCTTCAGGTGGAAGCGGATTTCCCTGTCTACTTTGAGGAGTTACGAAAAGTGCTAGTTAAGGTGAGGGCCCCAGTGGATGCATTTATGAGAACGTGGTAGTTTAGTAATGTCGGAAACATTTCTCGTAGGAGAGTAATGGCACTACGACTGTATGTATGTTATATGATAGTTATGTTTTAAAGAATTCTGCAAATTCTTAAAATCAAAATTGAACTAGTATTGGAGAGTTCACTAGTTAAAGGATTTCTTTTATAACAATGAGTGGTTAGCTCTTGACCACCCTGCTTTCTTTCTTTGATTTAGGGCAGTGGTCGGCAAACTCATTAGTCAACAGAGCCAAATATCAACAGTACAACGATTGAAATTTCTTTTGAGAGCCAAATTTTTTAAACTTCTTCTAACGCCACTTCTTCAAAATAGACTCGCCCAGGCCGTGGTATTTTGTGGAAGAGCCACACTCAAGGGGCCAAAGAACCGTGTGTGGCTCGCGAGCCACAGTTTGCCGACCACGGATTTAGGGGAATACTTTTTAAAATATATACCAGCAGTTTCCTTTGCTAACCCTTCATCTTAATTGTACCTACTTTGCTCTTTGGTTTAGGGATTTCCAACAACACAAATTGAAAAGAAAAAGGAAAACTACCAATTTTGATTGGCCCCAAATTATAACAGAGTTCCCACCCCCACTCTCTAGAATGTTAATATGAGCGATGCTAGGGCTCCCATGCTTACACACGGAAAGGATCCAACTGGAATGTCACTGTGAGTGTTGGAGGCAGCACAGACTAATCACTTCACTGAGGAGGAGCTGACACAATGGGGTTAAGATGGGCCAAGTCAACAGGCGGGAGAGGGCCTTACTATACGGTAGACAGTGTCTTCTCAGTCTGTCTGGTTTTCAAGCAGTCGGGGAGGTCTTTTTCATTCCTGAGTGTTCATGGTCTCCAGGTAGATGAATATCACTCAGTGCATCAGAAGCTCAGTGCTGACATGGCTGACAATTCCAACCTGATCCGAAGTTTGCTGGTACGAGCTGAGGATGCTCGTCTGATGAGGGACATGTGAGTATTTACCGTGACTAGGACAGGTGCAAGATGAAACATGGCAGCAATATGGAATAGCAGCTCTCAGATGCTACTAGGAGGAGTGTGTTTGGTACAAAGACTTTGTAAAATAACTTGGCATTATCAGTAGAGTTGAAAATATGCATATCCTATGACCCAGCAACTCTCCTGGTTTATAACCTAGAGAAACGAATGCATGTATGAACCAGGTTATTTTTATAAGAATGCTCATAAAGGCATTGTTCATAAGAACCCCAAAGAGGAGACAATCCAAACCAGCATCAACACTGTTGTGGATAAATTATGATATGTCCATACAAATGGAACACTACTCCCAATGAGAATGCATGTATCTCAATAACGTACCAACGTGAACAGATCTTATAAGCATAATGGAGACAGAAAGAAGACTCAAAAGAATGTGTAAAATGCTACCATTTACTAGTATATATAGTGTGAGAACAGATTAAACTAAACTATATCATTTGGGAAGCATAGATAGATGACAAAAATATAAAGAAACGCAGGGAAGAGATTTTTACATAAGATAGCATTTTCTCCTTAGGAAGAACATGTTGGGAAGCTTCTGGGATGCTGGCAATGCCTTTTTAACTTGGATAATAAACATTTGTTCTGTGAGTTTTTTCGAATTTGCATTACATTTTAAAATAAAAAGGTGAAAATAAATAGGGGCAGGCCTAGCAGATTTTCTCTAATGAATGTTAATGTGAAGCCTGGAAGACAGGCTGTCACCTTGCTCACTTTCCCCAGCACAGTGGGCACTTGATCATTCTTGGCTCCTAAATTCAAACAAACCATGGACTGATAAGAGAGGAAGACCACTTGTCTTCCATGTATTTGTAAGAAATAAAGAGTATTTTGATAGAAACTTCTCGATGTTTTCAAAGAAAAATTTAGACTTACCCTGCTTTAATGACAAACAGCTAAGAATGTGGTGTCTTCTATTCTTTATGTGTCTAAGAAGTTTGCACTTTTTTTTTTTCACTTAAGCCTGCTGTATCGAGGTACAGTGATGTTCAATTTCTATTGATTTACACAGGAAAACAATGAAGAGTCGCTATATGGAGCTCTATGATCTTAATAAAGACTTGCTAAATGGATATAAGATTCGATGTAACAATCACACAGAGCTGTTGGGAAACCTCAAAGCAGTAAATCAAGCAATTCAAAGAGCAGGCCGTCTGCGTGGTAAGTCTGTATAGTGAGTGCTATTATTAGTAATGTGGGGGTGAGAATCACTGAAGATGGCAGTAGCTTCGAGAATTCATATCGGGGCCTGTATCTATAGAGACTTTTAACACTCAAGTTGGCACCAGGCGCTTAAGTTTCAGTCAGCCTGTTCAGCTTGGTTAGTATCCAGATTTCAGAGGAAAGAAAGCTTGTAGCTCCTTTTCTTAGACCTACTGGCATATACCCAAGAGGAAAGCCTTAAGTAACCTTATTAAAAAAAACACAAAGGGAGACTGAAAATTAATAAGTGTCCAACTTAAAAGTTAGAAAAAGAACAATAAAGTAACCCAAAGGAAGCAGAAATAACCAGAGATTTATACCTAAAGTCTCCTGTTTGGGGTCAGAATCCTTAGAAATAATCTTTGGTAGGTGGATATGAGCTTTGATCCTTTTCTATAAAACTGACTTGATTTCTAGGTTTGAAATGGTCTCTAGATTTGGTTTGTGATAAACTGCCGCACACAGGTTATCTTTTTAAGGGAGTGATAATATAACTTAGTTGAATTTGCACTACCTGTAACTCTCTTCTATCTTAAATTTACAGTTTTAGAGCTGGCCTCTGATTTGTAATCTCACTTTTAATAATCTTTCAGATTGCACTGATTTGGTCTTTCTTTTCACACAGTTGGAAAACCAAAGAACCAGGTGATCACTGCTTGTCGGGATGCGATTCGAAGCAACAACATCAACACCCTGTTCAGAACCATGCGGGTGGGAACAACTTCTTCATAGGAGAGAGAATAGGGGGTGAAGTTCCTAGAAAGTGTTCTTTCCCAAAAACCTAGGTTGGTTTGCTTTGGATCGCATCCTGGTGAACCGAGGGTGCGGAGAATGAAAACAACCTTGGTGGGTTGTACAAATGAAAGACAAAGCACCGCATCTGAAAAGTGTATTCACTTTCTGTTTTTAAGATCCAGTAGTACCATTGCCAAATACTAGGTTGGTATGGAGGAAGGTGAATACTTTTGAAACATCAGGGCTCCGAAGTCCAATTATTTCTGCATATATGTAAAGCTGATGTATAGATGCATCTATTTTCTTGTAATTGAATTTGTAATTTTAAAATAGATTATCTACCTTTACATTACAATTTGTGTTGACTGATTTTAAAATCACCACATCAGAATTGCATAAACCATTTCTATTATGTGCAGAGAAAAAATACAGACATTACATTTGTGTGCCTTCATTTTAATCACTGAAAGGTGGGTGTAAACAAATTTGTATTAAAAGTTCAGGGTGATCTATTGGTTGGAGTAATGTTAACTGCTAAAACAGACCTCAGAATGCCCAAGGACCCGTTTATTTCTCAGTGTGTCAGATTTCTCTATAGCTGGTGAGGGACCACCTAGGGCAGCCTTTCTCAGCCTGAGTGCTCTAAAGCAGCGGTTGCCAACCTTTCGGACCGCGCGGACCACCAGTCGTCTGCGGACCACCGGTTGCCAGCCGCTGCTCTAGAGAAACCTGCCTCAGGAATGACTGGGGTGACCACTTCTACATGCAGTGAAGACCTGTGGCCTTGCGGCTTCCCTCTCACTTGGAATCCTACTGGACAAGGGCTGTCCTAAAGCCTTGCAGTTACTTCTGTCCAAGCCAGCCGAAGAGGCAAAGCTTTTCAAGGCTGTGGTCTGGAAATGGCCCGCTCCTTTCCATTCGTACTCCACAGCCAGTGTGGCCACGCCTGACTGCCAGGCCGGGAAATGTTACCGAGCTGTGTGCTTACCAGGAAGAGAAAGCTGAGGTGGGTGGGGCCAATACCTAGCAACTCCTCCTCTTCTTCTTCTTTTTTAAAAATATGTTTTTATTGATTTCAGAGAGGAAGGGAAAGGAAGAGAGAGATAGAAACATCAGTGATCAGAGGGAATCATTGATCGGTTGCCTCCTGCATAGCCCCTACTGGGGACCGAGCCTGCAACCCGGGCATGTGCCCTTGACCGGAATCGAATCTGGGACCTTGGAGTCCGCAGGCTGATGCTCTATCCACTGAGCTAAACTGGCCAGGGCAGCAACTCCTTTTCTAAGAGTTAAAATTTTGCCTTAAGGTTGAGTTCAGGACTGGTTTAGTCTGTCTTCCCATCTTAATAGCATTCATTCCTAAGTGGTTAAGGGAGAAGGGCCTTTCCTCTGTGGTAAATGAACTTTACTGGTTTCCTCCAGTTGACCATTTAGGAATATGTCTTCCATTTCTGATAGATGAGCTTTATGGAGTCCTAATTTTAATGAGATTATGCCTTGTAATACCTTTGTTTTGCATTTTTAACCTGTAAGTGCAAAAGACAGCCTTAATATACTGTTATTTTTTGTAATCCCTGAAGTAGTAGAGAATCTTCTGCTTCAAAGGTGCAGAAATTGAAGTGCAGGGATTAATTACTTGCCAGTCACAGAGCTATCGGCAAAACTCGAGTCCTACTGTTGAGCCCTTTTCAGTTTCAACCATAGTCTAACCCAGTGGTTGGCAAACTGCGGCTCGCGAGCCACATGCGTCTCGCGAGCCGCGGTTTGCTGCTCTGTTGACTAATGAGTTTGCCGACCACTGGGATAGGGGCTTAATCACAGGGAACAACAACAGCCTGTAATTATTGGAATCGAGAGTCTAGGTCAGTGGTCGGCAAACTCAGTCAACAGAGCGGCAAACCGCGGCTCGCGAGCTGCAGTTTGCCGACCACTGGTCTAACCTATACCCACTGAGATGAATATCTCTACTTGGCGCTGGTTTTAAATTGTATGGCTCTTTTCTTTCATAGGGACCCTAATAGCACACTCTCAGCTCACCATTCTCTTGTTCTTTAGTCAAAATACTTCCTTCTTAGACCTTAAAATATTCACGGGCAAGCTTGATGGCGCCAACCAGAAGCAAGATATTTTTAAGTACTCTTGATTTATAGGTTGTAAGTGCATTTTCACATTACTTTGATTCCCCCTGATACTAGTATCTCTGAGCTCAGAGAGACAGACTCTTTCCTACAGGGTCCCACAGCTTAGCTTGGTGGGTCATGTGGAGGTTTGAAACCAGGTAGTCCTGGCCCTTTCTGCTATTCTGAACTGTTCCCAAGCAAGTAGGACTGGATGAGAT
The DNA here is from genome assembly GCF_963455305.1 of Plecotus auritus. NCBI lineage: Eukaryota > Metazoa > Chordata > Mammalia > Chiroptera > Vespertilionidae > Plecotus > Plecotus auritus. The sequence goes on from NC_137785.1 coordinate 55,344,852, forward strand.
GAGTGTTTATAGAACATTCAGTTACCTTCTTTTCTTAGCAGTCACCAGATTTAACTCAGGGATGAGAAAAGCTGGTTATCAGTTACTTCCCTATGTTCTATCCCAGGGGTGGGCAAACTTTTTGACTCGAGGGCCACAATGGGTTCTTAAACTGGACTGGTGTGCCGAAACAAAAGATGGATGAAGTGTTTGTATGAACTAATATAAATTCAAAGTAAAGGAGCAGAGGGGAGAGCAAGAGAACCCTCCGCTCTTTGCGCTCCGCGGGCCGGATAGAACAGCCGAACGGGCCAGATCCAGCCCGCGGGCCGTAGTTTGCCCACGGCTGTTCTATCCTGATAGAATCTGGTGCCTTCTAGAAGCTACACTTTAAGCTCTATTCTGTTGCTGAATTTTGTTGAAGCTTTAAGTGAACACTCAGCCTTTATGTAAAAGCTGATCTTGAGGATTTTGCTATCTGGGAGAAAGCTTTACAGTCACTTTTTGAGCATCCCTTTGAAAAAGTCCCCACCACCAGGTACTCAATATCTTAGAATGGTTTGTATTATTTCCCACCATGTCTGCCTATCCACACACAAGGCTCAGCTGAAATGCTCTCTTCTCAGGAGACCGTTCCTCTCTCATGTCTATTCCTTAACCCTCATTACATCCTGTTTATATAAATCTTAAGCCCCTCTTAAGTGAGAGCAGGGGCTGCGTCTTAATCAGCTTTATCTCCCCACAATGCTGAGCGAATGCCTTCAGCACATACAGCATCTGCTCCTCTCCGTGAGACTGTCTTGTCCTCAGTCAGCCGTCAGTAGTTTTAGAAATCAAAGAACTAGGAACTTTATAACTATTATGCAACCCTGGACATGCTTTACAAGAATGACTCTCAACATCATTGAAGTTTTAAATTTTGTAATTAGCAGTTACAAATCTGCCAAGAGCAGAGTCCTGTGATCACAGAACTAAATTATCTCCCATTTCTCTCTGAAACTAAAGCACAAGATGATACCCATGCAGCCTGGTGTTCGCATTTTCCCCTCGTTCCCATCTGGCCCCGCCCACACTATGTGCTCTGGTTCCTCAGTTATCTTTTTATTTGTATGGTACAGAAATCTGCTTTTCCTAAAATGATACCATGTGGACAGTTCCTAAGTAGTTTTCAAAACTGCCTATGTGGACTGACTTCGTGTCAATCAGAGAAGGAGTCAACTTTTGTGGGAATGTTCAGTTCGTGGAGACTGGAGCGCCTGCCTCTGGTGTCAAAGACTCTCCCAACAGGATTTGGACGTCCTCACTCATTAGTAGTGGTAAGTAGATAGCATGGCATTGAAGAGATCCTGCAGCCAAAACTTCTTGCTAAAAAATTACTGCTCTGGGAGAGAGAACCCAAGAATTGGTATTTTTTGGTATTCTGTGGAGAAGAAACTACCACATGTGGTGGAATTTGGTTAAAATGGTAAATTTTATGTCACATATTTTACCACAAAAGAAACCCCACATTTAAAAACTCCCCAAGTTCAAGGTCTAGACTGAGGACAATCACTGTGAGTCCAATTGAAGGCCAACCACGCGGTTTTAAGAAGTGTCAAGACAGGTTACCTTGTAGCTCTCCTTTGCTCGATGCCAGCTCTTCCAGCCTTTCCAGTGCCAGTGAAGGGTCTCTCTTCGCAGCTTCGCCCAGCCCTGTCATTCATAATAGACGAATGAGAAGTCCCAGAAACCTGTTCTGTTTGGGAAGGTTTTCTTTTGTTCTAGGCTTCGGTGGTTAATATGCTTGACAAATTTAAGAGTCTCTCTATCTCTGTAGACCAATGCCAAAGAATTGTTTTCTGGATTCACTGTTAGCAGCTGAAACAGGCAAATACAATGACACATCAGAACACAGAGCTTATTCTAAACTCTTCAGTGATTCATCACTAAACAGATGAATATCAAGTACTTCCATATCAAGTACTTAAGTCGGGCGGGCATAGGGGATAATAAAGAGCTTTTACTAGGAAGAGCTATTGCTCTGGCTGTCAAGTCATTTTCCAACAAACCCCATTCCATTACATACCCAGAAAAATTTCAGCTAATGCACTCATTTATTATATTGAAAAATTGATGGGAATGTACCATGTGGCTCTTAATTCATTTGGAATTTCTTAGGGTAGAATAAATAAATGCTTAGTGATTATCCTTTAGCATCTTTGTTCCATGCCCAGTACTTTCTACTAGAAATTAGATCACTGCCAGGCAGACCAACATGGATTTATCGGTTAAAGACAATGGTAGGTCATAAAAATTGGGTTTTTGAAGAAGGAAAGCATCAAGAACTAAAAAGATAGAGTGCTTTCAGGAGCAACTTACCTCTTCATCTTCTCCTTTGGCAATGTAGGAAGTAAAGCCACCATATTCAGGCTCCCAGCCTTACAAGGGGAAACAACGTTCAGAAACATTCACGACCCCTAACACCCCTCCCAATACTGAGATCCTGGACAAGGCAAATACTTCTGAACTGGTTCAGTTGGAGAGGGGCACACAGGAGAGACTGCCCCCTTAAGGAAACAGTCACTGCTTCCTATCCTCCCTCCTACCTTCACAGCCACAGTAAAGAAGTAAGTCCAGGGCAAATTCAGTCTTGCTGTTGTCATGGATTAAAGTGTAGTGACCAGTCTGCCAATGCCTCAGTTCGCCCTGGCACGTGGGAACACTTGATTCTAAAAAAAATAAATGAAAGGCCAGAAAATCCTATATAATAAAAGCCTAATATGCAAATCAACCGAACAGCAGAATGACCGGTCGCTATGATGCGCACTGACCACCAGGGGGCAGACGCTCAATGCAGGAGCTGCCCCAGCCCACAGGCTCCAGGCTGGCCAAGGTGGGTGCCAGCAGGGGCCCCCCGATTGCCCCGCCAGTTGCCCCACAGATCGGCCCTGATCACTGGCCAGGCCTAGGGACCCTACTTGTGCATGAATATTGTGTACTGGGCCTTTAATATGGAAATAACCTTGATACCACTGCTAGACTGCAAGGGAATGACAACGATTTGTTCTTCTAAACATTCTGAAATTGATGTTATTTTTTTATATATTTTAAAAAACAAACTTAAAAATTGTCAGGTCTGGGTATCTTACTAAATTAACACTGCTTAAGTTGCCTCAGCAACTTTATAGCTTTTATTTAAAAAAAGCTTTTTAGCTTTTCTTTAAGATGCTAAACTTGCCCTGACCGGTTTGGCTCAGTGGATAGAGCGTCGGCCTGCGGACTGAAGGGTCCCAGGTTCAATTCCGGTCAAGGGCATGTACCTTGGTTGCAGGCACATCCCCAGTAGGGAGTGTGCAGGAGGCAGCTGATGGATGTCTCTCTCTCATCGATGTTTCTAACTCTCTATCCCTCTCCCTTCCTCTCTGTAAAAAATCAGTAAAATATATTTAAAAAAAAAAAAAAAAAAAGATGCTAAACTTGGTAAACCTGTCTCATTTACCTCTGTACTCCCCCTGGCTCTGGCCAGGGCCTTGCACACAGAGGATGCACAATAACAGAATAAGCATCTTTTGGTTGCTAGTGTAAATTTTCTTCCAAGTTGCAGGTTCCCATAAAAGCGAAATAAAAAAGGCAAAGAAGTGGAGAAAATACTTTGGTTTCTTTAAACATCTGTGGTGACCAAAGTGACAGTATGGCAAACTAAAGACCCTGAGTTTATGTTGTGTGTGGTTAGCACCTCTCACTGCTGGTCTCATTTCCACGGTATCTACCTCCCTCGTCTTTGCTCTCCTGACTGCACAGGGCCCTTCTCAGGAAATCAGAATGGAAGCAGGGCAGGTAAACTGACAGAGGAACTGGGGAACAGACTTTCTAATTTGATTTCATAGGTGCTGTAACATTTAAGCTGAATTTGTAGCTGCTCAGTTAATGCGGCCAAAATTCCCACAGAAGTGTTACCTCTTAAATTTCTTGTATTTTTCTATCCTTTACTTTTAATAATTCCTCCTCTCTATTTATCCAAGTTCCAGCAAGTTTTTCTTAAGTTTGTTATTGGTCGTTAGCAGAAATAAGCTGCTCACCTTCCTCTCCTTTATGTCCTTGTGTTTGAGAGTAATTTTAGGCAAAGCCAGTCATATCTCTCCCACCATTTGTACTAATCAGATATACCAGCTGTTCCTCCCACCTGGAAATACTCTTCCTGCAGATTCTTCCTGCCATTCAGATCTGAGCTTAGCCGACAGCTCCCCAGACAGGCTTTCCCAGGTTGCCCATTCACTTAAGAGGCCACTCTGCCATTCCTCAGAACATAACCTTACTGAAATGATTTGTATAACATGTGTCATTATTTGACGTTTTAGTTGTTGGTGTATACAATTAATCTGTCCTCACCTCTTATTTTTTTAAAATATATTTTTATTGATTTCAGAGAGGAAGGGAGAGATAGAAACATCAATGAGAGAGAACATGGATCGGCTGCCTCCAGTATGCCCCCGCAAGGGGATCGAGCCCACAACCTGGGCATGTGCCTTGACCAGGAATCGAACCTTGACCTCCTGGTTCACAGGTCGATACTCAACCACTGAGCCTTGCTAGCTGGGCTGTCCTCTCCTTTTAGAATGTAAGCTCAAGGACAGCAAGGACCTTGTCTGTGTTTCTTTTCTCCAACTCCCAAAACAGGACCTAACAAACAGTAGATACTCAAGAAATGTTTGTCGAATGAATGACTGAATGGTGAGTGCTGAATGGAAATCCAGGACAAGTCATGAAGCTTACCTTCCTTGGCTTCGTTTTCCTCTGGCTCTGGGTCTGCCTGTTCATTGGTCTGCTGGCTGTTGTTGCTGGCAGCTGCCAGGTTATTCTCTGGCTCCGAGGAGCTATAGCTCGTCCCTTCTTCAGTGCTCTCAGGAGCAGAGGCTGCTTCTCCCTCTTTTGTGCCCTCCATCTCCTCTTCTTCGGAAGGGGCCAAGAAATGAAGTTTCAGGCCTGTGAAGTTGGACAGCAGCAAGAACAGTGCCTCGGAGCGAAATAATGTCATGCAATCCTGGAGAATGTCGGGAAGCGTGCTCTCCTCGGCTTTCTCATAAAACCTGGAAAGCAGCAATGGCAGTTTTCATCAAAGCCACAGATATAAAATTACTCGTGGGATAAGCTGCTAGTTAGCTTTGTGCCGCTCCCCCTAATTCTTGGCATAGCTACCTACTAAAGCACACAGGACAACAGGGAGCTTTTGCTTGGGCCTGCTACTGGATGGCCCTGGGAACCAGATATCATTAGGGAAGTGAGCCTTACAGACAGACAGGCAGGCGCCACACGCAGAAGCAAATGTCTTGGATGATGGGTTCTACCTTTTGTTAGGGGGCCCTCGGCTGTTCCATTTCACACCTCCTTTCTCCAAAGCCTCACAGACCGCTGCAAATTTCTCAGGCTGGAATATGAGCAAATAAAGAAGCAGTCAGCAAATCTCCCCATGACCCCTCCCTGGTCTTGCTGGTGTCGAAGCTCTGCAGAATCATCTGGCTGATTCTTAAAAGGGTCAGCTGACTCTCACCCCTTTCACACAACATTCCCCAGTCCTGATAAGAAGCCAGAGGAAAGATGGGACAAATCGTCAGCAAGCTTTAGCCAAGAGTCTCAGTGTCTATTTGGACCATTTCCTTAAGTAGTTGTTTATCTTGTATCAGATTGCTCAACCTCTTAATCTCCTTCATTTATAAAATGAGGATCATAATACAGACTCTGTAATTCATAAGATGTGAGGGGGAAAAATTAAAGCAAAACAGTCAATGTCATTACAATGAAAATCTGTAAACAATATGGATTCTCTAGGCCTCAGCTCATTCCTTTCATTTAAGCAACATTTTAAACTTAAAACGTTAAGTTCAGTACAAGAAGTAGGTTAACCTACTGAAATATTTTCCATTGGAGCTACGTACCTGCTTAATGCAGTTTCCCAAGGAGTGTTCTGAAAATAGTAGGCCTATCAGCAAAGTAGGAAAAGGATTCCAAAGCATGGTTTAGTTAAGCTGAATTACATGGGGTTTAAAGAAGTCTATTTTCTACAATACTTCTCAAATTCCTTAATAGCTAATGTCAGCAATAAAATTCTGAGAGAGAGAGAGACAGACAATATGTACTGTCTCAACCCTTTTCTCATGGAGGAACCGCTCTTGGGACTGCGATGCCATGGGACTCAGGGTCAACTGTGAAGCACCACACCAGTGACATGATCTCGTCTGGCCCTCACAACCCTTCAGGATGGACAGGGCAGGTTTAGAGCTCAGGGACTGAGTGATCTGGTCAGGCTAGTAAATCACAGAGCCAGGACATGACTATAAGGTCTCTGACTTCTGCTCTAGCTCTCTTCCCACTATAAAGTGCTGCTTCATCACTGCCAAACATTCATCAATAGGTGCTGATCAATTAGCAATCTGTCTCACTAAAAGTCATAGCATGCACCATAGTCATCAAATGAACAGGAAGGGAATGACACACAACTCCAGGGTAGAAGCTTCCCCCTGCCCCCCGTCCCGCCCCACCTCTGTGTATCATTAAGATTCTAGAGAAATGGAGAGTACCCAAGGGACTCTTAACTCACGAAGCACACAACTGATACCGATGTTAACTATTAACATCATCTCTATGTTTTATTTGAAGTAGAGGATGACAAACATCCTAACCAGGAACAAAACAAAAACAACAAAAACTCTTGGTGATGCCTATTCACCCACCCAAGCAGCAAGACTGCATGCCAAACAAGACATACCAGACAGGACATGCGGACCTACCTTAAGGAACTCCTTTAGGAGAATTTCAGACTGTTGTTCAAACTCTTCTTGAATTTGAATTTGGTAATCCATGTCCAGATAAGTAGGGTTGATCCAATCATACAAAATTTCATGCTTACAAAGAAGCAGCAGAGGCAAAAGGTGAGTTAATTCCTATTGCTTTTGTTCTCACATCATTTTACAGTAGTAAAATAATACGTGCAAACCCTCAATTTATAATTGTCTCCTTGTTAAATATAAAGTGCTGGGAAACTGCCTGAGAAGGACACCAGCCAAGTTTATCTAAGGAAAATGGGAGGGCAAGCTCAAAGTCTGGTTTCATTATCAGGAAGAGCCACTTCCGAAACCACAAAAACACCTGGTATGCTACAGCTAAGATAAGAATCCGGCAGCAGGCACTTATCCTTACATCTCTTGGGATATGAGGGCTCCGAGGTATGGGAGGTTCAATGTAGGTGGGAGGCCTGGTCAGTGAAGGACCATGAAACCAGCCGCTTATAGACAGACGTGACTTTTCTTCAGACAGGACTTCAGACACCTGAAAGGACAAAACCAATGGTACCTCAACCCAAAGAATGAGCAGGGAGATTACCAGCCAAGGCACACTAATGTCTAGATCCTTCCCGCTAGGTGTGAAAACCATCTGGCCAGCTAGGTCTAATAGGAATGAGTGACTATAAGGCACAGCCTGAGTGCTCTATACAGCTGTGGCTTACAATCTTTACCTGGTGAAAGGACACAGGAGACACTTCAAAGAAAACCAGTGTGTTCCACGAAGGGATAAGGGACTTGACAATCTGCTTCGGCTGAAAGTGTTCTGCACCAGGAGAGAACATACCCATAAATGTGTTAGCACTTACCACTTCCAGGCCACCCCGTTTCATCCTGACAATCCTCAGATTTCTAAGTATCTCTAAATGTACCCTTGTGATCCTCAAATACCACCCTTCCAGCTATTTCGCTCATACTTGCTAGTTCTGCCAGGTGATACCTGTTCCTCCTTACACCACCCATCTATTATTGGATGAGGGCTGAAAGCTTCCTGGAGTCAACCTCTGGGGTCAGTCATTACAGTAAAAACCCCTGATGCCCAGCCAGTGTGGCTCAGTGATTGAGCGTTGACCTATGAACCAGGAGGTCATGGTTCGATTTCTGGTCAGGGCACATGCCCAGGTTGTGGGCTCGATCCCTAGTGTGAGGCATGCAGAAAGCAGCTGATCAATGATTCTCTCTCATTAGTGATGTTTCTATCTCTCTTTTCCTCTCCCTTCCTCTCGGAAATCAATAAATATTTATTAAACAAACAAAAAACCCCGATTTCCTGTCAAATGGACTGGTCCTGGCAGATTCACAGCCACAGGCAGTTGTACATGGTCTGTGCTACCCTTCCACCGTCTGTATTCAGATGCCAGGTCTGACTGCTCCTCATCTAAACCAACTCTAACTCATCTCTGTCTGGAGTGATCATTATCTCAAGTACAACTCAGGGAGGCAGTTGTCAGGGCTGGCATTCATTCCTCCCGCAGCATGTAATCAATGGCTTCTATCTCCTTGGAGTACAGACATTGTGCATAAGGACTGGGAAGTAGCTATAGGTGTTGAAGAGCATGCGTATATCTTACCATCAACATTGTACAGGTCCAGGGTGCCCCCCAAGCTCCTGTCCCAGGGAGGAACCAGGTAAAGAATGAAGGCGATCCGGCGCCCCTCCAGCTCATCATCATGGCAGAGCAAGGCATCTGCAAGTTGAATGCACAGCTGCATGTCCCTGCACAGACAAGGAGCAGCTGGGACCTGACCCTGCATTTATGTCAAGCCATCTGACATTCATCTGTAATGTCAGCTCCTTCAGCCTTAAAATGACACTGACTTCTCTATTATAATTATAGAAATAAAACTGTCAATTCTAAAAACATTGAAGAATCACTAACAATATTTTTACATACTTCTTACAATATTGTTTCTACATACGTGTTTGCTTTAGAAAAAAAATATTATCCTGGGTGGTTGTTTTGTGGCCTGCTTTTTTTAAACAATTACTACATGGCAAGTGTGTTTCCATATACTTTTCATGTCTTTTAATGGCTGCATAGTTATTTTACTCTATGGATTATGAATCACTCCCTCTCCCTTTAATCAGTCTTCTATGTTACGTTGTTCCCATTTTTTATTAAGAAAGAATGTTTCAATGGAAATTACTGCACAAAGATTTTTTTGTACTTGTTCCCATTAACTTCTCGAGTTAAACTTCTAAAACCCATGAGGTGGGGTTGAGCAAGGTGGGAGCTGTGCAGGGTGGGAGAGGAAGGTATGCTACAGTGAATAAATATATTAAAGATAACGTAACCAGGTTTCTCAGTCGAAGAAGGGAATTACAAATATGAAAAAGGAGAACTCTAGAAGGAACCCTATGGAATGTATGATCCTGGACTGGATCCTTTTGCTGTAGAGCACCAAATAATGGAACTAAGTGATTTTAATGGTTTATCACTATCATGTAGAATGTTCCTGAGGGATTACTGAAGTTATTCACGGAGCATCACAACTGTAATATGTTTGCAAGTGAAACAGGAAAAAAAATGATTTGTACTATGTGTGCCACTTTTCTGTTAAGTTTGAAATTACTTCAAAGAGAAAAAAATAAAGTGAAAAAATAATCATCTGATATGATTCTTCATGTACTTCACTAAGTTATCCTCAAAAAGTTGTTACTAAGTTAAACTTCCAAGATGGGAGTTAAATCCAAAACAACACACAACCCTTTTCCTTCTAGGCAAAATACCAAACGTTTTCAAAAAGACATGTAGATGCTCAGAATGGGAACTGAGAGGATGCACCCCAAACTGGTAACAATGGATACCTCTGAAGAGTTAGGGGGGGGGGGGAGGGTGCTGGGAGGGGGATTTGACAAAGAGCAGGTGAAGGGGACTGTCAAGGTTTACACTGTATATTTCTATATTGTTTGAATTTTTTATAGATTATATTCACTTATTACCTTCAAACTTAAAAAGAAAAAATGACATTGAGGGGGACATTTGTTCCTTAAGCAATCTAAGAGGAGAGTTTACAATATCACCTCTGAATTTCCCATATTGTATGCAAAGTTGGTATGTGTGTTATCAGCATTTTTCTGAAAATATGGTCAATAGCTTTCATCATATTCCCAAAGAGAACCACTGCCTTACACCTTCCAATATGAAGGGCATTTCTGTATATGAGCCAGGTCAGATCTTCCTTATTAAGATCCTAATGATATACAGGGACACAGTCCAGGATTTTGATACACTGATACTATCTATCTTTCTACCATTGTTTAGATAAGGCCTTTCAATCTGACAGACATCAGGGCTTTATCTTTCTTACCTGAGAATTCATATTTAGCACAGGACATGTCAATGGTTGATTCCAGGTCAATCTTGGAAATGTCAGAAAGCCAAGCCCGGAAATCTTCAAACAAAATTTTCCTAGAAATGCAAACAAGATAACCTGTGATGTCACAGTGTGGCCTACATTTGGGTATATGCCACAACTGTTTTTTCCTAGAGGTTGCTGTTTATTCAAGAGATCTATTCCCGAGAGTCTCCCTCACTTTAAACTTGCATAGTTTAGGGCTAATATTCCCAGAGCACATCCTTAATTATTTGCTCAGGATAAATTTTTATAAGTAGAATCACACTACAAAAAGAGAAAGCCTAATTTGAAGGGCTTTGATACATCTTTCAAAACCACTTATAAGAAAAGACTGCAGCAGTGTATAAAGGTATCTATACTTCTGTCAACACGGGAGTTTTTGTTTTTAATATTTGCCAACCTAATATGTGAAGAATGGTAATTTCAGTGTTAATTTGTTTCCTGGACTACTAACAGAGCTGAACATTTTATCACTGAGAATTGGACCCTGGGATCAGACACACTCAGGCTTGTATCGAGCTCCCTCAATTTTTACCTAGGTGGCCTTGAAGAAGTTACTTAATTTCTCAGAAGCTGGTTCCTCCTCTACAAAATAGGATAATACATCCACAGAGATTTAAGACATAACATTTTAAAGCATTTACTAGCCAGCCTGGCACATATCAGGCACCCAACAAATATGATTACTTGTTTACCGTAAAGCACAGATGTGAGGCTCTCTTCTTTTCTTCAAATCATCAGACTTGACCATGAAAAGAGAGAGAGAAAAAAAAAAATATTTCCTTCATTATGAGTCACAACATCAAGGCAAGGCCCCTCCAAGGCAAACCCAATCTGAAACCTCAAGTGTAAAGGTACTGACTGATTTTTGTGTAAATAAGCTTCTAAAGTGGAAGAACTAATGGAAAAGGTCATAAATACCTGCTGGAACTTATATAAATCATTATACTTTTCATGGAAGTCCAAGTTCAAAAGCTCCTTCTGAAGCCCTTCCAAGAAGTTTTGACTTGGGATGAAGTTTGGGATCACGCAATGAAGAAAGGGGTCCATGTCCATGATAATGGCTTCTATTGGGAAGAAAACATTATGGCTTATTTTTCTTTTGTACTTTTGACCCCTGAGTAGCATAGTACAGAGAATACAAAAGGGGATGGTCATGAATTTTCAGGAATCTAATACCTAAAGTCTCAGATTTGGGGGATTATAAGCTGTTCCCTTTTTTTCTTTACCCACCCAAAACTACTTTTTAATGATACTGTGCTTAAAATATTAGGCCTTAAAACTGGGGGGCGGGAGGGTTAGTTTAATGTTCACTTGTTGAATTGAATATATTCTAAAGTCTTAATTTATCGCCCCCACCCACATTTAAAATGAGAGAAGCAAATTAAAAATGAGAATAGCAACACTGGCTGGCAATTTTCCTCAACCCTTTTTCTTTTCCTAAGTTATTTTCCAAAGCAGTTAGAACATACATACTTTGTGGGTTAAAAAACAAACAAAACCAAAAGACAACAACAACAACAAAAAACACCAGTTTAGGCATAACCCCTTCTAATTCTTTTTACCCACTGCTTCTGTTGGGCTATATTTTGTACCCATAATCACCACCAGCCACCAAGCGCCAAGCACAGTGGTGCTTTGCATGCATTATTTAATTTTCCCTATCATGCTAAGGCAGACATGACCACTGTCTCCATCCCACAGGTGAGGACACTGAGAAATCCCTGAGTGTCCAAGGCATGCACTTTAAACCCTGAGCTATCATGTCTTTCTTTTCTTTTTAATTATGCGGGCATCCGGGTATAGTTAACAACAGAGTTGGTAGGAACCAGGCCCAGGATGCCAGCCAGCTTCCGGCTGCTGTTCTCCCAGCAGTGTAACACTTACCTAGGTACAAGGCAACCTAGGCAGCTGCCTACGGCTGGGGCTATCACTTTCCACGGGCATTCAGAGCCCCCAGGACTCACCACTTCAGAGCACGTCACCAAAACAAAAACCACGGCAGACTTTAGAAGGGAAAGCATGATGCATCAAACGGAGTACTTATGCTATAAGGTGACATGTGAAGCTGAGGTTGGAATTTTTCATTGTAGGTTCCTTCCTCCCACAACACGCTTTACTTTCATAGGCCAAGTGGTTTGATCTATCTATCTATCTATCTACCTACCTACCTACCTATCCTATCTAATAAAGAGGGAATATGCTAATTAACCATCACTCCACAAAGATGGCTGCACCCACAGCTGAAGCCAAGTTCCCATAAGGAACCTTAATGAGCAATCAGCAGGGACCTGAGGCTACGCCCTCTCCCGCCCTGGTGTCAGGCTGGGGGACCTCAGGCCACACCCCCCACCCCGGCGCCAGGGGACCTGAGGCCATGCCCCCCGCATGGCAGGGCTTGATGGGGGACCTCAAGGTGCGCTTCCCGTCCTGGTGCTGGGCTGGGGACCTCAGGCTGCTCCCCCCGCCTCAGCGCCAGGCTGGGGGACCTCAGGCCGCGCCCCCCACCAGGTGGGGCTTGAGAGGGGACTTCAGACCACGTCCCCACCCCGGCAGCAGGCCGGGGGACCTCAGGCCGCACCCCCCGCCCCAGCACTGGGCCAGGGGACCTGAGGCTGCGCCCCCTTGCCTGGCGGGGCTTGACAGAGGACCTCAGGCCGTGCTCCCCACACAGCGGGGCTTGACGGGGGACCTCAAGGTGCACCCCCAGTGCTGGGTCGGGGGTCCTGAGGCTGCACCCCCCTGCCAGTGGGGCTTGACGGGGGACCTGAGGCTGCACCCCCCTGCCAGTGGGGCTTGACGGGGGACCTGAGGCTGTGCCCTGCTCCCAGTACCGGGCCGGGGGACCTGAGCCTACGCCCTCCTGTCTGGCGGGGCTTGACAGGGGACCTCATGCTATGCCCCCCACCCAGCGGGGCTTCACAGGGGATCTCAGGCCATGTCCCCCACCTGGCAAGGCTTGACGGGGGACCTCAAAGCACGCCCCCCCCCCCCTTGGTCTGGGCTGGGGGACCTCAGGCCACACCCCCCCGTCCTGGCACTGGGCCAGGGGACCTGAGGCTATGTCCCCTGCCCGGTGGGGCTTGACAAGGGTGGGAATGGCCAGGTCTGGATCTAGCCCAATGAGGGCGGGGGGCCAGCCGGGTGTAGGGCTCATGTGATTTTGAGGCGCATGTGGGTGGGCGGGGACTTGACTCTGGGTCCCATGGTGCGCCCCAGACTCTGACAGGAGGAAGGTTTTCATATACATTTTACTAATTTTCTTTCATCTCTGACACTTCTATTATAGAGGAAGGGCAAATAGCAATATTAAATTATTTCCTCTAATTAATCCCCTTTTAATGTGCACGAATTTCGTGCACCAGGCCAGTAGTCATCTATCTAAAACCTTAATATGCAAATCGACCAAACAGTGGAAGGACTAGTCGCTATGACAAGCACTGACCACCAGGGGGCAGATGCTCAAGGCAGGAGCTGCCCCCAACCCTCAGGCCTAGACCAGCGAAGGGGTGGGGGGTGGGGGGCTGCGAGCAGGCAGTGCCAGGCCAGCCAAGGCGGGTGCGAGCCGGGCATAAAATACCCAGTAAAACCGGTTTGTCTCAGTGGATAGAGCGTTGGCCTGTGGACTAAAAGGTCCCAGGTTCGATTCCGGTAAAGGGCATGTACCTTGATTGCGGGCACATCCCCAGGAGGGGGTGTGCAGGAGGCAGCTGATTGATGTTTCTCTCTCATCAATGTTTCTAACTCTCTCTCCCTCTCCCTTCCTCTCTGTAAAAAATCAATAAAATATAATTAAAACAAAAACAAAAACAAAAACCGAGTACGCTCAAATGTTCTGGCTGCACCATCATGGGACAACCCAGCATTACCTTCATAGGAAAATATCACCTAAGCCACTCAGATATGTGTCCAAATGTTTATTGGTCCTTCTTCAGGGAAACATTTATAGATACAAACATGCATTAGCTTACTAATCTCATTCAAGGTCTTTCCGAGGTAAATACTATTTAGCTATCCCATTTTACACAGGAAGGAACTGAAGTTTTAAAAAGTTAAACCCACTGACGACGACGACGACGTACAACCAGTGGAGGGATTCCAGAATTCAACTAGCAGTCTTTGATTCCAGAATTCAATTAAGAACTTTCACGCCCTCTACTTCCCCAAACTCTCCGACCTACATGTCTGCCTCTTTTCGGGCTTCTAAATCCAAACTGAACTTGCACCGAAAACGGGGCAGCAGGCCGGGCAGGAGGGTCGGAGGTGCCAAAGTCACGCTCTCTCCACCAGCCTCTATCCTTGTGGCCCCGCTGCCCCGGGCTCGGCTAGAGCGCCAGGACTTCCAGAGGCCCCAAGACCCGGTCACATGGTGGCTCCCCCGTCACAGCACCCGGTTACCGTGACTGAACGGCGTCCTGCAACTCCAGGCCTCAGCCACCTGCGTTTTCAAGATTTCCTCCGTGACAGCGTCCGAAAACTCCACCATCACCTCCTTCTTTCTCTTTTTCCCCATCCGGTTCGGGTTAGGGTCAGGGGGCCGTTTCCCATTCATCTCCTCAGAAGTGCGGACCCACCCCACACAGACCAAGCAGCTTACCGAGACTATAATTCCCAGAATGCTCTCTTCCTCAGCGCCACCCAATAGGAAGCACCAAAGCAAGAGGAGGCGGAACCCATACCTGCTCTACCAATGGAAGCTCAAGATGTTGCGACATCCCACCAGCCACCGGTCCAGGGGTGCTCCTGGCTGGCTCCCGCCTCTCTACTTCCTGCCGCCCGAGGCTCTGGATGCACTTCCGGCGTGCGTACGCCTCCTCTAGCGCTCTCATGTTAATGGCGGGCGGCGGCTGCTGAGTGGGACGCAGACAACCGCTGCCCGCACCGGGAAAGTCTCCCTGCCTCTCCTCTCCCCCTTTCCGCTCGCCGCCAATACTCGCCAGTATGTCCGTGGTGCCGCCCAATCGCTCTCAAACCGGCTGGCCGCGGGGGGTCAACCAGTTCGGCAACAAGTACATCCAGCAGACCAAGCCCCTCACCTTGGAGCGCACCATCAACCTGTAAGTGCGGCCTGGCCTGCCCGAGCCGCCTTCGCCGGCTTACCCGTCCGGAGTTCTCCTGCCGGCGCGCCCCCGCCCTCGCAGGCTCTATGCCTCCCCACCACCCCACTCCCGCTGGCGAGTGCGCGCCTTTATCCCCTACAGGCCCCTTCCACGTTCTCTAGCGCCAAGGGGTTAGAGTCCTATCCTACTCGAGAGGGTTTTTCTTTTTCCGAAAGAAGGCTGGTTCCCATGCGCCTGTATTCATAGGAAGAAGAATCATAGTGCCTGTATTCATAGGAAGAAGAACCATAGTTTGCTTTGAATTCATTCTTTTCTCCACCTCCCCACAGATACCCGCAAAATATGGTGTCTTAACAGTTTCCGAGACCCAGCTTTAACGCGTAGCGTTAGTTTTTTCCTTCTTAACGGCTGTGTTGCATTCCAGCTCATGCACACACATTTTATTCGCGTGCTTAGGGCTCTCTGGCCTGCCCTATGCATTCACACGGTTTCTCTGCCGCAGTGAGAGCATCCAGCCACACATCCGCTTGGGAGGGTGGCTGCTGAGACGGTTGGGCCTTAAGACCTTGGAGGAGTCTCCAGTGTAACCCCAGGGAACTCGTTGTGGCTGCGTTTTGTCATCCACACCTTTCTGTTTAAGCACTTAAAGCCATTGCATTTGGAGGCCACTCTCTAGCAATCTCGCTGCGGCAGATAGCTGGCCGGCCGTGGGCTGTGTCTTACTCAAGAAATGGTCCTGAGAGTTTGTGAGGCACTGTGATGCTGGCCTTAATGGAGGAAATGGCCACTTAATTCTGGTCAGTGTTTAAAAGGTGCAAGGGTTTGCCCTGGGTGTGCGGCTCCTCGGTTGGGCATCCTCCCAAGCACCAGAAGGTCTCCGGTTTGATTCCTGGTCAGGGCACAAGCCCGGGTTGAGGGCTCCATCCCCCGTTGGGGGGGCTTAAAGGAGGCAGCCTATTGATATTTTTCTCTCTCTCATTAGTGTTTTTTTTTTTTTTTCTACTTCTCTCTACCCTCTTCTCTAAAATCAATGAAAACATAGCTTTTAAAAAAAGGTGCAAGGATTTTCTGATATTGGTGTTTTGATAGACACTTTAGATGTTTTCTCTGTTTTATATTCAAATAAATGAGTTTCCCTCCCTCAAAAGCGAATTGAAATTGAAAAGACGGTTATTGTTTTATTTGGCAAAACAGATGCTGGCTTGGAAATGTAGATAATGAAACGTGGGGGCTTATGAAATCTGGAATTGGTAGATAGTTGCGTATATACAAGTGAATAGCTATTACGTTAACATAGTAAATTGTAATTGCATATCGCCGCTTTTAAAAATCCTCATAAGATTCCCGTGACGTGGGAAAGGCAAATGTTCCCCTTTTAAACCATGTGAAAGCACAGCTTCCGGATTACTTGTAGCGGTGATTAGAACCAGGACTCACAGTTTTCCCTTGATTTGCCTTGGTTATTGGATCAGTTTGCGCTAAGCCATTACGAAGAATTAACTTGGTGAAAATGTTTTAATCTTTGCTCCATTAAAGTTACGTGTTGATGGATTTACAGTACTTTTCCTCTCCTATATAAATGCGGTATTCAGTAAATCAACTTACGTGTGTGAGCTAAATTGAAAGTAAGTCCTTTCCTCCCCCCCTCCCCACAATATATACTTTAATTGATTTCAGACAGGAAGAGAGAGGGAGAGATAGAAACATCAATGATGAGAGATAATTATTGATTGGCTGCCTCCTGCACGCCCCCTCACTGGGAATTGAGCCCACAACCCCGGACTTGTGCCCTGACCTCCACTGAGCCATCATGGCCGGGCTCAAACCAACTTTTTAAGTTTTGGCAACCACTTTCAAGAATAGCAGAGTGGCTTAGTTATGTAGTTACTGACTGAATGTCAAGACGTTTTTATAGAATAGATATCTTGGGAATGGGCAATGTGGTCAAAGCATTCTTACTCAAAGGCTTATAACTAGAGGCTTCTTACTGTAAGTCTCATGATTGAGGGGTTTCAAGGTGATATGTGTGATAAAAATATCAACATGGTATTTTTAAGGAAAAATTTGATCTTTGCTAGGCAAGATGAAAACGGTCTTCAACAATATGAGCCATATTCTGATAAAGAAGGAGAGAATATTCAGTTTGGGTCGAAGATATGAATGAAGAGAAGGGAAGAATAAGGATAATGAATGAAATAAATGCAGAAGGCTAAAAGGTTTTAGAGGGGAAAGAAAAGTTCATCTAAAAAGGAAAGGGTTATTTATGGTACTAAAAAAGTCTGCGGATACTTGACTGGGAGAAATACAAAAAAAACAGAAGAGATGATGGAAGTGGTAGCTCAACTTTTAGACAAAAGAGATTAGCCATTTAAGCTAATAGAATTAATAGAATTTCTGATTACCTGTAAGAGGAGCCCAAAGGGACATTAGCCAACTTGGCAATGCTATTTATACTAGCCACAACCTAAAACCAGAGGATTACCAGATGTCCAGATAACTACTGTAAGCATTTAAGGGCCTTACGGATAGTGGTATATGCTTGATCTGATAGAAGCTCGAGCTTTAGAGTTCCAAGATCTGGATTCTAGTCTCTGCTGTTTCATTAACTAGTTGTGTAACTCTGGACAAATCCTATGTCTCTGAGTACAATATATACACTATTTACCATATACATATGTTATATATACGTACATATGTATATGTTGTATGGTTGGTATCTATGATGATAAATTATGGTCTCCAATTCTCATGTGTAATGTTTGTCTTTGGCTCACAGGTACCCTCTTACCAATTATACTTTTGGTACAAAAGAGCCCCTCTATGAGAAGGACAGCTCTGTTGCAGCCAGATTTCAACGCATGAGGGAGGAATTTGATAAAATTGGAATGAGGAGGACTGTAGAAGGGGTTCTGATTGTACATGAGCACCGACTACCCCATGTGCTGCTGCTACAGCTGGGAACAACTTTCTTCAAACTGTAAGTGTTGTTGGCAATTAACAGCAAGACAGCTTTTAATAAGGTTGCTGTTTTATGCAGCTTTGGGATATAGTTTTTACTGTAGACATTTATCTCAACAAACATGGCTGTTCATGGAGTCTTTAGAAACAGGAAAATCACAAGCAATTTTTCTTCAGGGCAATGCTCACTTATTGCCTAACTAGAAAGCCACATGTCTCTGTATATTGTTGGTATTAATGACTGAGCTTGACAGGAGCCCTGTTAAACAAATTGGTCCAAGTTCTATTACTAGATGTCATTGTAGCATTGCTACGAACAATGGATATTATTTCTTAGGATGAATAGTGTTTCCTGTTCTTGAAATGGCTTACATTTTTATGGATAAATTTCTAGTTTTACCATTTAAGCTTATAAATTTCTTGATACACATTTAGTTCACAACTATTTGACCAGATTGTACCAAAAGCGAGGTCTCAAATATTTAGGTTGGAGTTCTGGAAAATGCCCCATTCTTCAGACTAAACGAATGTGGTTCATTGCTCTCTGGATGTTTCCAGACTTCACTATCGCTAGATAGCTTCCCGAGAAAAGAGATTGGGATGGATTGATGGTCAGCAATTATGTAATGTTTACATTATGCTACATATTTTGTTTGTTTAAAATTAGGGTTTGTGTACTGGTTAGTCTGGTGAATTAATGTGAATTCAGCTTTCTATTTCTAGCATATTCTTCCCCTTCACTTTGATTGCCTCATCATGTGACACTGGAATATGTGTGCTGTTCAGTTACTTGATAGAAATAACTATTACTGTCTTCTTCCTATTATCCCAAAATTATATTGAGTTGAAAGCTGAAATTCTTAACCTTTATGCAGACCTGGTGGTGAACTTAACCCAGGAGAAGACGAAGTTGAAGGACTAAAACGCTTAATGACAGAGGTATTTTTCTATTTAAGCACTTGGACGGTTATATTATTGCTCTTGTTAATACCACCCACTCTCTAGATAATTAGACTTTTTATGTCTTCTGAAAAGGATAAGTTTATTTTGACGATTACTTTTCAATAAATAAAACTTGCCCTGACCTGGTTGGCTAAGTGGATAGAGTGTCAGCCTGCGGACTAAAGGGTCCCTGGTTCGATTCCAATCAAGGGCATGTACCTTGGTTTCTGGCACATCCCCAAGTGGGGGGTGTGCAGGAGGCAGCTGATCAATGTTTCTCTCTCATCGATGTTTCTAACTCTCTATCCCTCTCCCTTCCTCTCTGTAACAAATCAATAAAATATATTTAAAAAAAAACACCTTAAATCCCAGAGTGTTAGTATGTACAATGTTTATTTTCTGGAAGTTGAACTTATACTTACTTTTATTTTTTCCCTTGAAGTGTTTATGTAACAGTAATGGTTAACAAAGGTCAATATTTATTGGGCCCTTAATGTGCTATACTAAGTGTTTTACATACAATAACGTCTTTAGTTATCACAGCAGCCCTAGGAAGTAGGCATTATTATTAACTCCATTTTACTGATAAGAAAACTGGGGCACCGAGAGTTCAAGTAACTTGTTGATGTTATACATCTGGTAGGGCTTGACGCCGGAGCTCTGAACGCAGGTGGTTTTGTTCCAGGGTAGGCCTCTCTAGAATTTTGAATGCTTTTAAAAATAGAGGCAAATGTCAGGGTAAAACAGCTAAGAGTTGAGAGTTATAGCCAGTGGTAATGGGTGAAGTGGGGCAGGGAACTGCTCTTTGTTGTTATGAAACTTTTAGAACCATTTTTGACTAATTAAAATGTAGAGTACAGCTTTGATTAAAACAATGTAAGTTTAATGTTATACAGAATCATAAAAAGGAACATTGTGAATTTTGCACACTTATTTTTATAACTTCGTCAGATAGGTGACTTACAGAAGCTATAGTTGATTTTATAAAAACTATTCTATAACATTGGCTGATATAGGTAGTTGATTATCTTTGGTTTTTTAAAGTATAGTCAGGGTATAACAATATTTGTTGGTCTTCTCTGGTTATGTCAATGCTAGATTGCCAGTTTTGAACTAATAGTGTATGTCTTGGGCAGGGTGACACATACAGTAATAAATAAGAGATTATAGAAAGGAAGCCCATATGGAAAGCATGTATCTATTAGGAGTGCTGCCAGAAAAATCTCTTCATTGAAGAAGAGTGTACGGGCATGTATGTTTTATTGTTTACTGGCTGTATCATTTCTTTTCTGACAGATACTAGGTCGTCAAGATGGAGTCTTGCAAGACTGGGTCATTGATGACTGCATTGGTAACTGGTGGAGACCAAACTTTGAACCTCCTCAGGTCGGTGTTCAGTTGTATTTGCTGGGCATTTGGGGAAGTAGGAAATGGATTTAATTCCAGCCATTTAAAAAGATCATAGTAAAAAAATAAATAAAATAAAATGGAATAAAAAGATCATAGTAGACTTCGACTTGGAATTTCCTTTTTACCCTTCTTAATTGAAAAATTTTTTCTTTAAAAGAAAACTTTAAATCTACACAAAAGTCCAGAAAATTGTAAGAGTAAATATATCCTTTACCTGTCATCCAACTTCAGTTAACAGCTGAGATTGTTTGGAAGCAAATCCTTGATATAATTTCAATAGTAAATTTTCCAGTGTGTGTCTCTGAAAGATAAGGATTTTTTAAAATAATAAAAATAAATAATTCCATAATGTCTTTAAACATGTAGTCACTGTTCACATATTCCTTATAGTTTCAAATTTTATTGTTACTTTGTTTATTTGAATTAGGATAATCTCTTAAGTCTTTTTTACATCTACAAGTTGGTTCCCTGTCTTTTCTTTTTTTTAAATTGATTTTTTTAGAGAGAGAGAAAAAGAGAGAGAGGCATGATTTGTTGTTCCAGTCATTTAGCATTCATTGGTTAATTCTTGTAAGTGCCCTGATCAGGAATTGAACTTGCAACCTTGGCGTATTGGGACAATGCTCTAACCAACTGAGTTATCCAGTCAGAGCCCCCATCTTTCTTTTTCCCCCTTGTAATGTATAATGTAGTGTTTCTCTTGCTTATTGCATTCCCTGTTGTCATTGAACATGTAGCTCTTTATCTTCTCCTGTAAATTGTTAGATCAATAGATTAAATT
This sequence comes from Plecotus auritus, assembly GCF_963455305.1. NCBI lineage: Eukaryota > Metazoa > Chordata > Mammalia > Chiroptera > Vespertilionidae > Plecotus > Plecotus auritus. The sequence continues at coordinate 55,366,157 of NC_137785.1, forward strand.
TGGGCTAATTTTTTGGGAGGGGAGTGCAAGGCTCACCAGTGGAGGTAATACTATTTATTGTTGCTTAATCTATTACCCCGAAACTTAGCAGTCTAAAACAGCAAACATTTATTATCTTAGTTTCTCAGGGTCAGGCATCTGGGAGCTGCTTAGCTGGGTGTTTCTGGCTCATGGTCTCGTGAAGTTTTGGTCGAGTTGTCAGCTGGGATTGCGTCATCTCAAGGCTGAACTGAGGCTTACAGATCTGATCCCAAGCTCACATGTGTGATTCTTAGCAGATCTCTCAGTTCCTCTGGGCTGTTGGACTGAAGGCCTCAGCTCCTTCTTGGCTGTTGACCTAAGACCTTCTTCAGTTGCCATGAGAGCATCCCCATAGGGCAATTCCCAGTAAGACAGCTGGCTTCCCCCAGTGTGTGATCCACAAGATGGAGACTTTGACAGAAAGAGTGCCCAACTAGGAAGCTATAGTCTGTTATAACCTCCTAATATTGGTGGTGACATACTATGTGTTCTGCTGTATACTGTCAGTCACACAAACCCACATAGTACATTGTAGGAGACAGCTACACAGAGGTGTGGATACCAGGAAGGAGACTGAGCCCACTGGGAGTCATTTTGGAGGTTGGCTATCAAGGGTGGTATTGTGTACTTTTATCAGGAATGTTACAATGTCTGGTTGTCTCCTTTGTAATGTTATTAGCTCATTCATGGATAACAGTTTCCTGGATCTTTTCATTTCATTGGTATTCTGATCCTTAATAAAGAGAAACTTTTCCCATCAAACACTTGGTTACCCTGAAGCATAGTTTGTGTAGGAAAGAATAGAGCCTCGAAGTTGGATCCTGAATTCTTTTGGCTAGGCTCTATGACTTTATAGCTTCTTTGCATGACAAGATGTCCCAGGTCAAGAATTTCACAAAATGTTGGCCAATCTAAAGGTTGTTCTGTCTGTCCTCTTCCTTCTGACTTCCCAGTAGAGCTGAGGGATAGGAAGATAAGGTGTGATGGAAGCTGGTGCTAGTGCTCACTACCTGAGAATTGTGTTGGCTTTAAGAAAGTAGAATTTCACCTGGAAATGAAGTTCCTGGTCAAAAGATGCACAGAACAATTACTGTAAACTTCTTTTTGAACATTCCTTGATCTAACTGGAAAACGCTCAGTCAAAACCCAAAACTTTCTGAGTAGTCTCATTCATGTCCCCTACCATGGTCCTAGGACAATTCCCTTACTTTACTAAACCCTAGTGTCGGCTCTGCTAGTGTAAGATATAAGGGTTGTGTTTTTAGTAAACTTGGGGTATTGGTTAGGTGTCAGGGGGAAAAGAGCACCATTTTTGTATCTCTGTCTTTTTGTAAAGCACAATTGACTTAAACACCAAGATGAAGACTAGAGAAAAAGGCTTAAAGAAAAAGGAGCACATCAGGATTCTAGAAAATTTAAATTAATAATATTTGTAGGAAAAACAACTTTTTAAAAAGCACTAAATATTAGACTTAATTGTGTTGTAAATTTCTCAAGCTGTAAATCCTGTGTCTACCTATTTGTCTTGAGCGGTTGAGTAGTTCACTATTTGTTGTTTTATATTTATTAGAGCATTTCTTTATTAGTACATCTGTTAGGTACTAGATCCTGGTAAAGAGAAGACTAGAAAGGATTCTGGTTCTCTCAGCAGCACTGTAATGGGGGATAAACATGTAAAGAAATAAATGAAGTTACAGGATATGTGTTAAAATAAAATGTTGGGGTTGTGAGGAACTTGGACTCAGAGGGTTTATATTTGGGCTTAATGTCTGAAATGGGAGAAGTTGATAAATAGAGGCATGGAGGTATAAGGGATGATTTGGCAACAACAAATTATTCTCTTGTTATTTTAGTATCCATATATTCCTGCACATATTACAAAACCGAAGGAACATAAGAAGTTGTTTTTGGTTCAACTTCAAGAGAAAGGTAAATTATTTTGTTTTTGAATGCAGCCATCTAAAAACTTGCATAGAGTAATTTCAAGGATACTTCTATTTGTCTTTTCTTCAATTTCGAGTTTTTTTAAAAACACAAACCATGTTTATACAGAACTATCTAGTTTTTCTCATAGATATGCCAGTCATATACTATTGGGGAGAAAGTAAGTTTATTTGTTTATTTTTTTAAAATACATTTTTATTGATTTCAGAGAGGAAAGGAGAGAGGGGGAGAGAGAGAGAGAAAGATCAATGATGAGAGAAATCATTGATTGGCTGCCTTCTGCACGCCTCCCCTCCCCCCACAACTGGGGATCGAGCCTGCAACCCAGTTATGTGCCCTTGACCGGAATCGAACCTGGGACTCTCCAGTCCGCAGGCTGATACTCTATCCACTGAGCCAAACCAGCTAGGGCGAGAAAGTAAGTTTAATTAGAGCCTAAAGTACCAAATGAATTAAAAAAAAAAAAAAAATAGCATCTTTAGGCTTGTGCATTTTAACAAATAATTATCCCATTTCTTATAATATTCTTAAAGGGGAATCCAAAATAAATTACAGATTACTTCTCCCCTTCCTCTCAGGGCCAGAACTTACATCAGGTGCTCTTGGTTGTTAATAGCACGGATCTCTTTAGAGAGTCAGTTTCAAAGCTCTCACTATGAATTTGCTTAAAAGACAGAACCAAAATGTATTGAGATTATCTTTTCCCACAAATGTTTCTCAAATGTAAAATTGGGGATTACAAATGAAGTGGAAACTGGTTATATAAGAAATTAGAGAAAATGAGTACCGCTTTGTTTTCTTCTAGCCTTGTTTGCAGTCCCTAAAAATTACAAGCTGGTAGCCGCACCATTGTTTGAATTGTATGACAACGCACCAGGATATGGACCCATCATTTCTAGTCTCCCTCAGCTTTTGAGCAGGTATGGAATGTTGAACGTTGGTGGTTGATTTGACTAAGCTGCCAGATTTAAAATATTCCGAGCCACTTGAGAAGGGATAGTTCATGAATTTTGTCAGCCTAAGGAAGTTAAGACAGTAGATGTACCCTTACATCATGTGCAGGCCATAGATTAAACATGACTGACCAAAAGTGGCCCTAACTTGTGGCATGACATTATGGTATTTGTGTAACTGCTCTTCCCCAAATTTGATACTCTGTACAGTTAAGTTTGAAGTCTTCATTCAAAGAAGCTATGGAAAAATTGTAGTCAGCAATGTATAATAAATACGAAGGGAGTTACCTACATAAAAATGTGGGGCTTGAATCTCTTGGTGTAATATATTGTTTTTCCTTTCTGGAACCTACTGTATTTAGGCCCAAATTGGGGGCATATGGGATTACGTCCTGCATTTTTACATGGAATTTGGTATTTTTTTTAAGTCAGAGTGATGAGAAATGCATTTTTTTTTAAAGTTGACTCATAGTGGTTGAACTTAGAGCCAACCATAGCCAGGAATTGCAGAATAGCATGGTGGTTAAGAATACAGATTCTATGGTCAGTGTTTGGATTTGATACTTCAATAATTCCTGAAAGTGTGGCCAGGACAAAGGGTTATACATACCTATTTGCCTCTTTCTTCATCTGTAAATGGGGATGGTGGTCCCCACTTCATAGAATTGTGAGAAACAAGTGAAATAACACACACAAAGTGCTTATAATAATGCCAGGCACCTGGTAAGTGCTTAATAAATGTTAATTTAAAAACAATTCCTGTAGTCATTTTGCCTTCTATTAAAGCTTCTTGAGTAAAATTGGCCTTTCTGTTTCGTTACACTAATCAAACTTCATCTTTTACTCCTCTGCTTTCGTTGAAAAATGGGATATGAAAAAAGGTCATATTATTCATTTATTTAAACACCACCTATCAGGCCAGGAACAATGCTGAGTGGTCAGAATACAGTGAAGTGTAAAAACTTTTCCTTCCCTCGGGGAACCTATTAGTGGATAGTTAATCAAATTTAGACTCTTATTATTATTTTAACTTTCAATAACTGTTATTTAATGTGTAAGATGTGACGGGTGAGAGAAAAGTGTGTCTCGGTGTAGAAAATGCCAAAAATGTCAAGGGAGGGTAGAAACGTCCAAATTTTTTTATCATCTAAGGCAGCGGTTGCCAACCTTTCGGACCTCGCAGACCACTGTTTGGCGACCACTGATGTAAGGCAGTAATTGTTCAACCAGTGTGCTGCAGAATTCTTAAAACTTGCAATACGTGACTACTTAGGGGCACTGACTCCTTTTCCCTTAGATTGTCAAAGTGCCAGCCAACATAGTAGCTGTTTGGTGTGAATGAATCAAAGTTATACCTATTTTTATTTTGGTCAGATCAGCAAAAATACAGTTTTTGGCGTCCTGCAAAATTTTAGTGGTTAGCTTACATGTGCCATGAGATGAAGAAGGTTGAAAATTGGTGATCTAAGGTAAAACTATGTAAAGAATATTGTTTTTAATAAAGCTGTTGTTCTTTTTAAAATTCAGGTTCAATTTTATATACAACTGAATTCCTGCACAGTGGAGAAGTAAAAGAAGCCGTCTCTGTGAGCACAGCTCTGCACACTCTAGAAAAAACATGGTAGAAAAGGTTTTTTGTTTTATCTCTTCCACCTCCCCCCCCAAATTGCCACCTGCTTTCTATTTGAATAGTAATGTTGATATGAAGAACCTAGATAGTGGTGTAAACATATGTGATAATGTTTAATTTGCTTTTGTTTCTACTCATACGTTTTTGTACATTAAAGAAAGTGGACTTCTTTTTATTTGTATTTTTTTTTTAATTTCACATTAAACTTGTAAAACTGTTACAGGTGAGGATCGTGTTTTTCTCCCCCCTTAGGCTGGTGAGTGTTCAGAGACAATGGCAGGTTTAGATCAGTCAAGTTTAGGGGACCCTTGTTTGGGTGCCACTCTTTAGGGTACACTCCAAGGCCGTGTAGAGATCTTTGTGATGAGGATCTTCTGTTACTTTTGGGAACTGGATTGGCTTGAATGAGCCCAAGGTGCAACTCCTGTACCAAACTCTACACTCTGATGCGTTGTATTACAGCAGAAATCCCAGTATGTTAATGACTGTTACATTTTATACTGGTTCAGCCAGACCTTACTTTATAAACAGTGGACCTTAAACATAAGGGAAACCATTAAAATGGGGTAGGTTTGGGAAAATCATGGGGATTGGTATAAAAAGAGATGGTTCTAGAGCTCATTTAGAGTTTTTTCCTCACATAATCAGGGTATTAATTATTTGTGCTGTTCTGAATTTGGTGTCTTAGTTATTCTTAGGGCCATGGTAAAATGGCAATCTGTGAAGGAAGTTTATGAAAGTGAATGAGTTAGGTTTTGAACTCGTGGATTGCAAAGTTAGTTATTTCAATTAACTTCAAGTTGTATCCATAGAGATGAAAATTTGATTTTAGCAGCTGATCCAGTGGAGAAGTAATATTTCAAAGTAATGTTGGAATAATCTGAAATCTAAGGACAGGATAGGGGATAGATTTTTGTCAGCCTAAGAGAAAAACAACCAATTTTAAAAACTTTAAAAATACTGCTAAATTAGTGTCAAATTTAAAGGAATAAAAAAACAAATCTTAGGGCAGTTTGCTGGCTGTGCCATTTCTTAGTGGTCAAAATATATTGTGTATGCCTTATTACAAACTTGTTTACTGCAGGCTTAATGTAAAGGAAATCTTACAAGCTACAGCTATTAGAAGAGATTGGCAAGTTAAGTTTTTAATAGAGATGAACTGTTGATTGGTTCTCACAACTTTATGGTACTGATCACACGGCTATTCTGATGTGAAAGCTGTATCATGTTTTTCCCTATTTAGACTCAGTTGAGAAAGTCAGACCAAGAGTGCCTGGGCAATTTTATTTATAAACATTCAAATTCATTCAGTTGAGGTCTTGTCAAACCTTCACATGGTTGCATATCAAGTAGTGACTGAAACGGGGCCTCTGCTCAAGTTGTAGGTAAGCTCCACACTCCAGGACCAAAAATGAGCAGGTTTCCTTCTAAAAAGCCTCTAGTTCTGTGGATAGTTCTCTTCCCTCAAGGGCTAACAGTCCTGCCCTCTGGTTTACATTAGCATATTTCTAAATAATTACTTTATTGGTGAGCTCACTGATTAGCTGAGTCCTAAAACACTGGGGAAGGCAGAGCTGCAAACTGCTTGATCCAGCCCACTTTCCATGATTGCTTCTGAATCCAAGGGAAAAGCTACAGGCGGCCACATTCCAGACCACGTTAGCTCTTGCCACTCGGGGTGGGTGGAAAGAGGTAGCCTTTTTTTGGGTGTGATTTAGAAAGTGCTGTCCGTAAAGGAGTGAATTGAAGAGTCATCTGATTTGAGGCCACTCATGTCCTTGGTAACTTAAGCTCTGACCTAGAAATTCTTTTTTAATCACTGCTTTCCAGTATAAGTACTTGAGTCAGTCATCCATACACTGGGGTCGAGGTGAGAAAAACCTTTCATTTAGGCCGGCTGGATGATTAACCTTGGAACGTAAGAGATCTGGGTTTGAATGTAATATTCATAACACACAAACATAAATTTTTAAAACTGCATTTGAACTGGTTAGTTGTAGTAGTATCCCCACACTCTTGTTCTGGTTTCTGGAAGGAAATAGGGATGTTTAAATATGATGTATTCCTACAGCATTAGAAGAGGGTTCAAGGACACTGTTTAACAGTAAGGTCTTGGATAAATAAAGGTACCGCACTTCTTCAAGAACTAAGTCTTAAATTGTGCATTCCAAGTCTCTACTAAATACTGAATAGTTTTTAAATGAGCTCTTGATTAACATATTTTTGACTGCCTTCTATGTTCAGGTTTGTTTATAAATGCATGCTCTTTCGTATTGTATAACTATAATATTTGTCATATTATTTTCCCTGAGTAATCCAAGTAGTATATATTTTATATAAAACTACTAAATGGCACTGGGAAATATCCAATAGAAGATTGAGGGGAAAAAAAAACAAAAGGTTTTACTCAAATGTTTTAAATCATATTTATTTAGCATTGAAAACCCATTTGAACAAAAATGAAATTTTTTTTCTAAGTGGTGAAGATGTGTGATTTTTTTATTTTATTTATTTTTTTGAATACTCACCTGAGGATATTTTTTCCCCCATTAATTTTTAGAGAGAGTGGAAGAGAGAGGGAAAGAGAAAAATATTGATCGATGTGAGAGAAACACATCGATTGGTTGTCTCCTGCACGAGTCCTGACCAGGGCCCAGGCCGGCGAGGAGCCTGCCGTCTAGGTACCTGCCCTTGATCAGAATCGAACCCAGGACCCTTCAGTCCCCAGGCCGACGCTCTATCCACTGAGCCAAACCAGCCAGGGCAAGACTTGTGATTTTTTAAAAAGTAGGTAATACCTAAAATGGCATATGATAATCTATGAATTTGTGCTTTTAAGAGCAGGTCTGGGTTTTTATCTTACCTTGTAACTAGCATTGTGTGGCTCAGTTATTACTTTGGATATTTAAGAGTTCCTTTAGGGAGCATTTTGTTTGGCTAAAATAAATTAGTCTATTTTTTTCCTTCCATAATTAATTAGAAGTGAGAGGTAGAGGCCCTCCAGATTTAGCAGGCCAGCAGTCAGTTTAAAATTCCCTTTCTTTTCTTTTTTTTAAAATATATTTTATTGATTTTTTACAGATAGGGAGAGGGATAGAGAGTTAGAAACATCCATCAGCTGCCTCCTGCACACCTCCTACTGGGGATGTGCCCGCAACCAAGGTACATGCCCTTGACCAGAACCTGGGACCTTTCAGTCCGCAGGCCGACGCTCTATCCACTGAGCCAAACCAGTTAGGGCTGAAATTCCCTTTCTTAAATGATGTGACTCTCATGCTTCCAGGTTTTTAATGACTTTTTTATTTTTTAAGTATTCAGTCATTTGAGATAATGGTGTAGTTTTTCACATTGGGGTTCCTCAAACTTAATGTTTTTACTAGTTTATAGTGTTGGGGACAGTATGTGCCCATCACTAAGACTGTGTCAGAGAGTGTGCGTGGCCATAGAGGGTTAGTGGTTTTTGACTGTAATGCAAGTCAGCTTCTGTAACATTAGGTTTCATTTCCCGTAATTATTCCACTTGTTTTCCATCACTTATTTGGGTTAAACTGGACTCACTTAGATTTCCCTTTGTTGCTTAAATATGTGATGAGAAACATAATACTATAATTTTCACTTCAGCCATAAAAGACACTTTAGTATTAGCTCCTCTTATATTTATAAGGTTTGTTTTGGTGAAAAAAAAGACAAAAACAACAGACTAAAGCCTAAGTCAGTCTAGATTGAGCCAGTTTAGGTGTAGTTTGTATTTTAATGATGGGCTGTATTGTTAGACTAGAGTCATACTGGGGAAATGAAAGATCACTACATTTATAAACTTAAACTTTTGGTTACTGTATTTACATCCTAGAGCCGTGGTCGGCAAACTGCGGCTCGCGAGCCTCATGCGGCTCTTTGGCCCCTTGAGTGTGGTGGCTCTTCCACAAAATACCACGGCCTGGGCGAGTCTATTTTGAAGAAGTGGCGTTAGAAAAAGTTTGTTTAAAAAATTTGGCTCTCAAAAGAAATTTCAATCATTGTACTGTTTTTTGTTTTTCTTTAAAATATATTTTATTGATTTCTTTTACAGAGAGGAAGGGAGAGGGATAGAGAGTTAGAAACATCGATGAGAGAGAAACATCAATCAGCTGCCTCCTGCACACCTCCAACTGGGGATGTGCCAGCAACCAAGGTACATGCCCTTGACCGGAATCGAACCTGGGACCTTTCAGTCCACAGGCCGATGCTCTATCCACTGAGCCAAACCGGTTAGGGCTGGTTGTACTGTTGATATTTGGCTCTGTTGACTAATGAGTTTGCCGACCACTGTCCTAGAGTACAGGCATCATTTATAGTTGGGCTTGGAGAATTTTTCTTATATTAAGTTTTCTCGTATAAATATACAGAAAATGTATAAAAAGAAACTGAAGTTTGGTTATATTTTTATATTTGTAATTACAGTAAAAGTTCGATTAAAATGGTCAACTGTTCTTTTACATTTTTATTTTGTTGTCATTTCAATTAAAACAATTTAAAACAATGACTCTGTGACTGTGTGCACTGCTACAGTTAGTATGCCATTCAAACGTGCAGGCTTTTTCAGTGCCAGTGGCCAGGGGCCATTAGGTAAGAGGCAGATAAGCCTAGCAGCGAGGGCCTGAAGACCCACCTGGTGCACCAGTGATGCCCTCCCCGCACTCCTCCATTGGTGTGTTAGAAGTGCTCTTGGGCAGGCAGACTCAGGATCTTGCAGTGTGAAGGGATCACACTGCAGAGAGAACCTGAAGACGCATTTACAAGTTGCCACACAATCGCGTTAACTGCTGTCTCTTCATCACTGGGAACTCAGTTTCTTCTTCCATAGGAGAGAGTTGACTCCTGCAGTTGGTTTGTTTTTTTTAAAAAAAATATTTTTTTATTGATTTCAGAGAGGAAGGGAAGAGGGGGAGAGAGAGAGAAACATCAGTGATGAGAGAGAATCATTGATTGGCTGCATCCTGCACGGGAATTGAGCCTGCAACCATACATATGCCCTTGACCGGAATTGAACCTAGGACCCTTTAGTCTGCAGGCCGACACTTTATCTACTGAGCCAAACCACTAGGGCACTCTTATACATCATCTGTGTATTGTGTGTACACCACCCCAAATCAAGTCTTCCATCATTATCTCCTCTGTCCTTTTCTACCTTCCTCCACCCCTCTTTCCCTGTGGTCATCACCATACTGTTGTCTGTATGACACATTTTAAAATTTCATTGAAATCAAAATCAGCTGTCATATCTCAAAGATGGTAGGAAATGCAGTCTCTCAGGCATTGGGAGTGGGGAGCCTATCCAGGAATCAATCCAGAAGGCATGGTAGTCTGAAACGAAGGTGGAGGTGGGGAGAGCGCAAGCTATGGTGGACTCCACAGATACTTTTCTTGGCCAAGCTACCAGCCCTTTAAAGTCTGATGCCTTGCCTCCCTGCCACATGTGGGCCTTGGGACTCAATTGACACAGTCCGGGTGCCTGTGGTCCAGCCTTCCTGGGCACACTGTGTCTTGCCTTGTCCCCTCTCCCTGTTCTCTCCTGGAGTAGGAGTACAGAGAACCAGAAGAACTGGTTGACTTTAGAAGGTGGGTAACCGTCCTTAACAACAATAAAGCGTCCTTCAGGGAAGGATGTGCAAAAGTGGGAGAGGACGAAATGTTGGTAAAACAAAACTATATATCTTAGTAAAATGTCCAGACACAAACCTTTAAAAATCTTCTAAAATGCAAATAAAAATACAGAGTGGGTTAATTTTACCTATTCTCATATTGGATCTTCAGAAAATTCAAGTTTCTAAAAGTTTACAGGAAGTTTAGACTATAGTTCTTACGTAGTCAGAATCAGAAATAGTTGCTGTTAAACACTTTACAAAGTCATTTCAGAAAACATTGAATTTTTTTTAAGTAGTAATTCCACAGGCGTATAGCACTCTGAAATTTAAGATGGTGGAATATAATAAGGGGCGATCTATTAACAGCAATCCCTATTGGCAGGACAAGTTTGCTGTGGCATGTTGTAACTACATTGTGACTTGGATTGAATATAGATAATCTGATAGTATGGTTTAGAAATTATGGGGGCTCAGATAAAGTAGAACACTTCCCCGGACAATTACTATCATTTTTTTCAAAATAAAGCTTTATTTTACTAATAAAGATAAAAGTTAGCATTTCAAATGAACTGAAGTCTAATATCATACAAGCCTCATAAAAAAGTGTGTGTGGCAACCACTTGCCCACCCTCCCTGCCAAGAGTGGGAACTATTATGCTCCATTACAGGCCCTTTAATAGGATTTTTCTAAAAATTCCCAAGTGGACGGCAATAATCTTGAGAGATCCTCCTTTTGTTTTCTAATTGATTTTTAGAATTAGAGTATTAGGCATAAAGGAGACCTTGAAGATAATTTAGTCCTTTTGAAAGTTTGTAAGATTCAATAAATACATACTGAGCACCTACTGTGGGCCAGATACTATTTCTAGGCCTTGAGGATACAGTGAGGAATAAAACTCCAAAGTAACACTTTTGCTTGGTAGCGTCTTTTTGTTTGTTTTGGTAATGGCTTTATTGAGCTGGAATTCACATATTGAGATATACCTCACTAAACTGCAATCAAATGATTTTTAGTCTATTCAGAGTTGTGCAACCATCACAGTTTTAGAACATTTTCATTACTTCATAAAGAAATCATATTTAGCTCTCCCCTCCCCACAGTTCCATCATGCCCCCATCCCTAAGCAACCATTAACCCACTTTCTGCATCTACAGATACATTAGCCTGTTCTGGACATTCCACATGTTGTTGGTCGGGGCTGCTTTCACTTAACGTGGTTTCAAAGTGTGTCCAGGTTGTAGCATGTCATTACTTCACTCCTTTTATGGCCGAATAAAATTCCACTGCACCCCGTATTTATGGGTTCATCCCTCCATGGACATTAGGGTCGTTTCCACCCTTTGGCTATACAATAATGCTGCCATCAACACTAGTGTACAAGTTTTATGTGGACATGTTTCCCTTTCTTTGGCCATAATACTCCCGGCAGTGGAATTGCTAGGTCAAGCGATCCCTTTTATGTTGAGCTTTTTAAAGAACTGAGCAAATCCATTTTACATTTCCTACCTCGTGTATGAGGAAACACATTTTTATTTCCTGCTAAATCAGGTTCGTTAGACTCTCCTCCAGGCTACTAATAAACGGCAGAAAGTTGACGATCTGTTATTGGCAACACATTGAAGACTCGATTAATAGTCTTTGTTTTGAGGTCAGGTCCTCTTATTATTCCCATCTCTTTTGGCCACCAGGGCAGCCGCTAGGCCCACAGGGGGGCTCAAGGGTAACATGGGGAGGGGGGCTAAAGGGATTGAACTGGCCGGAGGCCTGGGGTCCAAGTCCCCGCGCCCTGCGGCCGGGCCACGCGGCCCGAGTTCCATGCCGTCAGCGCCGAGTGACGCGCGAAGACTCGGCCCCGGGCGGTGTCGGTTGGGTCGGCGGCCCGGCTCAGCGGGCGGTGGGCGGAGGGGATGCTGGGCGCTGGGACCCAGGGCCTGCGGCCGCGGCCCTACCCGGCCAGGCGGCGGCGCGACCGCTGGGGGCGGGGGACCGAGGCCGCGCCCCCGCGCCCGTCCCGCCCGCACCCCGCGGGAGGCGGCGACCCGCCCCGAGCCCGCGGAGGCTCTTCCGCGCCGGCAGGGGCAGCAGCGGCAGCGGCGCGAGCGGCCAGGAGCGGCCCGGCCCGGCCCGGCGCGGCAGCGGCAGCGGCGGCAGCGACGCCAGAGCCCGTGGGCGCCGCGGGAGCCCGGCCGCAGCGCGGGGAGGCCTGGGGGCTGGAGCCCGCCGCGCCCGCCATGCCGCTGCTCTTCCTCGAGCGCTTCCCCTGGCCCAGCCTCCGCACCTACGCGGGCCTCAGCGGCCTGGCCCTGCTCGGCACCATCGTCAGCGCCTACCGCGCGCTCAGCCAGCCCGAGGCCGAGGCCGCGCCGGGGCCGGGCGAGCCGGAGCCCATAACGGCCCCGCTGCAGCCGGACCCGGCCGCCATCGCCCGGCCGAGCGCGGGGGGCCCGGGGCTCCGCGACGTGGCCCAGTACCTGCTCTCCGACAGCCTGTTCGTGTGGGTGAGCGAGGCTGCCCCGGCGGCGGGGGGCGCGGGGGGCGCGGGGGGCGGGGGCCGCCATGGCCCCATTATCTGCGGGGGGCGTGGCTGGGGTGGGGGTCCCCTCCCCCCGGACCCCCGGGAGCGCGGCGCCGAGGGAGGCGGCAAGGTGTTGGGTCGGGGCGGGGTGGGGAGGAGATCGGAGGTCGTGAGGAGGGGCGGCCCGAGGGGAGGGTGGAGGGAGGGGTCGGGGCGCGGGGGACGCGTGCCGGTGGGGGTGAAGGGTGTGTGGGGGGAATACATGGTGGGGTGTCTGAGGGACCTCGTGGGAGGAAACCGGAAGACCCCAAAGAGCAGGGGTCTCCACTGGGGAGTGTGTTCGGCCAGCCAGTCGCAGGCTCTTTCATGAAACCGGGGGGGGGGGGGGGCGGTAGCGGGGGGAAGGGGGAGTCGAGAGGCTTCAGCCCGGGACTGTGACGAGCGGGTTTGGGGACGCGGCGAGGCCAGGCCGGGTTCAGGGGCTGAGTGTGGGGATTGGGGACGTTTGCCTGTGCTTGGACATCCGTGTTGGGAGAGAGGCCGTCTCCCACAACTTTTTTTTTTGGGCCACTTAGTCTCTGATTGTCCTCCTTGGGTCACAAACCTACAAACCGAGCTTCCTGTCCTGTTGCTCCAACGTGATGATTCACCCCGGTTTCCTTTGATGTCTGAAGACAGCAAAACATTGGGAGTCCAGGGGCGGCCCGCCCGTCCTTGTCACTCGGGATTTCTCCTTTCAGCGACGCACTTCGAAACAAGGTTTCCAGTGTGTCTGCCCGTGCCAGAGAGGCACCGTGTGCCGGGCGGAAAGGCCGGGTTCGCGTCTTAAAAACAAACGCCCGGTCAGCAGCTCTTGTGGCTGAAGAACTTGGCTTCCACCTTGGCCTTGAATGCCTCTCCTGTAAACCCCACGGTGGTCGCAGAACTTGCTGTAGGATTTAAGTCTGTCACTTGGGTGTTCTGTCTGCAGCTTGCACGCTCCCCTTTGGGGTTGAGTGAGTAGACTGTAAATGGCTGAGGTGAATATTCCAGTGTATAGATGATACGCAGCTTATTTGTTGTAATTAATCCCACTGTGCTTCATCAGGAAGCGGTGGGATTTGTGGGCTCCGTGGGCTGTGGATTAAGTCTCCTGGTGCCTCTGACGAAGAGGTTAGCGGAAGGCAGTGGGGGGCGAAGTTGCCTTCTCCCACTTCTGTGTGAAGCTGGGCCGAGCAGAGCCAAATCAAGAAAGAATTCCTCCTGTCTCCTAATTTCACATCTATTTTTGCATTTGAGTTAGCAGGTAAACAACTTCAAGTGATGTGAAGAGGGCTTTTGCCAAGTGTTAAGGTTATAGTTTTTGATATATTTTTTAAGTATAGGATATAAATGAGTCTTTGAGAGGGATCCACTGTGGTATTTACAGAACCACTACTAGTATTGTTTAATGATTTATCCCCCCCCAGGAGGTTTTTTTATTTTTATTTTTACAAAATCCATGTTCAGATTTCAAGGTTAACACACGTCTTCATAAAAACAAACAAAGCCTGTTGATTTTTTTTCCTGTGAAAATTGTTAATTCAAGACATTTTTTCTTCCTAGCGTTTTCAGTAGCGGTCATGCCTCAAGCAAATTTATCGTTTCGTCCTGTCTGTTGATAGGCTTTTCCTTTCTCGATTGAGATCCTTACTGTTTTCCTTCCATCGTTTCTCTTTGGTTTTCCTACTTTCCTCTTGGCCTGCCTCGGTTTCTCAGGCCCTCCACGTGTTTACTGTAAGTTCTTCTTATCACCCAGTAAGTACATAGTTTCTGCTTTTGTAGCTTAGTGGGGCTCACAATCTCAAAGACTCCCTTGGGTGGAGAGACAGCATAATCCGGGCAGTAGATAGTGGGGCATTTGTGAAAGTGGATCCTTTTTGTGCCCTGCCCAAAGACATTCAGATTCCATTTTTAAAAACCAAGCAAGACAAAACAAAAATGGATCTTTCTGCCAGTTTGCAAATCCTGCCAGCTAGTGTGTGGCAATTGGGATCTCTGAAATGTATCTTCATAGAGCACAATGTAGGTTCGTGTAGGTCTGATGGCATCTCAGGAGGTTTTGATTATTAAACTCAGAAACCTTTCAAAGGTACCCTTTGGGGCACTCTGGAAGGCACGACTGTGAACATTTCCCCCTCCCCTCAACAGTAGTCCATATACAAATCAGGCAGCATTTGATAAGTGACAATAGACATGCAAAGAAAATATGGTGGAGTTTGGAAGAAAGAGAAACGGATGCCTTCGGGAAGGATGCCTGGAAGGTGGTATTTGAACCCAGCCTTGGAAGATGGGTGGGATCTCAGCAAGAAGCACAGGGCATTCCAAGTAGAGAAAACGGCCTCAGAGTGGTGTGTGGACAGTGTTAGTATATACAGACAGGTCCATAAACTGGGCTGTTAAAACTCTAGTGGCTCCTGATTTGAGAGTGAGCTTGGTTGGGAAGGTTAAGGGGAGACTCAGGAGGTGGGGGAAGTGACCCCTCTGTGAAAGAAAGGAAGAGGCGAGCAACCCCTCCGAAGGTATTACTCAAAGTGTGGACATCTGGCAACGTGGTCCATGTTCACTTGGGGTACTTGTAACAAATGTAGATTCTCAGGCTCTAGCTGGGGATCAATTCCAGGGAGAAGGAGGGAGCTTTGGAATCTTCATTTTGATTAATGTCCAATGCGATTTTAGGCACACCCGTGGTAGAGAACTGATCAGGGAGAGGATGGAGTGTGGCGCTAATGTCTGGTTATACAGATCTAGCCGCAGCACTAAGGAGTATGGACATCATTTTCTGGGCCATAGGGTTAAGAGTAGGAGAGGCTGTCATGATGAGGTGATTTTTCAGGGGATGGTCTGTGGCAGCAGTGGGGAAGATGGATTCGTGTAGAATGGGAAGAGGCCAGGAGATGTAGTGACCTAAGACGAGCCCTGCAAGGCAGTCACCCCAGTGGCCCTCTGGCATGGACTCTGAGAATAGGTTGGAGAGGAGGCACCAGGATTCTTCTATTGACAAATACTCAGGTTTGTCATCATCTCTTGCTTCCTCGTATCTTTCTAGAACCTTCATTAGAAAGTTTCCCTCCAGATAAGTTTTATTTGTTACTCATTTCTAGGCTCATTTTACCTTTCCATATGTCCCTTCCATTCAGGTACCTCTTGAGTCATTCTATCATTGTTGTGAATTGTTCAGGTGTTTGGCGTTTCCACTCCTTCATTCTTTTTATTACTCATTTTTATTACTTCCTCCTTTCTGGTTTTTTGTTTTTTTTTGTATGGACTTGCTTCTGAAATTGCAAAAGGACATGGTAAAATGGTGAAATAGAAATACGGAAATATGAAACAATAACTTAATCATATACAAATCTGACTCAATTATATGCAAATAAAATAATTTAAATAGAAGTCTCAAGGGAGCCCTAACTGGTTTGGCTCAGTGGATAGATGCAGGCGTCCTCAAACTATGGCCTGCGGGCCACATGCGGCCCGCCGAGGACATTTATCCGGCCCGCCGGGTGCCACTGCCTGTCCTGCTTAGCAGCTGACTCGTCCCAGGCCCGCAGTGCACATAGGAATTTGTTCATAGTTTTTTTTTAAAACTCTAGTCCGGCCCTCCAACGGTCTGAGGGACAGTGAACTGGCCCCCTGTTTAAAAAGTTTGAGGACCCCTGGGAGCATCGGCCTGCGAACTCAAGGGTCCCAGGTTCGATTCTGGTCAAGGGCATGTACCTTGGTTGCGGGCACATACCCAGTAGGGAGTGTGTAGGAGGCAGCTGATCGATGTTTCTAACTCTCTGTCCCTCTCCCTTCCTCTCTGTAAACAATCAATAAAATATATTTAAAAAAAAAAAGAAGTCTCAAGGGAAAATAATCACCAGAAACAAAAATGGATAAAAGTAAACTGACCATTTAGAGCAGAGATTGGCAAACTGTGGTGGCCTGTTAGGCCCAACCTGTTCTTGTACAATCTGTCAACCAATAATGGTTTTTACATTTTTTTAAGGAAGAATATATGACAGGGTGTGGTCCCAAATAGTTACTAACTGATAGCCCATTAAAGGAAAAGTAGCTGACTCCTGCTTTGAAGAGCCCATCTTCACATAACTATACAACTTCAGAACTGAAAATAATTTACTAGGCTTGAGTCCGTATGAGTTGAATATTCCAAAGAAAATTAGAGAAAAATGTTAGCTCCATAAATATTGGAGGTGTAGAAAGAGTCTACTCATAAATAATAGGATATAAGCCTCAATAGACAACTTAATATAGGAGGAATCTCCCAGGTCAGGAGGAAGAGACTGCTGATTGGTTACTTGCTGGATGTGTGCGGAGTGCTCTGCGTACGTAATCTCATTTATTTCCCTAGTATTGCGGAAAGGGGAGTGCCAGTGTACTAAGGGGCCATATGCCTCCTTGCATGTTATTGGCATCTTATACTTGTCACTGGGAGGCTGCAGAGAGGTAATGTATTCCAGTTGTCCTTAAAGGGAGAGACAGACAAATGGTGTGTGGGGGCGTGGTAGTTAGTGCTGGTGCTAAATAGACTAAGAAATATCCATGTTCATCATGTCCTTGAAGCAATTCCTGGTAGTTTAACCACATTTCATCTCAAGCTCATAAATAATGCCCCTTGGTGGCCAGCATTTTACCGAATGAAAAATACCTCCAAGGTTACAGTGATAAATGTGGCTAAGCCAAGTGTTATCACCCTCTTCTCTTTTCCTCGAAGGTCAAACTAGCTTGTAATTTAGTTTCTAAAGCAGAGAATTTATCCCATCCTTTCTGGAATGACACAATATTTGGGAAATTAAGACATTTCCCTATAAATTTTTAGTTGCTTCCAGTCTTGCGTAGGTTAAGCTTTTCTATAAAGTTCGCAAATGGCATCTTTCTTTTTACAAAACTTCCCTTTCTGGTATCTGTATAGTTTCTCAAGCCTTTATTTCCTTCTGTCAACTGATTGTTGTTGGCGCTCATTCAGTGCCAACAGGAATCCCCAATTTGAGGTGCGATGAAGAAGGAAATTTTATTCAGTGCAAACAGCTCAATTATGATACAACAGGGCTGAGAACAGCACAGCTGTGGAACAGCTCAGGAGTGTTACAGCTCAATGAGGAAGCAAGGCTGTGAGGTGGCCCTGGGGTGAGGCCCCTTTCCGGCTGGACAGCTCTGGTCTGCTCCATGCTGGTCTGCTCCATGCTGGTCTGCTCCAAGCAAGATGTCTTCAGTGTTTCCACTAGAGTCGGAGAAACAGAGTCTTCGCTTCTCAGTGGAAAGAGAAAGTGAACTCCCTGTGTCAGAGTGCAGCTGACTTTCTGTTTTCATGCAAATGAGGACTCCACATCTTCATAGTTTGATTGGTCCAAAAGGCACTGTCCTGATTGGTCAGAATGGAGCCACTCTGATTGGTTGGTGAAGATGCTGATGGTGATATAACTTCACAGCTCTGAATAGATTGGGAATGCCTCAGTCCTATTGGTTGAAATAGGACTCCAGGAACTCCTTTATAAGGGCTGGTTCAGGTAGCAGGAACACAGTGCCTGCAGATAGTTCAGTGCAGGCTTCTCCCTTAAGTGCAATTTGGGTGAAGAGGACCCTGTTTAGAAATGGGTGCTCTGCTCTGCTTTTACATTTGAGCCCACTTAGTCACCAGGAACCCTTCTTAGTATCTTCTTTTTCAGGGTCCACACTTCTTACCCTTGCTAATATTTAACTCTGCCATTGAAATTAAAATAGGAGCCCAGCAGGTGTGGCTCAGTGGTTGAAGTCGACCTGTGAACCAAGATGTCACAGTCAGGGCACATGTCTGAGTTTCGGGCTCAATCCCTAGTAGGGAGCATGCAGGAGACAACCAATCAATGATTCTCATCATTGATGTTTCTCTCTTTCCTCCCTTCCTCTCTGAAGTCAATAAAATATATATTTTAAAATAAGAAATGGTAATGTGTGGGTGATGGAATTATGAGGGCTTTTTGTTTTGAGCTCTTATTTTTTTAAAAGTCTAAGATACAACATTTGTACACCTTTCTTTGAATTTAGATAAACTTCTTTTAAAAAGTTTAACTGAGAAATAGGAACTAATACTTTTTTTTTGTTTTGTAGTCCAAGATGTTGGAGAATGCTGCTTTGGGTAGAACAGTTATTAAGCAATTCTAAATTTGATTTCTTTCCTTTGCTCTCAACAGCAGCCTGCTTGTTAGATGTCTCCAAGTTCGGTGTCGCGTAGATTTTAAAAGCTCTTTGGTTGGAGGTGCTAAATGTGTTAGATTCATTTTATTTCATATGCCTGCGTGCAAAAGCAGCAAGAACTCTTTTTAAAAGCCTGCTGTGGTTAGGTTAGGTACTTTTGACTGATTTTAAGAGTCTTGTTCAGCTGGGGGATGTAGCCTGAGGGGTTGTGATTGTGGTTTTGTCTTAGGACGATTTTCTTAACATGAGAGAGGTTTCATTGACTGGTTTAGAAGCACAATGGAGGTGCGCTTTTTAATACCTACTTCATTGCCTCAAAAATTAGGATCCTCAGCCATTTGTTGGAATGTTTGAATGGGCTGTTCTACTGGGAGTCCTAAGTTAGGGATACAGGATGTTTTGGATAACTAATTGGAGATTTCCCCCCTGGTTATTTGAAGGATTTAATTACCACAACAGTTTCTATTTTCAGCAGAACTATTTTTGTTTCAGTTCTTTAAAAATGTGTCACACACCTCCTTGCCCCATTAGGCAGGCAGAATAGAACTAAACATAATTTAATATTTTCCTAATGAATCAGGGCTGTTCTAATAAAGGGTGGGTGATGTGAGATGCTAAGGGGAACCTGGAGAGATCTTAGGGAGCGTGCTTCCTTATATTACTCTCTCTGGCTCTTCCCTTCCTACCTCCCTCCCTTCCTTCCTTTTTCAGTAAAAACAAACAAACACTATTTGCTTCTTTTAAAAGTAGAGGGGAAAAAATGACCTGGGAAGAGGAATATGGCCACCTTAATGTAAACTTAGTGAATCAAAGACTGAAGCAACCTTTACTTTGAGTTGGTGTTCATTTTCATTTGCTCTAATGAAAGCCATCTTTACTACCTTTATCAAGGTTCTTTGGCTTTTTGGGGTCATGCAGTGTTTTAAAAATCATTTGAGCACCAGTAATGTGCTGTGCCACATTAGCCTTATGGTCAGGGGCAGCCCACCCTTTCATTTTGTAAGCATTAGATTTGCCCATCTCTTTCATTTATTTTAAAAATTATATTTTTATTGGTTTTAGAGAGAGAGAGAAAGAGAAATATCAATGATGAGAGAATCATTGATTGGCTGCCTCCTATATCCCCCCTCCTGGGTACATGTGCCCTGACCAGGTATCAAATCTTGACCACCTGGTTCATAGGTCAACGTTCAACCATTGACCCACACAGACCATCGATTTTAAAAATTGCCCCCCTATTGCTGAAGAAGGCCTTGATTTTGCATTGGTGTTTCATGGTTGCCTTTCAGTTCTCAGTCCCTCCTGCCAGTTTCTTCTGCCTCCTTACTGGTTTATTTTCCAATCCCTTCTCATGTCCCTGGACCTTTACTTTAAGGCCGACAGTAAGCACAGAGTACCTTTGATTGGCAGATCATCCCATTACAATGAATTTTAAAATATCCATGTGTATTTTGATTCTCAATTTTTAATGCTCTTGTGACTCTTTTGTGACCACCACCTTCTTCTCCCCACCTCCTATTTGTCTGACAGGCAGGGCTGGGTATTTGGGTACTGAATTCTGCTGTTCATGATAAACCTTATTTTCTAGAAAACTTTCCTTTGCGGCTATCAAAATCTTAATGCAGGAAATGATGTACCTACAGTTTGTAAGGTACATAGAGCTTTACACATGCAGTACAAAGTTTACACACGGTTTGGTTAGGACTAAAGGGGAACGTGGCCTCTGGAGGGTACATTTTAGAATAGGCCTGTGAATTTCCTGGTGCCTCTCCTCCCTCTCCTGTACCTACACCACCTTGTAAAAGTGTGCCCTTCAGATATTACTTACCTTGTACTGTAGGGAATTGGGAAGGCTCAGTCATTGGGAATGACGGCTGGATTCCTACCACCGTTCTAGAGCTGCTTCAGTTTTCAACAGAAGGAAACAAACTTTCTTTCTTTGGTTTGTGTGCAGGTTCTAGTCAACACTGCTTGCTGTGTTTTGATGTTGATGGCTAAGCTAATCCAATGCATTGTGTTCGGCCCTCTTCGAGTGAGCGAGAGACAGGTAAGTCCAGAGGGCAAGGATGGATTCTTACGACCAGATTTTTTTTAGTTGATGTAATTTCAAAATTCCAGAAAAGTTGCATGAACGCTACAAAGAACTTGATTCAGAGTGAACATTTTGTCTCGTTTGCGTTAACATTTGCCTATTGTTTCTGTATACTTATTTTTTATGCTCTGTTTGAGAGTAAGAATGGGTCATCATAGGCCCATTCTCTCCAAATACTTCAGTGTGTGTTTCCTAAGAGCAAGGACATTTTCTCGTATAACTGGAGCACAATGGTCAAAATCAGGAAGTTCAGCATTGATAAAAATACTTTAATAATCCGCAGTCCATATTCAATGTAGCCAAGTTGCCCCGATATTTTTTATAGCTGCTTTACCCATGACTTTTATGAATGTAGTTTTAAAAGATGCATAGATTTTAGTTTGAATAATCATAACTATCAGTCTTTAAAGTATAGAATTCTTTCCCAAAGGAATTTACTGAGAGATTTTAATTTTTCCCTTTGGAAAAGTAATTTAGGGTGTTCTACAAGCAGGAAAGTAGGTGATTTCTTCTTCTTTTAGGTGAGACGGTCTGACTGCACATTATTCTCAGAATGCATATGTGAGCAGGACATGCTTTCAATAAGAATGATTCCCCAAGATACTGCACAGATCAGCAGGCCCTCAAAGCTTTTAGTGGATAGAGTATAGAATGCTGTGTTTTAAAATAAGAATTTAGAACTGGCCGTTGAAATAACAACATACAAACAAAACTGTATTTTACTTTATCTCCTCTCAGTGGTGAGACACAGGAACCGACTCCATTAAGAGTACAATGGCTTCCCTCCTTCCTTACCCTTTTCAACCCAGATCTCCTGTTATCAGATCAGCAAGGTCTTAGTTTAGAGCTGAAATGCACTCACTGTGGGGGTGGGGCTCTTGGATGCTGTTATGAGCAGGACTGTTTGTTTTCCCAGAGACTTTTCGTGAGTATCATCACTTTCTCCAAAATATCAACTCCAGAGGTCTCCCAGATGGGATCAGTGGAATGTAGGGGTTTTTTGGGAGGATACAAAGCTTCTTTTGATGCTTTCTTCTTCAAGAAAAACTTCTGACTTGTGGGCCAGAAGTTGGTCAGGCCAGGCAAGCCATCTAATTGCTGATGGACTGAGCTGGCACCGTGGGCCTGAGATACTATTGCTTTCTTTTTCTGAAATGCTAAGTATCAGTTTGAAACTTACAGAAAACAACCTCGGAGTATTCCAGAGATTTTTTAAGACCTAGCGGTAATCATAATGGGCACATTTGTCACTCAGCTCTGTGTTCAGTGTTTTCAGTATAGAGAACATTTTCATGCGGTTCTGTGATGACTTTTTGACTAATGTCATCCAGTAGCATTTATTAAGCATTTTGAGTTAGGACTCAACAGAATTGACATGGGTTTGCTCTGTGAGTGCTTACAGTTCAAGACTAGAGGAATGAAGAGGCAAAGACAACCTAAAATGGGACAAATGTTAAACCGTAGTCTAAAGTGGAGGTTTAGAACCAGGAAGTTTTTTAAGCACTTAATGCCTATGATGGCACTTGCCTGAGCACTGTACATACATTAACTTACTTAGTTCCCCAACATTTTATGAGTATGAGATATAAGCCATGAGAAGACCCATGTTATAGGCGGGGACACCAAAGCATGGGGATATTACGTGAGTTTCCCAAAGTCACACAGCAGAGAGATGGCGGAGGGAAGATTCACGCCAGGGCGCACACTGTTCTAGGTTCACTGTGTGCTTACCTGCCCCAGATCTGAAACAGACACCCCACCAAGGACTCCTGGTTCTTTGTTCTTTGTTCAGAGGGTGTAGTCAGTACCATCGTAAACGTTCCCAAGAGAGTTCTTTACATCGTCGTGTATCTAGTTGTTACACATTTAGGTTCAAGTTCAGTTTTTATTCAATTTTGCTTTTTCTGTTTTAACTTTTGACTTTGTGAAACATTTACTTGATTTAAAACTATATATAAAGTATACTTAGAAGTCACATTTTTATCCCATCACTCCCATAGATGGCTTGGTAGTATATTTTAATATCTGTTGGCTAGATGCCCCTCATTGCCCTTTTTGCAGTATAGGAAAGAGTTTTTTAAAAATATGTTTTCATTGAAGTGGTTAGAGAGAGAGGAAGGCGGTGGGGGGAGAGGGGGAGACAGAGAGACATCGATGTGAGAGAGAAACAGAGATCAGTTGCCTTCTGTATGCACCCTGACCAGGGATCGAACCTGCAACCCAGGCATGTGCCCTGACCAGGAACCAAACTGGCAACCTTTCGGTGCCCGGGACAATGCCAACCAACTGAGCACACCTGCCAGGACCAGTGTAGGAAGGAACGATTTTAAAACTGGAAGTCCTTCCTCAGTGTAGGCGGGAGAGTACAGTGAGGCAGATATGCACTGGTCATGGGATGTGCACTTTCAGGGCTTCTTCGGAAGTCTGGATGGTTCAGTAACGGTGAGAAATAGACGCTCATACAGAGACAGTCATCACCATTTTCTGAATGGCGAGAAACTACAAACAGCTTCAGTGTTCATCTGTAACCACTTAAATGATATGTTCAGAGAATATTCACTGACATTGGAAAGGTTCTTACATATGATAAGTGAAATGTGAAGGCTGATGCCTTTTTGTTGTGCATTTTTTGTACTTACATTGATTATGGGCTGCCAAATGAGCTGATGTTATTCTTGAATCGGAAGGAGTTTAAAAAAAGTCTAATCTTTTCTATTGTTTGTTCTAAGAATCCAGAGAGCAAACATGGTAAAAATGCTGTAGCCCCCGCCATTCCTTTCTATTTGGTGTTGGAAGTATATGTGTTACTTAATTCATAAGGCACTAGACTAGACTAACAGCTCTCCCCTTTTGGTGGCTAAAATTCCTTAAGTGATTTAGGATTACAACCCAAAATTTGCAAATTACTTTCAAGGTGACTTCTCTATTCTTCAGAGGGCTTATTTTTTCCTTTGCCTTTTATTTTCTGTGGACGTGATAGAGCTGAGAATAGAATATTTCCTCCATAGAAGTCAGCTTTTGTTAGGTTAACTTCTCTTATATTGGTCAGGTGTGATGGTACTAACGTTTGTAAACCTTTCTCTTTTTAGCACCTCAAAGACAAGTTCTGGAATTTTATTTTCTACAAGTTCATTTTCATTTTCGGTGTGCTGAATGTCCAGACAGTGGGAGAGGTGGTCATGTGGTGCCTCTGGTTTGCCGGACTTGTCTTTCTGCATCTGATGGTTCAGCTCTGCAAGGACCGATTTGAATATGTGAGTGTTCAGCCACGCCCTTTGCTTGCTGTGCTGCACATTTGCCAGGTTTATATCCTTTAATGTGAATGAGCCATATGAGGCATGTTGGGGTAGCTCTCTAGAGGAAGGCTCCTGGAGCTGGTACCCACTGACTGTTTCTTTTTTTGTTTGTTTTTGTTGTTATTGTTAATCCTCACCTGAGGATATTTTCCCATTGATTTTTAGAGAGAGTGGAAGAGGGAGGGAAAGAGAGAGAGGAACATCGATGTGAGAGAAACACATCGATTGGTTGCCTCTTGCACAAGCCCTGACCAGGGCCCGGGCCAGGGAGGAGCCTGCAACCAAGGTATGTGCCCTTGACCAGAATCGAATTCGGATCCCTTTGGTCTGCAGGCCGTTGCTCTATCTACTGAGCCAAACCGGCGAGGGCCCCACTGCTTGTTTCTTGGGGGACTTTCTGCAGCAGCTAAGGAATGCGGGATCAGTGTCTCCTAGGGAGGTTTCCTCCCCTGTCCAGTCATGTCTTACATTACAGCCCACGCGGGGCCAGTTCACCTACACAAACTGTTTCTGTCACACCGCAAGAACCCTCAGTGTGTAAACTGAATAAAAGCTGGTCTCTTCCAGGAATTTTCTAGTGTCCTTCCATTTCCTCCCTCCTAGTCTGCTTCTTGGAGCTCTCCTTGCCGATTAGTTTACACTGTTTCCACCCCGGGGCAAGGGCTGAATGAGCTCTCTGGTTTCCTTGGTCCCGGGAGAAGTGAATCCTTCTCTGTCTGGGCACAAGATCTGCATCGTGCTTTAGGTCAGATCAGAGCTCTGCAGGTGGACCCTCACTCTTATTTCATGAGCCTGGGTAAACCTACAGATCGTCCCTCCAGTGAAACCCACTCCAGGGCCTGTGCCCTCTCTTTACCCGTCATCACGGACCTCTGTGTGAGTTAGTTCCGTCTCAAAGGCTGCAGCTTTCACAATGCAACCTCCCTAACGGGTTTGCTGTCTGCACCTTCCTGCTCAAGACCTACAGCTCCAGGCCTTCTTTTCCGAGCTGTTGCCTCTCCTTGCATATATTAGCATAGCATTATGGTAGGAAGTCTGCGCCTGGGTACATTTCAATTGTCCTAGTCCTGACAGACTCCAGGTGCCCTCCAAGTGGTTTTGGGGAGGAGGGCTAGAGCAAGATCAGAAAGAAACAACGGAAGTGGTGCTGTGCTGAGCCCTGTTAAATGTTAGAAGAGGGGATTACGTGCCTCTGGAAATGCTTCTCTAGAGGCTTATAATCCCACTGGTAAGAGGATCCTTGAGAATTTGAGATGAAAACATAATGTATATTGTTGTGTGCAGTAGGTCAAATGATAAAGGTCTCTATACTTCAGCTCATGCTCATATTTTGGTTGGTTGGAGGATTTTGGCCATCTGGTAATGGATGCTTTTTTTCTGTGATTTGCATTGGGCCATGCAGCTATGCACGGATCCCCAAGCAAAGCCACCAGGATTAACCTTGAGTTCCTCACTGCTGCGAAGAAGAATGAGCTCCTTCTCCTGTTTTGTACGTTTCAGCTCTCCTTTTCTCCCACCACACCGATGAGCAGCCATGGCCGAGTGCTGTCTCTGTTGATGGCGATGCTGCTTTCCTGCTGCGGGCTAGCGGTTATCTGCTGTGTCACAGGCTACATCCACGGGATGCACACGTTGGCTTTCATGGCCGTGGAGGTAAGATGCAGACAGGCTTTTGCTCTGATCACATTTCTGAATATTTTCAGGGAAGCTACAGGAGTATGGACAGGTATTTGCACCCATGAAGTGACTGATGGACATCTGTCTTTCATTTTAACAAGCATTTTTTTTGTCTATTTTGTGTTGGGTACTGGTACTGAATGCTTTTATTAGTGTTATTTCATGTAATTCTTTCTACAATCTAATTAAAAGTGGTTATTTTTGCCATCATTTAAGTAGTGCTTACTATATCCTAGGAATTGTTCTAAATGCCTTACCTGTATTGACTCATTTTTACATGTGCTTACTCATTTCATTGTTCCTGTTCACGAATGGGGACGCGGGCGTAGAGGGTGAAGCGAATTGCTAAGGTTCCAGCGTGGCAAGTGGCACAATCTAAGTCCAGAGACTCCCAAGTAGGAAGGTTTTCCCTTAAAACACTATACGCCCTGATTAGTAGTAAGTAAAAAGGAGTACTCTGTACTTGTTTTTTCTGAGGTAGGGCAGGAATTAAGATTTTATAGAGTAATACAATATTTAAAATCTATTATTTTGAATGAATAATTTGATGTTCATGTATATTTTAAAATTTGCTTTTTAGACCTTTCTGAAAATACCGATTTCTACTTAATAGAAGTCAAAATTCTCTGTGCTTACATTCTGAGCCTTTGCTGTTTACCTCAGGCCAAAGACAAAATACTTTTTATCTTGTCCATAATAGCTATTATTAATTAAAAAAAATAATAAATATATTAAGGCTGATGAGCTAATACCAAAAAACACTAAGTTTGAAGTATTAATTTGGAATTTGTTGGAATAGGGTTAAAATTTTTTTGCTTATAATAAAAAAATTTTTTTTTAGCTTAATAGCGTTCATTTTTGAGTATAATATAGTAGTGTAAGTAAAATTAGAAAAGGAACATTTAAGTACTTTATAAAAACATTTATAATCCTGGTTGAATACTTTCTATATGTGAAAAGTATGCAACTATATTTTCTCTCTTAAAAAATATTTTTATTGATTTCAAAGAGGAAGGGAAAAGGAGAGAGACATAGAAAAATCAATGATGAGGGGGAAAAAAAAAGAGGAACACCTGTAATAATCTGAACAATAAAGATTTATTAAAAAAAAAAATCAGTGATGAGAGAGTCATTGATCGGCTGGCTCCTGCACTCCCCCTACTAGAGATTGAGCCTGCAACCTAGGCATGTACCTTGACCGGGAATCGAACCGTGACTTCCTGGTTCATAGGTTGACGCTCAACCACTGAGCCATGCCAGCTGGGCCTGTATTTTCTCTTGAAAAATATCTGTCTAAAACTTTACACTGACGAGTGTTAATTAGCTTATATTAAATATATTTTATCATAAACCATCATTTGAATAATAATGTGTTTTCTTTTTTTGGCTCTCTGTTAATTAATATTAAGCCAACCTTTGAACAAGGTATACCTAAAAATGAAGACACTTAAATTAGGCCTATGGATCATACTGTAGTACATATTTTCTTTCAGTTCATTACCGTTTATTCTTTTAAGATAATTTATCACGCTATAGATTTGCTATTTTGAGCTAAATTATATTTTTATATTTATAGTGTTTCCCTTCTATGTATGGTAAAATATTTTCCACTTATAACTGGGAGTGTCCTAATTTCAAATATTAATTTAACAGTTCTGACAGATTAAGAGGGAAATCTTAATTTCTATGATACAAAGACCACGAGGGTTTGTTTTGTTTTTGTTTCCTTTATTCTCTTTTCTTCCCTGTGGGCAGAGGGAGTGCACTCAGGGTTGTGTGGAGAGCAGGTGCTCATATCTCGGAGCGTGCTGTCTAAACTATACTTTGGGTATGGGGTCACCAAGTGCCATAAACCCTTCCTAGGTAGTCAGCGGTGTAACTGAATGCTGTATAAAATAGAAGTGATCATCCACCTACTGGGATGACTTCAGATTGTAGAAGGCAGCCTTAGGAGATGGGCAGGTGTAATTGATTGTCACCTGTCAATAGAAAAGGGCTCAAAGAAGCTGGGTTGCTAGATGATGAAAATACTCCGTGGAAATTTGAAGCAGATGAAAGAAAATGGTTGGTAAACTTGAACCACCTGCCTTTTTTTCCTTTTCATTTTATTGAGGTATAGTGACATACGGTGCTGTATAAGTTTAGGTGTACAGCATCATGACTTGACTTCATATACTGTGAAATGATTATCATAATAAATTTCGTTAACATCCATCATCTCATACCGATACCAAACTTTTTTTCCTTGTGATGAGAACTTTCAGGATCTGTTCTCTTCACAACTTTCAAATACTAGTATAGCACACAGCAGTGTCAACCATAGCCCTCATGTGCATTACATCCTTAGGACTTACTCTTATAACTGGACCCCCTTCATCCTGTTCCCCACCCACACCCCTTGCCAACCTGCTTTTAAATTGAACTGAGCAATGTTTGACTTTTATCACCCTGTAAGAGTAAGAGGAACCCTAAATTTGACTAAAAAGAAAAATATGCCTTTATTTTTTTTACAGTCTCTTCTTGTTACAGTGAGGACTGCTCATGTGATTTTGCGGTGAGTAGAAATTCAGGACGGAGGTGATTGAGATCTATCCATACAGTTAATTTTAAGATATAAAATATATTAAAATGTGACTATCCTATATCATGTTTAAACCAAATTCAGTTGTAACAAAAGAATATTAAGACGATTTTCTGTATTCATTGCAGATACGTGATCCACCTTTGGGACCTCAATCACGAAGGGACATGGGAAGGGAAGGGAACGTATGTCTATTACACAGATTTTGTCATGGAGCTCACTCTCTTATCTCTGGACCTCATGCATCATATCCACATGTTGGTAAGTGTTCTCAGGGAGCACTAAGGTTTTCAGAATCAGGAACCCTGGTTCGTGCATTAATGAGGGAAACTGCTGGATGAACCACTTAAGACCATAGCAACGAGCGCAGCTGTGCCGTCCCTCTCTGCCGCTGGGTGTAAAGCGTGTCCTGGAACCACTGCGCCCAGCTCAGGGGAGTGTGCTGACTCTCCTGGGAGACTGGTTAACTCTATTAACCAAGTCAATAGATAATTCTTTAGCAAAAAGTTAAGGGAATTCCTCTCCCCATAGTTTCTGTGGGTTCTAATATTTAGCGGTTACTTAGTAGACGGTAAATGGGAATTCTTGCAGAGTTAGCTACTTCATGGATTCATACATTTTCCATTTTTGTAGTAAAAAATGTCTTTGTACTTAAATCCTCCCCCTTCATTGTTTACATTTTACTTTGGGGTGCAAGAAATGACAGTGTTGAACTCCTTCATTGGTTAGTACTTAAGTGATCTAATAATGGTGAGAATTAACATATTTGGCCGGCAGTTTATTTAAATTATAAGCCTATCAAAGAAGTATTTAAAAATTATTGGGTTAGACTCGCACATTTCTAAATACTTTGAAAGTAACTTTGAAAATATACCTAAAACCCCCCCCAAAACATGTATAGGTTTTGTTAAAAGAAGAGCGCCCGCCCCCCTCCAAATGCTCGGAGATCACTGTTAACATTTTGTTTTATTTACTGCTTCTTTCCATACTCAAATGCATAACAATTAGAGCTTCTGTTGCACACCTCACCTTCATCACTCACAGGTTCACATTCATTTTTCATGTGTGTTTTATTCTCTTCCCCTCTTGTTAAGTTATTTGGCAACATCTGGCTATCCATGGCCAGCTTGGTCATCTTCATGCAGCTGCGGTACCTGTTCCATGAGGTCCAGCGCCGAATCCGCCGGCACAAGAACTATTTGCATGTTGTTGGGAACATGGAAGCCAGGTGAGTAAGCACAAGTTGACGTGGCCCAGGTTGTCTCCGTTTAGCTCTCTAAGATAACCCATCCCGGGTTATATGAGAACTTGCTGTTGTGAACCGGTAGCAGAATGGGGAAGATGGTAGGCTCTGGAGCCAGACTGCCTGGCTGTGAATCCCCACCTGCTTGTGGCTGTGAGCAGTTCATTTGACTCTCTGTGTATTTCCTCTCGGGATGATAGCAGAACCTTGCTCCTGGAACTGTTGGCAGGATTCATGGGAGGATAGGTGCCATCAACTTAGAATATTCTAGTACTGCGTACGTAGCATGTGCTCAGTAAATACTAGGTTCTTTTTTCCTGTTGAATTTATTGGGGTGACATTGGTTAATAAAATTATATAGGATTCACGTATACAATGCTATAATAATCATCTGTATATTGTATTGTGTGTTCACCACCCTAAGTAAATATTAGTCCTTATTATTATGTCACTTTAATCATCATCATTATTATATGGGAGCTTCCTTGGGCATCTGTCCTCCTTATTTTAAGAATGTGGGTCTCACTTATTCTTCACTCATGTGTATTTATTACACACACATGCGCACACACACACACAAGCACACACTCACACACTCTTATCCTCATTGTAGGAGGCACTCACTTGCCAGCCTGAGGCTAAACAAGCCTAAAAGTGTGAGATTAATGGGGACCCTCTTTGTGCCCGAGGGGACTGTTTGGCTCTTTGGGGGTCTTCACTCCTCTTCGCCCAGAAATGTTTCCTGAAGTCTTCACTAACAGGAGTCATGGTCGGGACAGAGTCTCTGCCTTTGATAGGCCATGAAGGAAAGCAGGTGTGCTATTTTTTATGGCACTTTTTTACTGGGTTCCTCTGTGACTGTGCTGATAGAAAAGCTCCTGTCTTCGTTCCCGGCTAGAACAAGACACCTCCTGTCTGTACAGGGGTGCTTGGAGTACGCTGTGGAATTGATTCCTGCCGGGCGCATTCTGTCGTTCACAGGTTTGCAGTTGCAACTCCAGAGGAGCTGGCTGTCAATAACGATGACTGTGCCATCTGCTGGGACTCCATGCAGGCTGCACGGAAGCTGCCCTGTGGCCATCTCTTCCACAAGTAGGAGCTCCGGAAAGGGCCACGCGGGGTTGGCGTTCTGCCCGGGGCATGCGGGTGCTTTTGTGCCGGCTCAGTACGAATCCTAGCAGGGGAGTTGGGGGCGTTACCTCAGACTGACTGGTGCCCTTCAGGATTTTGAAGAGAAGGCCAAGGTTTTGACGGCGCTAGTGGGCAGCTAACGTAGCGTGAGAGAACAGATCGTTGGAGTAGAGAATAAGTCAGCCACGTGCATTTTCAGGTGCTCAAATAGGGCTGGGAAGGGAGATGGTGAGCCATGTGATGAAGTCGTATTGGAGAAAGGTCTTGGTAGATGACCATGTATGTGAATGAATTAATGTTCACAGCTGAACATTCTAGAAGTATATTAGAGTGAAGAGGTAATGTCAACAGATGTTTCTCAACATTTAAATCTCACCTAGTGGTAAATAGAAAGTAAAATTACAACACATTTGATACATTCAGAGTACTTCTGGTGAGTTCTCACAAAATATGCTAAGGAGATGTGATTTTGTACTTTTTGGCAGCTCCTGTCTTCGTTCCTGGCTAGAACAAGACACCTCCTGCCCGACGTGCAGAATGTCTCTCAACATCGCTGACAATAATCGCGTCAGGGAGGACCATCCAGGAGAGAACTTGGATGAGAACTTGGTTCCTGTGGCAGCTGCTGAAGGCAGACCTCGCTTAAACCAGCACAACCACTTCTTCCACTTCGACGGTGAGCGGCTTTCAACCTCTGAAACAGTACCCAAGGGGTTGATGCTGTTTCAGTTATAAACTGCCCTTACAGGCCATTGTAATACAGTATTTCAGTTTTAATTGAGAACGTTCAGAAGGTATCGATAGCGCTGAGGGGTTATTGTGTACCAGGCATTCTGCTAGATGGTGTGTGAAGGTGGCTGGCTGGGGCAGGGAGGAGGAGTCGTAAAATGGACTCAGCCGTGCCTGCGAGGAGCGCTCCTGACCACTGTACTAGCTAACTGCTGGTAACAATTGGTTGCATTGGTGTAGTGCTCAAGCCTGGAACGCAGGGTCACAGAGCAGCCTTTCCAGTGGTGTCTGAAGCAGAAGCAGAGCTGGAGCCCTGTTTGTTTGCCCATAGATATTAACATTGTGCCTCCCAGCAGTGGGGAGAGGAGCGAGAATAAAAACCACACTTAAAATTCCAAGGCCTTGGGCACCATGTCAGGGGCTGTGGATCATCCTGTAATTCATACTGTCGGATTCCATAAACCCCAGTACTAAATTGGATGCGTTCACATTTCCCCTGGCATTCTCTTAGGAGGAGCGCTCTTCAGATCTCTACACCGGTGCTGTCTCTTTGTTTCAGGGTCCCGGATTGCAAGTTGGCTGCCGAGCTTTTCAGTCGAAGTGATGCACACCACCAACATTCTAGGCATCACGCAGGCGAGCAACTCCCAGCTTAACGCAATGGTAAGGACTGCCACCTGCTCCGAGAAGAGGCTTAGTAATGGGAGGGAAGGGGAGGCTAGAACCTGGTTGGTCCTAACTTAGCTCTGGCAGAACGGCAGGATTTTTAGGGGCATTTTAGTTATTCACTGAGATCACTCAGGTTCTTGTGTTTTAAATTTTGAAATTGGCTTGCAAAATTCTTTTTTACTTTGTGGTAGATCCTTTTCTGGGTACTGTGAAGTTCATTCTGTTGTGATCTAGGCCAATCTTGGACTCTCCTGATTTTAGCCAAAATAGTTAGTGGGTGAATTATTGACTGTGGTGAATGATGTGCCTTTTATTAACAATTGTGCTAGGCCTACCAAATGTTGTTTTTTTTAATTAAAAAATAAATATTTTTATTGACTTCAGAGAGGAAGGGAGAGGGAGAGAGGGATAGAAAGACCAATGATGAGAGAGAATCATTGATTGGCTGCTTCCTGCACGTCCCCCACTGGGGATCAAGCCCACAACCCGGGCATGTGCCCTTGACCGGAATCGAACCTGGGACCCTTCAGTCCCAGGCTGATGCTCTATCCACCGAGCCAAACCGGCTAGGGCTAGATTCTTTGCATTTTTTCTAACCTTTGTCACATGGTGAATTATTTTACAGTGTTGGAAAAACATGTTGGACCATGGTTGAAATTTAGTCTTCATTGTGATAATAAATGCAGGAGTGTTAACATGCATCCTACCTTAGTCCTTCTTGAATAGGACCTCTGGCTGATGTGGGTAAGCCTGCCCAGTACTTCAGCAGGTCATTAGTCATTTGCTCATTTATTCATTAACCTTAATGTATTTTTTTAACAAATTTGTAATGAAAGCTTGCGACAGGCGATCCATGATGTAAACAAGTAAACAAGGTGGGAGTGTGATTCTAGTTGGGGAGACTGGCTATAAACAGATGAGGTCATGCTGATGGGTGAGTTCTCTGAAGGCCGCGAGGCAGGGATGTGCAGGGGGTGGTAAAGGCCTCAGCACACACCCTGGAGAGAAATGATCAGGGTGAACGCTGAACCCTGCACAACGCTCTGCTTGAAGTCACCGTTGGGGTGGGAGAGGGCAGGTGCACCTCGACAGCCAGCTAACATTCATCTCTGCTGCCCTGACTGAGGCTCAGTCAGAGGAGGCATTCTGAGAAGTTCTCTCTGACGAGGTGATACTTAAACTGAGACATGGAGGATGGGAAGGAGGCAGATCGGAGGAGCCACGGCTATGAGAGGGGACGGGACTAAGCAGAAGGTGGCGAGTCAAGGCTGTGGGAATTCTCAGAAGACGAGGCTGGAGAAGTGCATATGGACATGGCCGTGGAAGTGGCCGATTAGCTGGAGAACACAGCCGTTGGTGTGGCCTGAGGAGCTGAATACAAGATTGTGGTGGATTGAAAGCTGCATGCAAGCTGAAGAAACAGACAGTGCCTGACCGTATGCTATAAAAGGGAGCAGAGATGTGGTAGCTTGCTGGGGAGGAGGCATCGGGGGAGCTTTTTGTTGTGGGTTTTTTTCCCCAAACATCTTTGAACAGGGCATTTATTCACAACTTTCAAAACCTACAGAGGAGTATCAAGTGAAGTCACGCTCGCACTCAGCCAGGTCGGCGGCAGTTGAGGGTGACGCTGTGATGGGCAGAGATGGTCTGCAGCCGAATGCGGCCTCCGACCGGCTTGTGTCGGGCTCTGTGTGGAGACGGGTCAGGCAGCCGTGGAAGCTGTGCAGGTGGATCACGTCGCCTGCTCCTTACAAGCCCAGAATGGCGTTCCTGGAGTTGGTGTGTAGAATTCTCAGGCGGGCCCTGGCGTTCTTCCTCCAGGAACGGCCTCTTGTGAGCATAACTAACTCCCGAGAACCACGCCTTTTTTAACACGGCCCAATGTTTAACTTACTGGATTCCCTGGAAGAAGAGCTTTGGTCAGATAAAGTGAACCTTGGGCATTTTTAACTTGGGAAATGAGGGAAGCTGTTGAGCAGTAGGGATGAATGTCAGCTGGTTGTTGAAGTGCACCTGCCCTCTCCCACCCCAACAGAGACTGGAGCAGCGCTTTGTGCGGGGTTCAGCGTTCACCCTGATCTTCTCTCTCAAGGCCCTGACGCTGAGGCTCATTCCCCCTCTTTGTGCAGTTCTAGCAGCACGCTCCTGGGGAGCCACTCCTCTCCTGATAGTAGACTTTGCTGTACCCTAGAGCAATTACATTTTTCCTCTTCCCCCTTTTCCCCCAATGAAACCGTGACCGTGAGCACTGTAAAGTACATGTACGAGGTCTGGAGCCTCCTGGATGGAAGTCTGAGTGGTGGTGTGCTGACACTGGTGCCTGCTCCCCCACTCGCACGCACCTACCCCGGAGCCCTAAGTGGACTGAGGCATTTCTGGAGCGCAGGTTGGAAACCACGACTCCAGAGCGATATTAGCAGTTCACAGGCCTTTTTTTTTTTTTTTTTAAATATATTTTTAATGATTTCAGAGAGGAAGGGAGAGGGAGAGAGAGAGAGAGAGAAACATCAGTGATGAGAGAGAATCATTGATTGGCTGCCTCCTGCACACTGCACACTGCACACTGGGGATCGAACCCACAATCCAGGCCTGTGCTCTTGGCTGGAATCAGACCTGTACCCTTCAGTCCACAGGCCGACGTTCTATCTACTGAGCCACACTGGCAAGGGCTAGCAAGTCACATTTTTTATAATCCTTTTTATTCAAATTAAGGTATTTACATATAGTAAATTCACCCTTTTCAGTATCCAGTTCTGTGAGTTTTGTCAAACTCATAGTTGTGTAACTACCACCATTATCAACATAGAGAACAGTTCCATTCCCCTTCCCCCCAAATTCCATGGTGCCCCTTTGTAATCACTTTCTCACCCCACCTCCACCTCCACCCTCTGGCAACCGCTATAATTTTGCTATGCCAAAGTGTCATATAAATGGAATTTTTGAGTCGGGATTCTTTCATGTGACATAATGCATTTGAATTTCACCCATGGGGTGTGAATCAGAAGTTTGTTCCTTTTTGGAACTATGTCTTTAAGGAGAACACATTTTTATACCCAACTTAATGTGCACTTTTAAAAACTGGAATATTCTCGTTGAGCCTGTTTTAGGATCCAGTTGGACTTCTGTCCCTTTTTATTTTCAAACCGATGTCTCAGGTTACCTGTTGCATCCTGGAGAAGTAGGAAAGGGAGGGTGGTTGCCTGGTGATCTGCAGAACAGAAGTGGCCCCTTACCTTTGCTCTCATGGCAGATGCCACGTTCAGTGCCCAGAGCCTGCCACACCAGGCCCTCCGGGAGGAGCTGTTGAGAGTGAACATGTCTGTGGCCTTTACCTTGTATTCCTATAGGCTCATCAGATCCAAGAGATGTTTCCCCAGGTCCCATACCCGCTCGTGCTGCAGGACCTCCAGCTGACACGCTCAGTTGAAATAACCACAGATAACATTTTAGAAGGACGGATTCAAGTACCTTTTCCCACACAGGTAAACCGGGGTCTTAAGCATGACAAAGGGATTCTGTCTTCACAAAGATTTGATCCTCTAGAGACTTTTAGGTACTTTAACAACTAGATATTATTTATGATTTAATGAAGGGTTTCTGTAATTTGCCTAATGACTTTCCAAATTATGACTGAGAACAGACCTACCAAAGAGGCTCGGATTAAGACAGGAACAAATGTATTTAGGTCATTATTTTTTGTGTGTGTAGACATACCCTGCAAACAAGCCTACCCTTGCCAGTCCAGCAGGTCATAGCATTGGTTCCTTTTGGCAGGCATTGGCATCCTTTTTCTGTGAAGGGCAGACAGGACTATTTTAGGCTTGGTGAGCCTTATAGCCTCTTTGTAACTTCTCACCTCTACCCTCATAGCACGAAGGCAGCTGTGGAGCACATGTAAATGAACGCAGCTGTGTTCTAGTGAAGCATGAATTATAAAAGGAGGTGGAGGGTGAATCTGGCCCACGGGCTGTAGTTTGCCAACCTGTCTCTAGGAGATAACGCCCTCGGCCCTGGTCGGCTTTGCACATCGGCATGGTTTTCCATTTGTTACAGTAGCCATGTGAGGCTTGTGCTCTTGGCTTTTCTAAAAAGGTCAGCTTTCCTGGCCCCTCACATATAACCCCATTGATGGGTACAAGAAATGTTAACATCTTAAAGGCAAGCTTTGTGGCAGGACCAGAGAATCATCTATCAAGAAACTATTCAACTTCTGTATATAAAAACATGGAAATCTATGAATAAAACCCCAATACTTGAGAATCTTTGAAGGGAGTGAGCCTGGATTCGGCATCAAGTCGGCTGGGATACTCGCTGTGGCTCGCCGGTCCTTACCTATTTGACCTTGCTGTTGGCTTCGGGTGTCCCAGCTGCAGACCCCGGGACAAGGATTCAGTAATTAATTTGGGAAGTGTCCCAGGAAACACAGGCGGCTCGTGGGGCTGTGAGAAGAGGAAGGGAAGGTGGCTAGTAAAGGGTTTGCTATCAAGCAGGTTCCCGGTGGGGCTGACTACAGCTGATCCCATGGGGGCTTCTGGGATCCAGTTTTTGGATGCATTGTCCCTCCTGACAGCTGAGGAGCTGCTGTGTAGACACCAGTTCCCAAAAATCGTTGGTTGAGGGCTGAAAAGAAAAGAACAACAGCTCCTGTTTCATAGACGCTAAGATGAACGAGGCGATCAGATCAGGGGCTTCCCCAGAGTGTGTAGTCGTGTGACCTGCTGCTGTCACTTAGTTACTGTGCAGTTACTGCTGTTAGAGGGACACGGTCTGTAATCATAGCAGCGTTTCCATTTCTTGGTGCTGTAGGCCTTGTTGGGGCTCAGACCGGCGGGACCTTCGCTCCCTCTGCCTCCAGGGTTTCCCTGTGCCTGCACTTTAGGCTCAGATGGCTCTGTACTGACTGTGGTGCTGTCTCTTTCAGCGGTCAGATGGCATCAGACCCGCACTGAACAGTCCTGCGGACAGGCCAAACGGTGACCTGGACGAGGGAGAGACTGCGGCCCAGGTGAGGCCTGACGCCAGAAGGAGGGAGGGAGCGTCCGGGGTTGGGGAGGAGGTGTGTATGCCTGGCAGTGGTCTTCGGTCCTGCCTTGTACAGAGTTCGTGAGGCTCAGGGCAAGAGCCTAAGAGAGGGTGTGCGCCACATCTGTCTCAGGGTTTAAGGTGAACCCCCAGCGCAGGCTGCCTCACCTGTGCGCATCCTCCTCCACTCACCACCCGTTCTTTTTAAGCTCCTGTAGGGTCAGGCTCAGGAAGAGAGCTTAGGATGGGCCATGTGACCCCAGTGTGTGTGCGTGTCCCTGTGTCTGTCATTTTCTCTGAGATCTCCCTGCCCCATCGGGTTCCAGAAACCTTGACTATACTTGGGAACTTGAGCTGACTCTTTATGACCACCCCTCCCTTCATGGGGGTCACATCCCCCTCTGAGGGGTTCTCTTGGGCAGGACCCACACCTGCTCCCCCATCCACAGAGCAAGTGGAATCAAACTTGCTCTCATCACAGCCTTGTGAATCTGCGGTAAGCCAGTTTCTTTCCCCTGGATTTCTCAGTGTGTTGGTTACACCAGTCCCTCCGTGCCCCAAACTCTAGGGATGTGAGTCAGGCGACACTGTTCTGAAATCTCCTCACTTGCTGGGCTGAGGCAGAGGGAGGTGTGGGTGCAGGAGACGGAGAAGCTCTTAGGCCTGCCCTCGGCCTCTTCGTGGCCTGGAGGTGGCAGCCATGCTGACACTGGGCAGCTGGGCCTGTGTCTGCTCACAGGAGCGTGCATGGTTGGCACCTGCTTGAGCATGTGGGGGCCCACACCGAGAGAACCCCATGCTGACACCCTGTTACACAAGGAACCACATGATCTTATATGTTTAAAAAGATCCTTAGAATTTACCCTTTTTATCTGCTTGACTGTTTTCAGAGCCAGGAGAGGGTATGCAATTTGTGTGGTGAGCATGGTAAGACTTGTTTAAATTTTAGAGCAGTTATTAGAATTGAACAGAAAATTCCCAGAATGCAAAGTGGTGGTTAACGTTTTTCTTTCCGAGAGTGCAGTCTCCAGGCATGGATGTAATCGTTTACCTGTTCAGTGTGAGTCAGGTTCTGTTGTACTGGTGCCCACGCCCCATGCGTGGCCCTCCCTGTGGGTCCAGGAGATTGCTCTCTGGGGCCTCTGGCCAGGCGGGCATCTGCCTGGGAGGGCGGCCTGTGCTCACCCGGCCCCTCGCTTCCTCCTGTGCAGGCGGAGCGTGTGCCGCTGGCCCTCAGTCCTCGGCTGGAGGAGGTGGACTTCAGCGAGGTGGAGGCGGAGCCCAGCGAGGGGGAGGACTTCGAGGCCCGGGGGAGCCGCTTCTCCAAGTCGGCCGACGAGAGGCAGCGCATGCTGGTCCAGCGCAAGGACGACCTCCTGCAGCAGGCGCGGAAGTGAGTGCCGGTCTAAACCCCGGGCAGAGTCGGGCCTGAAGGCCTTTGTCACGTCAGGCCCACAGCAGGTCTTCTCAAACAGGTGCCAACATGGACAACCACTCCATGTCACCTAGACAGTCAGGCTTTAAACCTCTCCTGAGAAACCAGAGGGTCTGGTAACATTGGGCTCCACTGGTGACTTCCGGCAGCTGCCGCGTCGCCCATCTTCTGTGACATCTTCAGCCACGTGTACCCGGACAGCACTCCTGTGCCGCGTGCTCTAAGCTCTTTCTATTCATTATTTGGACTCTCTTGACAGCTCTGAGAGGGAGCACCGTCATTGTACCCATTTGACAGGCTTACAGCTGAAGAAGCGAGACCTGGAGAGGTTAACGCCGTGCGGCCCAGCCGGGAGCGTCGTGCAGCTGGAGCTGGGTTGTCCCTGTGACTGTGCCGGGCCTTGTAGTTAGGGCCTTGGGGACAGGGCCAGCATTGTGTTCATTCGAGCAGGGTGGGGACTTGGTTGCTGTGTGTGACTATGGGGAGGGGACAGCCAGAGGGCCAACAGCTGAGCTGCCTCTCGAGGTACCTCCTCCCCACGCGGAGAACATTTGCTCCTCTGCTCCGGGGAGGGTCTTTCTCCTGGGGCAGAGCTGAGTGACAGCTTCGTGAAGGTGCCTGGAAAACGAGGGGTGAAAAAGAGACGCGTCCTGTGTGTTTCTGTGTCTGTTCCAGAGCTTCCCTCGTGCCTCATGCAAGTCCTTTGTTTTCTGTTCAAGGCGGTTCTTGAACCGAAGTTCTGAAGATGACTCAGCCTCAGAGAGCTGCCTGGCCTCGGAAGGCATGACCTCCGACCCTGTGACCCTGCGACGGAGGATGCTGGCTGCGGCCGCAGAACGGAGACTTCAGAAGCAGCAGACCTCCTAGCACTTCCTGGCCCTGCTCAGCCGCCTCCCCCGAGCAGTGCGCCCACCGAAGAGGCTGCCTCGCCCGCCCGCTGTCTGAAGTGGGCCTGACTGCATTGCCGCTGTACAAAGCATGTGGTCTTCATAGTGTTTGGACAGCTGACAAATGTAATCCTTTTGTAACCCTTTCTATGTGACATTTCTTCTCCCGTTAGAAACACTGCACATGTTAACTCTAGGCATGATCTCTTCTGGCAGTGCCTGGACTTCTTGGGGGTGGGGAAGACCAGGAGGCAGTGGGCAGCCGGAGGCCCTGAGGCCGGCAGCTTCGATGACTGCTTTGTGCATAAGTCACACCAGTGCTGGTGTCGGCCCCCGATCTGGCAGGAAGTGGGGGTGGGGGCAGGTTCATGACGAGTGGGATGTACAGCGGAAGCCCACGCCACACCACTGGAGGGTCTGTCTCATGCTGTTCTTAGAGGCGTTCAGAGTGGCACAGGGGCCGGAACCGGGCCCCTGGACCCCGGGGCCAGCAGGGCATCTTGGAAAAATAACTCTTGGTTTGATACCTGGAGCAGCCAGGGTAGTGTGTGAGCAGGTGACCCATGTGTCCCAGACCATCCGGGACTTCCTTTCTGAGCCCCAACCAAAGCTGGTTTCATTTCCGTGTATGCCGGTGCTGCTGCGTCTCACGTGTTCGCCCTGTGTATGTCCGCTCCTCTGCATGTCATTGGCCCCCGGTGGGTGTCGGGGCACAGTGCTGAGGGGTTGTGCAGCAAGCTTTGGTTTATGGTTTGAATTCCTCGGTCAAGTAAATTAGGCACTGCCAGCGGCTGTGGGTTTGTCCTTGGAGGAAATGTGGGCCTTACGAGGTGGAGAGGACATTCTGGGGGGCTTTGCTGGAGAAATAAAAGCTGCCTTTCTGTCTTCTCTGGAGCCCTCCATTCTCATAACTGTGCCTGTTGGTGTAAACGCGGAAAGGTAAGATGTGGCATCCACCTGCTTGGGGCAGACCCAGGTCCTGGCCCTTAGCGAATTCATCCCACGTTTAACTTGAAGGGTTTGAAACATGCAGTGATAGGTTACATAGTTCAGTTTTATGTCCTATCGGATTAAGTTTTTTTTCCCTTTAATGTTTGAAAAACATTTATGATAGTCCTTTGGGGGAGAATCCAGTATTACCTAAAATTATTGGCAAAGTTAAATGTATTTTAAACGGGAAGTTTCTAGAATGTTGAAAAGTAATTGAAAAAAGAGTGATGAGTAAATGTCTAGGCCAAGATAATTTATTTCAATAAACCTTTCAGAAGCCTTACCTTTGAAATGCTGTTAGTACATTTCTGTGATTTTTTTAAAAAACAAAATGTGTTTTGTTTTGCTGAGAGAATAGCTATTTGTTTTTATTGTAAAACAATAATAATAATAAAAAGCAAACTCGATTCCTCATGTGCTGTGTGCGGCTGGAGCCGAGGCGCTGCCTCCTGAGGTGCCGCTGTGCGATCCCATGTGGATGGAGTGCCGTTCGGGTGGAGGGTTTCCATCCCTATGCCCTGCGGGGGGCGCTGGTTAAAGATGGCCTTGCGTGTTCCAGATGTGTGAGCAGAGGAATTGTTTGAAGGCAGTTTGAGGTCTTGAAACAGTGGCACCTCGCAGTGTGACAGTGATGGAAGCCGGGCGTGGTGACGTACACAGCTTCGAGTGACCCAGGACAGAAGTCCTAGACTCACGGCTAGGTTTTGCATCTGGATAGCTGAGGATTCTGGGTACCACCCACTCGGCTTCTGTCACTTCTTGGGGGCGTCTGGGATAGATGCCAAGGGCAGTGGCAGGAGCTAGACCGGTCCCCTCGGGTCCCTATCCCATGGCCTCTCCCTGTCCCGGCTGCCTCCAGGTCAGGGAGCCTGTGTGCTCTGGAGTAGTCTATATTACTCCTCCCATTTCCTTGTAGGGTCCTATTTTGTTGAGATCTTGGGTTTGGGTCACCCTCCGCCCCCCAAGTTTTGAGGCTTTTATGTGGACCTTTTGTGTTGCTACAAGTCCTAGGTGCCCAGGTGGCCACTGGGCCTCATTTCCCACTTGAGCTGTGCACCCAGGGTGCCAGCAGATGTGGTCCTCTCTTGGGGTGGCCTTCCCATTATGGGAGGGGAGCTGGGAGCCCCGTGAAACGGCCCAGCAGGTAAAAGGAGCCACAGCTTTGCGCCGAGCTCGTTCCGGAACAGCCTGCCTGCTGCCTGGACGCCCTCCGTCTGGGAGCCCCATCTCATCTCATCGCCCGGAAGTGGTTCCAAACGCGAGTGGGTGTTAGGGCCACCCGGGCTCGGCCCCCACGCTCCCCGCTCTAACCGCATTGGTCCCCCTGCATCCTTTTCTCAGACGATGCTCCGGCCTCATTTTCAGGAAGATCAGGCCCAGAAAGTTCTGTTGGGAGAGAAACTGCCAGAACACGGCTCACTTTTAGCAAACTTCAGCGATGCCACATGCTGTCGGTCACGGCCAAGCTGTGGCCGGAGTGCAACCTTCCCATCAACAGAGCTGGCGTGGGCCTCCCTGTGCAGGTAAGTTGGGGTGCGGGGGGCTGGTGGGAAAAGCACTGGTGTGGCCTGGCTGACCAGCAGGCTGGTCCTGGCTGAAGAGGGCCAGCTGGTTCTTGATAGCAGGAGGGAACTAGCTTGCTCTCTGTCTCTGCAGCAGTATCATCCCCTACCCCACCTCCACTAGATTCACAGGCCCTGGCGTTGCCTGCCTGGCTAATAAGCGAGCCGTGGATGTGACGCAAGGACTTGGATGGCCGTGCTCCTTCCCTCCAGGTCTCGGTGTCAGCCGATTTGCTAGTTACTACAGCAATCACCTGGCGGCCCAGGAGAGCGGGGGCCAAGCACCGGGCTCTGGATGCCAGCTGTGCTGATCTCAGGTGCCCCTTGTGTGTTCGGCCTGCCGGGGGCTTCCCAGCACCCAGGTGCGGTAACGGGCTTTGAAAGATGGCCGCATGGCTCCGTGGTCGAGCATCGACCTATGAACCAGGAGGTCACAGTTTGATTCCCAGTAGGGGGCGTGCAGGAGGCAGCCGATCAATGATTCTCATCATTGATGTTTCTCCCTTCCTCTCCGAAATTAATTAAAAAATATGTAAAAAAAAATAAAGATGTCCAGTTGGGGGGTTGGGGCCAGGCAATTTGGCCTCATTCTTGGGACCACCCATTCTCCCCCTGCAGTGCAACCACTGGGAACAGGAGAAACAGGAGCCTGTGTTAGCAGATTTGGGAATTACCCGCCCTCCCAGCTTTTTCCCCTTCCCAATCCTCGAGCCCACGCTACCCTCAGAAACAAACAAAGCCAGGTGCACGTGAGGAGGAGCCAGGAGCCTGGAGGAAGCGGGCACCTGTGGGCAGGCTGGCCCATTCCTCTGCCCTCCTTGTGCCCAGCTGGCTCCCCTTCATGGCGGCACCGAGGGCACACGGAGAAGGTCGAGGGGGTTCTCTCTCTGCCACCTCCAGCCTTGCCCGCCAGCCCCCCAGGGTCTGCGGCCCACTCAAGCCCTCCTTCCCCGTCCTGTGAAAACAGAGCCGCGCGTGGGAGACCAGTACAGACAAACATTCTCTTTATTGAGCTACACATGGATTTTCCATTAGTCAGAGAAGTAGACTGGCAGTGTGGAAGATATCACAGAAACCTCACCGATTGGGAATAGAAAGGCTTAGAAAGACCGTGGGCTTTTTTTTCCCAAGTTTTTTTTTTTTTCTGTATTTTTAATTTTTTTTGTGTTTAGTCGTTTTGCCTCCTTTTTATCTGAAATGGCTGTGACTGGTCTTCAGCAAATGTCTTAAAAGTGAAACCGTGAAGAGGTTTGGGGTTTGAATACGAGTCAGAGTAGAAATGACAGGACTGACTGGTCATGGAAACTGGCTTTCGTGTAAACACTGCATTCCATCTTTGCTTTTTAAATTTTTGTGTGTGTTTTTGTTCTTCTTTTCCATCTTGTGGCATTTAAAAAAAATGTGGGAGATTTTTTGTTGTTCTTTTTGTCTGCGGCACAAACATCCATCCTCACATGAGAAAGAGTGGACACAGGTCACCGAAACAGAGGAGAAGGTGGAGGGCGCGTGCGCGCGCGCGCGCGCCACACACACACACACACACACACACACACACACACACACACACACGGGGAGCATCCATCTGAGACCGAGAAGCAAAAAGGTCAAAGGAAAAAAACCCGCAACCCCGACCCCCAGACAAGGAAAGCTGCTCGGGTGTGTGGCACACAGGACTCATCAGGACAAAAAGGAAAAGGAAACAATGATGGAGGGCTTTGTAGAAAGGGGGTTGGCGGGGAAATGGTTTTCCATGGGGCTCTTTATGCACATGATCCGGATTCTTTGGGGCAGCTACGGGCCAGTGAGAGCTGTGCTTTTTCTATACAAACCTGGGGTGAGGGTGTAGCTGGAGTGGTTGGGTGTGTGTGTGTGTGGTGGGGGGGGAGGGGGGTGGGTGGCGTGGGGTGCAAAGCGCAGCCCGGTCTGAGCACATTCTGGAAACGTGGTGCGGTCAGATAGACCTGGCACCTCTGCAGGCATGCTGCCCCCACACCTGCCACCAGGTGAGAATGGGGGGGGGGGGTGCAGATGTATGTTTCTTTATTCCAAAAAAAGAGAGAGAGAGAGAGAAAGAAATATGGATGTAATGGT
Source organism: Plecotus auritus (assembly GCF_963455305.1). Lineage (NCBI taxonomy): Eukaryota > Metazoa > Chordata > Mammalia > Chiroptera > Vespertilionidae > Plecotus > Plecotus auritus. The sequence goes on from NC_137785.1 coordinate 55,410,445, forward strand.
GAGTTTTCCATTTTCCTTTTAAGCTACAAAGCACATGAGAAATGTTCTTTTTTTTTTTTTTTCCTTTCAAATTCTAAATGTAGAGAGACTCAACTAAAACCGGGTTTCTACAGCATTCTACAGAAATACACAGCCGTCAGTCACTCTGGGGTCGTAGGTTAGACAGGGGCTTGATACAGAAAGGCTGTGTGTCTTACAAAGGCCAAAAGGTCATGCTACCAGGAGATCAAGGTCAACAGCAGAGTCCATGAAGCGGTCTGTAGAGAGAGAGATAAGGGGGTCCAGTCGGACCAGTTTCTTTGCTTTTGAAAACCAACAAACCAACCAACAAACCCCGGCGCATTTCTCATGTGTTGGAGGCGGGCGAGATGGGGCAGCATCAAAGGGAGATGAGAAGCAACCCCAGGAAGCCCAGCCCAGGCCCCTAGAGACCTCCTCTGTGGCAGGTCTGCAATCCAGCCCTCCCTGTGGCCCTCCTGCCCCCATCTCCCCCTCACCCCCTCTCCCTCGCACCCTGCATGTCCCTCCCCTCAGCTGCTCGGACAAAGCAGACCAAGTCTCCCTTTTCTGCCTCGTGCCTGGTTAGGTGAAGAAAGAGACCAGGAGACAGTGCACTGGTCAGAGCAATGGTCTTCTAAGTCCTTGAACCACCACCACCACCACCACCCAAAGAGAAGCGTCCTTCATTTGCCCGTTGTTTTTGGGGGTGTAGGGCAGGGAGATGGTTAGGGCCTTGGCCATTTTGTAAAGGATTTGGGGATTTGCAGAGAGCCGGGCAGAACTGAGAGCTCGGGGTAGAAGCAGAGACAGGGGCTGGACCGATGCCAGGCCGCTTGGCCTCCCGCTGCTCGCAGACATGGGTCTCAGAGGGTGAACCTACGGGGCTGGTCTCCCAAGTCAGGACTCCATCACGGCTCGTGTGTGTGTGTGTGTGTGTGTGTGTGTGTGTGTGTGTGTGTGGGCGCGTGCGCACGCGTGCACAGGCACACACCTGCATGCTCATGGGCTGACCCAGGAAAACCTTGATCTATGGGGTGGTGGTCAGTTCTGTCCGAAGCTCTTTCTAGTACAAACTAAAAAGAATTTTTTAATATATATTTGTGAATATATATATATATATAAGTTTTTGTTACGCCTTTTTTTTAAAGTTTATTTACCAACTTGCATTTGTCAGTAATGTGTGGTGTGCGGTGTGTGTGTGTGTGTGTGTGCAAGCTTTTCTGAGTGCTGGAATCATTACCAAGTAGGTTGCTATACAGGACAAGAGGTCAGTACAAGCCGCAGCCCCGGAGGTTGTTGGCAATGATGATGTCGGTGACGGCGTCGAATACCACCTGGATGTTATTCGTGTCTGTGGCACAAGTCATGTGACAATAGATTTCTTTGTTGGGGGAGCGGTTTTTGCTTTCAAATTGTGCTTGGATGTAGGCGGCTGCGTCTTCGTAGGTATTGGGGCCTGCAACAAGACAGAAGAGGGAGAGGCCCGGTGAGAGCTGGCGGGGACGGGGTGGGAACCCCCAGGCCAGAGGCGGGCTGGGGCATTTCCCGGAAAGCAGGTGCCACGGGCCAAGAAGAGAAGCGTCCTTCATTTGCCCGTTGTTTTTGGGGGTGTAGGGCAGGGAGATGGTTAGGGCCTTGGCCATTTTGTAAAGGATTTGGGGATTTGCAGAGAGCCGGGCAGAACTGAGAGCTCGGGGTAGAAGCAGAGACAGGGGCTGGACCGATGCCAGGCCGCTTGGCCTCCCGCTGCTCGCAGACATGGGTCTCAGAGGGTGAACCTACGGGGCTGGTCTCCCAAGTCAGGACTCCATCAGACAGACCCTCCCTCCCCAAAGGCGTCCTCGCATTTTACAGCCAAACCCACATGCGGCTCTGCATGCGCCTGGCGTCTGGCTTTTCAAGGTGTCTCACTGTTTCCACCCTGGATGGACCCAGGAGCCCTGGGCAAACAATGGCCACAGAAGGTCCCTTTGCTTTCTGGATGAGCACCCTGAGGCCCCGCCCCGGTCTGCCCTGCATAGCACTCACCCCTGGTCTAAACCAGTCCTGCTTGCCCGGCCAACATGGCTCAGTGGTTGAGCATTGACCTATGAACCAGGAGGTCACGGTTTGATTCCTGATCAGGGCACATGCCTGGGTTGTGGGCTCGATCCCCAGTAGGGGGTGTGCAGGAGGCAGCCGATCCAGGATTCTCTCATCATTGCTGTTTCCATCTCCCTCTCCCTTCCTCTCTGAAATCAGTAAAAATGTATTTAAAAAGGAAATAAAAAGAAACCAGTCCTGCTGCTCTGAGAAACAAGGCAGTGGCCTCTGAGGGGGGGCCCTGGCAGGTGGGGATCCAGGACTCCTGGTGTCGCAGGGGGTCCTGGGGGCCGAGCTGGACCTGCACGTCTCCCTGCACGTGGCAGGGCTGGGGCGCCCCTACGCAGTCCTAGTCCTTGAGTGAGTGGCCAGACTTAAGGGCGTTGGTATCCCCTGGGTGGGAGGTTTAAGGTGCTAGCAGCGTGTGTAAGACCAGCTGGGCCCCACTGCCCCCACCCCTGTTCCTCACTGTCCCCTTGATCCTGGCTGGGGCCTGGTGGGGATATCTGTGGAGGATGCAAAGACAGTTCTGTTCAATCAGTTGCACCCCCAAACCCACGTGGCTCTGCCCTGTGGACAACTTTCAATCACCATAAAATATAGAGCAACACAGAATTTCCTAAGCGCCCAGCAAAGGAAGAAGCGTCAGTGCCACTAGGATCTGGGAGCTTGGAACCAATGCCATCCGGTGCTGAGGGTGTGGGCCATACCTCCCCGGCCCCACCCCCGGCCCCACCCTCCTGCGGTGGGTGTGAGCTGCATGGGGAGGAGGGGGCTTGGGCTGCTCAAAGGCTTCTGCAGCCAGATAACCCAATGTGAGGGGTTGGGGGGGAGGGGGGGCTTCATCCCTGGAGTCGGGGTCAGGATGAAGAGCCCACAGGTCAGAACCTCTCTCTCAGCCCATAAGTGGTGAGTCTGTAGTGAAGCCATCAGGTGAGTGGCAACTCGAAGACGAGACAGAGTGCCAGAGTGGACCCCATCAAGGAGCTTCCTGTTCAGAGAGCACCAAGACAGGGCACTGATTGGGGTGAAAGTGCCTGGGAATGACTCCAGGGATGCCCAGCTCGTGTCTTCTCAGCATCTGCTGAGTCCTCGCCCTTAACACAGAGCTCGCCTTGGCCATCCAACTACTACCTGCCCCTGCCTGTCCTCTGCCCCTTCAGCCTGCTTTGTGTCCCCAGTGGGCCTTGGCACCCCATGGGCTACTTCATTGGGGACGATTTGTCCTCCGTTGTGGTGATGTTTGAACCCAACAGCAGTGACGTGGGGTTGGACCCCTCTGGCTGCTCTGCAGAACTCAGATGTTCCCCAGATTCAGACCGACCTCCCTGGGGGCAGCCAGTGCCTCCTACCGCACAGCTACGACGTGGGCCATGTCCCAGGCCCCATGGGGCTGGGTCGCAGGGGCCAAGGAAGAGCCTTAGGGTGGTGCCTGCCTGAGGGTCTGCCAGGTCCTCTGGGTCCTGACACTCATCGGTCACCACCGCTTTCTCCAGACCTGAACTGGTCCCGCAGGGCCCTGGCTGAGGCTGGGAGAGAGGTCAGCAGGGGCCGCCTACAGACAGGGCCCTCCTCGGCCTGGGGACCTCTGGGCCTGTCCCAGGCCGCCCTGCAGAGGGCTCCTTCCGCCTCCTCCGAGGCAGCTCCCCCGTCCTTGGTTCCCATCCTCTGAGTAGCTGATGGCCAGTGGGATGCAGACCAGGCACCGGGCCCTGTGCTCTCCACTCACCCCTGCGGCCACCCCGCCCCGCAGGCACTACTGTTGCTACTGTGGTGCCAGATGAGGAACGGGGCCAGGGGGCTCACCTGCCCAGAGGTGCAGGTGGTCTGGCTCCAGAGGCTGTTTTTGTGGCCCTGCCGGCCGGAGACATGCTCCTGACCATTGCCTGACCCCAGCCTGCCGCCACCCCGGCTGCCACCCCTGCTCCTAGCACCCTGGAATGGGCGGGAGCCTTGCTGATTGACAAGCAGTGGAACACCAGTGACAGACAGGCTGTGCTCAGAACAACCGATGGGCCTTTCTCCACATCGAGGGTGAGCGCCACCACTTCCCAGCGGTGGAGAAGGATGGAGGGGACAGTGGAGATCTGGGAGCCCAGCCCATGCACGCCCTCCCCTCTCTCGGGGCTGCCTGTGAGGCTGTTCCTGCCTCAGCCAACCTGCGGCACAGCCTCCTCCACTGCAGGGTGCAAAAGGGGCCCCCAGAAGCTTCCCCGTCCAGAGGGACCAAGGCTGGGCTCTGCACTAGCCCCTAGCTGTGGCCAGGGGCCCGCCAGCCTACAGCAGCTGCCTCCCTGGGCCGGCAGCCCGATGCCTCATTTGCCGGCTGCAAGAGCTCCGTGTGGGGTCCGGGATACATTCCCCTGGGAGCCAGATGGGAGGAAAAAGCCCCAGAGGAGGTGGGAGAGAGGCAGGCAGGCAGGGAAGGAGGAGGCCTGCGGAGAGGAGGAGGAGGAGGGGCTTGGTTTGGGAAAAGATGGGAGGTGGAGGAAGAGGGGGAAAGCAGGCCTGATGGTGGAGGGGGTGAAGGATCTGGCGGGACACAGGCAGGTCTCTGATGGTAGAGAAAGCAGGTGTGGCCACTCATAGGCCACGTGGCTACCCTTTCTAATTCAGGCCCAGGTGCTGTGAGGCCAGCAGCCGCCTGGGGAGGTTAAGGGGAGGCCACTGGGGAGACCGGGGGAGGCAGGAGACCTCCTCTGGAGGTGACCAGGGTGAAAGGGGAAGCCTGCTGCCCTGCCTTGCCAGGTCACTCCCGACTCACCTGGTCACAAAGCATATGGATCAGAAGGTCCATTTCCCCCCACACCCAGGGCCGTGTCCTGGGAAGGGCCACGCCTGGCCACACCCTGGCGTTTTCCTCTGCGCCCTGCTGGACTCCAGCAGCGGCGCCCCGCAACACCAGCCCGTGCTGGCCCGGCAGCCTGTTCCCGGAGCCACAGGTTCACGCCTGTGCAGGGGGACCCCGGTCCCTGGGAGGGGTGGGGCTTCCTCCTGCACAGGGCCCCGAGACACCCACCTGTGTATTCAGGAAAGCAGATGGTCAAAGGTGACTTCTTGATCTTCTCACCAAAGAGATCTTTCTTGTTGAGGAAGAGAATGATGGAGGTATCGATGAAGAACTTGTTGTTACAGATGGAGTCGAAGAGCATGAGAGACTCGTGCATGCGGTTCTGCGGCCGCAGGCGGGAGGGCGAGAGCGGGACAGACAGCGAGAGGGAGACACGGAGACAGGGAGAGAGAAGAAGAATTAGGTTTGAGAGAGAGGAGCTGGGCTACTCAGCAGCTCGGGAGGGGCTCCCAGGCCCGTGGCTTCTCAGCAGGCGGACAGACAGAATGGTGATCTGCTACACAGCACTGGGCTGCCCACGTCCAGCGCCCAGACTCATCTGCGCCCCTCGTCTCAGGGCCAATGCAGACAGTGACCCTGCCATGGCTCCCGGGTGAGGCCGAGGACCCGGTGACCTGGGCTCTCCCCTTGCGAAGTCCCCAGCCACAGGAGGGTCTCCCTGAATGTGTGTGCGCGCGCGTGTGTGCATGTGTGTGTGCTGGGGGTGGTGGAGATGGGATGGGAGCCCAGAGTTGGGCTTTGGCCCTTCCTGTCCAGACCTGCCCTCTTGAGCCCCATCTGTGGGTGGGGTGTCCTCTGCGAGGGGTGAGGGACTGTGTAGGTCCCTCCTGTGACCGCGGGGAAGTCACACCTGGGCCAGCCGTGTGGGGGAGATGCGTCCGCCCAGGCTGTCTGCAGGGGAGCCCGGGAGACGGGCCACACCTCCTTGTACACAGTCCGTTCAGCAAATGAATGCGCGTGTTGGGCCTCCAAATGAAGCAGAAGCCTCCAGGGACAGCCTCTTCTCCTGGGCCCAGGCCGAGGCCAGCTCCTTTTGTGGTGGGATGCCAGGCGCACACTCGGGGATGGGGGTGGGGGGGGGTGGGGTGCGGGAGGGGTCTCTTGGCAGTGTGGGGAGCCCATCTCTCAGCGAATGAACCCCTTTCTGCCCGGGAAGGTGACTTCCTGCGATGGACCTCCCTGGGGGAAGGGACAGCTGCCCTCGCCCTGGGAACATGTCCCCCTCACACCCAGCTCCCTGGGCCTGCAGCTCAGGCCCAGAGTGATTCCGGGGTACCGTCTCCCTCTGAAGTCAGAAGACTGAACCAAACCAGGGCAAGAGCAGAGAGCAGTGTGGGTGCCACTGGGTCTTATTCTCCGAGATGGGGGTGGGGGGTGGAGGAGGGGGGCAGGAGGCAGCAGTAGGAGCTGAGGAAGCTGCCTGTTCTGTTGCCATGGCAACTTCCCCTATCTGAGCAGGAGGAGGAGGGGAAGGTGGGGACACGTCCTCCATGGTCACTACGACCCACTCTGCCGTCCGGATCTGCACCCAGCACTTCCCCTGCCTCTTGTCGGTTAATCTCACCAACCCTTAGGGGGCACGGGAGTGACAGGGCCGGGGTGGGGGGGGGGCAGCGCCAGAGCTGGGCAGTGTAACAGGCTTCTCCAGTCACTCGGAGTGGTCGGTGGCCTTCAGAGGAGGAAACAATGAGGGTCATGACGGCCCAAGACCGCCTCATCACACCTGTGACCTGCAAGGGTATTGGCCCCAGACCCTTGTTCTGTGGCCGAGGCTGGGGGCGGGGCAGCGTGCATCCTCTGTTGCTTCTCGGGAGCCACCAGACAACAGTTACTCCTCCCCTGGGGACCTGCCGCAAAGGCCACTGTCCCTTTACTCTGCTAAGCAGGTTCGGCAAACCCACGTGATCTTACCACCCTCCTAGCCTCAATCAGTCACCTTCATTCTTGGTCCCCCCACAATCCTGTTCAGGGAAGAGCGAGACTCATTGGCCCCGGGCATCTCAGAGCCTGTCCGTAAAGGGGCAGGTGAGGTCTCCCCGCAGGCCAAGGGCAGGGCCTGGGCCTGTGCGCGCTCAGCTCACTGGGCACTGAGGTGGGCAGAGTAGAGATGCTCTGACACCCACGGACTCTACAGGAAAAGCCCCCCCCCCCCCCGACAGAGCCGCCTGTCCACAGCCACTCAACCCAGCGCTGCCAACCTGCACAAGACGCCCGCGCCCAGCCGTACCGCACAGTCCCAGCATTGCTTTGTCTACAGACACTGGGGGTCACGGTGGGGACACATGCCTGGGCGCTCCCGGGACCAGCGGGACCACCAGGGTGAGGAGCTGAGAGCGGGGCGGGGGGGGGGGGGCGGTTGGCGGGGCTGAAGGGCTTTTTCTCCAGAGGCCCCGAGCTTAGGTCTGGAGGAAAAGCCCAGGCCAAGCTCTCGGCTAAGGATCTGACTGGCACAGCGCCCCCCCACCCCCTCTTACAGGCTGGATGTGTGCGAGGCCCTCTGCGGCGGCTGGGGCTGTAGGAACGGCCACAGGCTCCTGCTCTCCCAGAGCTCACAGTCTAGTTGGGGAGAGGCAACGCCACACACGACAAAGGTCTGCAGGCCCGGGAGGAGCTGGGAGGCAGAGGGCACGGCGCACAGTCAGACCCGGATTCTCCAGGAGGCAGAGGGCACGGCGCACAGTCAGACCCGGATTCTCCAGGAGGCAGAGGGCACGGCGCACAGTCAGACCCGGATTCTCCTGGAGGCAGAGGGCACGGCGCACAGTCAGACCCGGATTCTCCGTGAGGGAGGGCACGGTGCACAGTCAGACCCGGATTCTCCATGAGGGAGGGCACGGCGCACAGTCAGACCCGGATTCTTCAGGAGGCAGAGGGCACGGCGCACAGTCAGACCCGGACTCTCTAGGAGGCAGAGGGCACGGCGCACAGTCAGACCCGGATTCTCCAGGAGGCAGAGGGCACGGCGCACAGTCAGACCCGGATTCTCCGTGAGGGAGGGCTCTGGAGGGTCTGGAAAGAAGAGCTGGTCCTGGAGGTGCGGGGAGGAGGGGGCAGCCGGGGTGGCACTGAGCCCCCTCCGCGCCCCGCAGGCCTGGTGGCCATCCCTCCCCGCACGGACTGGAGCCCATCACCAAGGAGCCAAGAGCACAGCTTGTCCTCACGGCCTTCCGGGAGGAAGCAGATGCCGGAATACAGTGCAAACGGGAGGCGGTGCCACTTGAGAAAAGAGAGAGAAGCCAGAGGTCACAGCCAGACGACAGCCACCACCCCCACTTGCAGCCACCTGCCCGTCTGCCCCCGCCCTGCGCCTGCTGGGCTTCGGGGCGCTGAGAGCAGCAGGAGAGCAGCAGGAGAGCTGGGCCCCACCCCCCAGAGCGGAGGCGGGCGGCACCATGCACACAAGGACCGGAAGGCGGGCTCTGCACAGCAAAGACCAGCCTCGGCCCTCAGACAATCCCGAGCGGTGGGCAGGGCGGCCAGTCACAGGAGTCCTTCCGACCCCAGCGGGGCGTGCCCCCTCCACCAGGCAGCCCGCAGGCATGTGGGTGCGCCTGGCGGAGGCTTGGGCACTGACACAACACACCACACTCACACTAGAAAGAGCTGGCACTTTTATTAACGTAGGTGACTAATAAATACACGACGGCAGCCAATAAGTGATGACAACCACTAGAGATTTATTAAACCCACAAGTCACTCTACTTACAAAATTGCAGTTAATATGGGGCGGGCAGAGGCGGCGGGATCGGGAGGTGGGACCGCTGGAACCTAAGGTAGAAGGTTTGGGAAGGAGGGAGGGGGCGCCCAAGGCCACCCCTGCCTGGGACAGGGGAGGAGAGCAGAGAGGCTGCAGCAGCAGTGGGGGCTGGGGCAGAACCAGGAGGCCCAGAACCAGGAGGGAAGGGCCTGGCTGGCAGGGAGGCAGCAGGGATTGGGGGTGGGGGGAGAAGGGGCTACAGGAGCAGAGGTGTGTGGAGCTGCTGGCTGCTGAGCAAGGGGGGCCCTCACCCTGGTGGTCTTGGTGCATGGGGCCGGAGGACGAACCCTTTCCTTCCAGAGGGACTCTCTAACCAAGAGGGCCATGGATTTAGGACTCGGGGTGCTTCCTGCTTCTGCCCTGACAGGGGCCTTCATTTGCTGGGGTGGCATCTGCCTGGAGCCCCAGGACCCCCCGAGGGGAGGCCCCCGCCCTGCCGCACTGGGGGTCGGGGAGCCTGACCACCATCACACAGCGGCACCCGGAACGGGCTCTCTGCTCGGGGTGGGGCAGAGGCCACCCATCCTCAGACCACAGTCTCCGCGGGGCCAGTCCTTGGGCCCTGGGCCCTGCCCCCTCAGTCAGGCCAGACAGCCCTGGGGACCTTGCTCAGTTCTCTGCATAGGACCACCCACAGCACGTCACTCACATGTCCCCCTCCACCCTCGACGGAGCCAAAACCCAAGTCATCTTCGGCTGTTACGCCCCATGGCGGAGCCGTTGGTGACAACGTGGATGGGCGACGCAGAGGACAGCGAGGGGGTTTCGCCCCGGACACCCTCTCCTCCAGGACTCGCACTGCACAGCCAAGGTCACCCTGTCAGGCCTGGAGGGTCAGAGCACGCAAGAAATGAAGCAGCGCATCCGGGAGGGAAAAGGGCAGGAAGGCCCAGGCGACCGGCTCCTCCTAACGCTGCCACCGGGGAGGGTGGGGCCTGGCTCCTGCCAGTGCTCTGACCACTGTGCTGGGAGGGGGCAGCGGTGAGGGGAGCCCTGGGCCTGGGGAGTCGGCGACTTCCACCTCTAGGACGATGGTGGGGCTCGGCCAGCATCCCCCCTTTTTGTCGATTGCTTTTGAGTCTGGGGTCCCAGGGCAGAGGTAGGGGCACAGCTGGCCACCCCAGGGTGATGATGCCGGGAAATAACTGCTGTGTCTTCCGTGTTGGGCAAAATGGCTTCACGGGCCGGCTGCCTGTGACGGGACATTCGGTCTTTGGCTCCGGGGGCCTGTCCTCTGCCCGGCCCCAGCGGCTGTCAGGAGCAGCACAAGGGGCATGAAACCGAGGGGGCTGCTGCAGGCCGGCTGCCCTGGGATTTCCCAGGAGGCCGGGCACAGCGAGCAGGCACTTGGCACTAGAGACAGCGCTGTGCACCTGCCAGGCACCACCCAGAACCGAGGGCCTGGAGGGACCGGGGGCCAGCCCAGAGCTGGGGGCCCCGGGGTGGCTGGACGGGCAGAGGGCTTGAGGAGGGAGCCAGAAACCTCTCCAGGTGCTCTTCCCATGGGCACCCAGGGGCTGCCGGGGCTGTGGGACGGTGGCATCAGCCAACTGAAGTGCCAATTGCCAGAGGCCAGCCCAGGCCTGGGTCGCCAGAAGTTACCCTCCCCCCCACCATTCCTACCAAAGCCCCTCCAGAGGTCCTAGGACTCTCTTGGGGGAGGGGGTATATGGTAGGGCACACTTTAGGGTGGCGGTCCTGACACCTGCCCTCCTCAGCCCCAGGGGCTGGCAGGACACCAAGACGGAGGGAAGCTGGGGACTGGCCTCAGGGGCTGGGTCCACAGCCCCCTCCCAGCCTCCCCACCTGCAGAGCCAGCCCCTGCCAGCTTGAGTCGAATTCGCTGTAAATTCAGAAGGAAAAGCACAGCTACTCACACCCAGAGCAGCGGCCTGAGACGGGGAGATGGGGAAGGCGGATGGGTCACCGGACCTGCAAGGACGGCGTGAGGCCCCATCGCCGTCGACACGCGCTACCTCCCCTCAGCATCCCCACCGCCCACCTCTTCCCTGGCCTCTGTCCAGGCACCGCGGGACTCCAGCCCTCTCACCATCCACCACGTGCCTTTGCAGTCAGTCGGTCTCAGAACCAGAACCTTTTCCAGACCCACGAGGAGTCCGGATGAGGGCTCCCCAAGGGTGTGCCTGGAAGGAGGGCCCGGAGAAGGAAGGGCTTGCACCCCAAGGCTGAGATCCAAGCGGGGGAGGGAGGAGGCACTCGTCCAGGCCTGAGCCCTTGGACCCACGCACAGCAGGCCCAGTCCCGGCCTGGCTTTTGATGACGGAGCTGCCCCGACCAGAGAGACCCCAGGAAAAGGTGAGCACTGGCTCCCACCCCTCCCCTTCCAGCGCCCCGCCCCACGGCCGCCCCTACCACCTGCACAGCCCCAGAAGCCAGGAGACCCTGGCACTGCCAGTCTGAGTCACCAACTGCAGGGGTTGCCCATTCGGGGCCCCCACGGCGGCCTTGGCTCCATAGCTGCCTCCTGAGGATGAAGCACTTGGAGATGGAGCAGAGGCGAGAGAGCTGCAGGCAGGCAGGCAGGCAGGCGGGCAGGCAGGCAGGCAGGCAGGCAGGCAGGCAGGGGGGGCCTGCCCCAGGCACTGTGCGGGTGCTCAGACCCTGCCCAGCCCGTGTCGCCGTGTGCTCTGATGTCTGGGGCTGGGCGGCTGTGGACGGTCCCTCTCCCTTTGTTGCCAGCCGCTGTGCTTGCTGGTGCAGAGAGTCTGAGAGGCCCGAGCTCTGGTTCCCGGGGATGGGGGGCACGGGCCGGGTGGGGTGGCAGGTGGGAGGCCAGGCCGGGGCTCAGTAGAGGCCACAGCCCCGCAGGTTTTTGGCGATGATGACGTCCGTCACGGCGTCAAAGACAAACTGGATGTTGTTGGTGTCGGTGGCGCAGGTGATGTGGGTGTAGACCTCCTTGTGGGCTGACTTGTTCTTGCTCTCGTACTGGGCCTGGATGTAGGCCACGGCTTCCGTGAAGGCACTGGGGCCTGCGGGAGAAAGCGGAGAAAGGGGACAGGTGAGGCGAGGCCACCGTCGGGGCCTCCCGGCGACGGGGTGAGGAAACGCAACTGCTCAGCTGCAGACCCTGCAGGCGGGTCCTCTCCTGTCCGTGACCCCCCAGAGCAGGCCCAGGTGGGTAGAAACTGGTGCCTGTGAGCCACCTTGGCCTCCTCCTCACCCTCCCCTCTCTCAGGCTCACCATCCGGCCCCTGACTTGCTACCTCCCTCGGGGTGTGCACATCGCTCTGCTCCTGGGGGAGCCCAGGCGGAGGGTTTCCAGGAGAGAAGCTGCTGTTTGGGGAGGAGAACTGGGAGCTTTGCGTGGAAGCCCCCTACCCCAGGCTCCAGGAAGTGGGGCCCAGGCACAGGCAGGGCTGCCAGGACCCTTGGAGGGAGGGCAGGAAGCGGTGCTGGATTTTGGAGCCACTGCGCTAAGCCTGGGTGGCTGCTGTGCAGACTGGGAGTGGCCGCCCTGGAGGGGGCTCCAGCCCCTCAGACTACAGCTCTTTCCCAAATCTGGGCTGGAGGGGCCTGCAGGTACTCTCAGGCCTTCTCAGTCCCAAGCCGGCCTTGGTGCCCGACCTACCCGCCTGCTCCCGCTGCCTCCCAGGCCACAGCGGAGGTCAGTCAGGGCAGCATCCCTGCACCCCCAACTTATAGCTAAGAGGGGGCTGCCTGGGGGTGTGGGGCTGCTGAGCCCCATCCACTTCTGGCCGCACGCAGCTGGGGGCCTGGATGCGGGGCAGTCGGCTTGTTCTTGGGGCGGGGGAGGGAGGCCGGGGGCCTGGTCAGGCTGGGGATGCCCACCCACCTCTCTGACCACGCCCTGGCTATCGACTGCTGGGTCCCTGGGCTGCTCCGGCCACTCGACAGCTAGGTAAACCCATGGCAACATCATCATCACAGCGCCCTCCCAGGAGGCCCGGTCTCTGCCGCCTGTGCAGCTCCCTCATCTCCAACAGGCCATTGGGATTTCGTAACCACCATGGGGGAGGTGTCATGACAGCTGTTAGTTATGACCACAATGGTCACAGGAAGAGCAGATGTTTAGTGAGCACTTGCTGTGTGCCAGCTGCCATGCCAAGCCCTCCATGTTCACCAGCTCACGTGGCCCTCCCGGCTGCTCTGCGAGGGAGGGCTGGACAATCACGGTGATTATCCCCATTGCACAGACGTGAACACTGAGGCCCCGAGAGGTTCTATAACCGGCTGCGAGTGGCAGAGCCAGGGGCAGGACGCTTGGGCTGCTGGGCTCAGCCCCGCGGTAACCCCCTCATCATGTTGGTATTGCCCCCTCACTGATCACCTCTATTTACAGAGGATCAAGCCGAGGCTGAGCTCACACAGCCAGGACTCTGGCCCTGCCTCCCCTGAGCAGGTTGCCCCACTGGCTGCCCGGTGCACCGCCCCCCTCACTACAGCACATGGAGGAGTGGGGGCTGCCTTTGGTTTTGTGTTGGATTCTCCATGGTTGAGTCCGGCACATTCTCAGGGCACACACGGGGAGGCTGAGCTCTGGATGGGGGCCTGCTCCCCAGGTTCCCGGCGGCCAGGCTCCTGCGTCCCTACCTGTGTATTCCGGGAAGCAGATGGTCAGCGGGGACTTCTTGATCTTCTCCTCGAACAGGTCCTTCTTGTTGAGAAACAGGATGATGGACGTGTCCGTGAACCACTTGTTGTTGCAGATGCTGTCAAAGAGCTTCAGGGACTCATGCATGCGGTTCTGCAACAGAGCGGAGAGGCGGGTGAGCGCCGGTGCGCGGGCCTGACCCACCCCGGCCACCACACAGCGGGACAAGCCAAGGAAATGTCCACTGACGTGGCGGGACGCACCACCGAGGGACGGAGACAGGAGGACCCACAAGGACAAGCGGGCACGGTCCCCGCCTCATTCCACACGCAGGCAGGCTGGAGCGGGGCAGGGCGGGCGGGGTGGGGGGTGCTGCCCCAGCCCTCCTCCCCCAGAGGGCTGACCTGGCTGGGGCAGCAAGGTCGCTGGGGGCCTCCAGCTCACGGAGAGGGCATGCACCATGCACTCGGGGCAGGGCCACCACTATCCAACACGTCTACACGGAACCGCCCGCCATGCAGATTCCTCTACCGGGGGGTCATTCCGATTCGCCAGCGGGGGTGGGGTGCACGCATTCCGTTGGGGCACATTAACCGAGGACGAAGAGATCCTCGAATTAATCCCGAGTTGGAAGCAGACACAAAGGGACAGCGTCTGGGGGGTGATCTTGCTGTGGCCTTGGTGTGGGTGGAGACTGGGTCGGTTGGCTGGGCCATGGCTGGGTCATGGCTGGGCAGGGGTTCGGGTCTGGGTGAGCCGCTTAACCCAGCAAAACAGATGAAAACAGAGAGGAAGATAAAAGCCCAGCAGAAAACATGAGAGAAAGAGAGAGGGGAAAAAACCCTGAAAAATTGGTTCAACCAGTGTCAGGGCCGGGAAGCCAACGCAGGTCCAGCCTGGGGCCCCCGTGTGGGCTCAGAGGCCACGGCCACCGAGGGACCGCGGACCGCGTGGCTGGAAATGGACGCGAGAGGGGGGAGGACCAGCCTGAGCCCAGCGGCTGGAGAGGGTGAGGCGAGAGTGGGCGGGGCAGGCATCACACAGCAAAGTCACCCACGGTGCCCCCGGACCTGCTGCTTTCAACTCTTAGCTGGTGGCTGCACTGGAGGGAGGTGCTTCATACCTGCCCGGCGTGGAGGGTCCCTCAGAATCTGCTCATGATTTGGCCTTGGTTTGGCAAATTAGGGCCCTGTAGGTGGTGGTGCCGGTGGTGGTGGTGACGTGGTGGCAGGCTGAGACCCAGTGCCGCCGAGGCCACTGGGGTACGAGGGCAGGATGAGGCCCCGGGCTCCTGGGTGCGGTGGACACGGTGGCTGGGCGGTGGACACAGTGGCTGGGCGATGGGCGGTGGGCGGCAGCCACCAGCTCCAGGAGCCACCTCCAGGCAGCTGTCCCGGGCAGTCCAGACTCTTGCCTCAGGCCAGGGAGGGACCCGTGGGGCTGACCAGAGAGAAAGGCCGGGACCGAGGGCTGGTCAGCGGGGCCTCGTTCCTGCTTCCAGGGCAGAGTCCGTAGCCCACAACGTGTCCTTCAGCCACACTCCTGGACAGAGGAGCCGACTGTTGCCATGCGCTGCGTGGAGTCCCGAGTGCAGGCTGCCCTTCACAGCCGCGCCGGCTGAGCGCCCACCGTCAGTCACCCTTTTAAGGAGCAGGACGTCGAGCAGCTGCCTCATGACACAGTGGCAGGGCCAGTGCTGGACCCTGGGCCACGTCTGTCCGGTTCCCAGCCACCCAGCGCAGCCACGTGTCCTGGACAGACGGTCGTCAGCTTAGTTCCGTAGCAACGGTGTTGCCCTCGCTGCTGTGGGCGACGAGCCGCCTTCCTGGGCTGCTGTCCAGTTCTAAAGCCCATCCTGCCCTCTTTCCTGGGCTGTCCAGCTGGCTGCTTTGGGGAGGAAGGGGCCCCAGGAGCAGCCCATCCCTGGCCTGGGCCCACCTGCCTCGGCTTCCCCAAGGTCCTCTGCTCCAGCCCCAGGGAAGAAGGCAGGGCACACGGGGAGGGGAGGTGAGTGAGAGGGACAGGAAAGGCAGGAAGGAGGAGCAGCATGGAAGGAAAGCGCCCCGGGACACCGCCCAGCTCAGTAGCAAGGGCTGGTGAGGAGTTTGCAGACGGCTGGCCAGGCCGGACAGGGCAGGCAGACGGGAAAGGCTGCCCGAGCTCGGGGCCTGGCATCTGCCCAGCCCCACGGTTAACGGAGGCCCGAGGGCCATGGAGCTTCCACCCCGTGGCTGCCAGGCCCACCCAGACATCCCTCTGCCCCTGCCCTGCTGCAGAGGCGCGGGAGAGCCCTGCCCGTGACCCGCGGCCTGGGACTTGGCTTGGAGCTGCCCGCAGGCCTGGCCGGCAGGACCCAGAGGAGAGGCGCGAGCGAGAAAAGCCCTCCCCCACCCACTCTCCAGCCCTTCACTTTCTTTGAAACCCACGGCCCTGCTTCCCACTCCAGGCGCCGCAGGGAGAGGTGAGCCAAGTGGATGGAGCTCAGACCACAGGGGTGGCCACCCAGACCGTGAACGGCGGCCTGGAGCGCACAGTGGACCAAGGGAACAGCGGCACAGGTGCCGGGGCAGCCCTGTGCGCGCAGGCATCGAGGGGGCAGCCAGGAGCCACCCTGCGCTGTGGTGCGGTCAGGAGTCGGGTCCAAGCACGGCACCGGTGCACGTCCCTCCCCCGCCCACCCCCCACGCCGGTGATGCCACAACCTGCTGAGGTCACTGATGAAGACGGCGCCACCGGAAAGAGCTGCACGGCTGAGGCCCCAGAAGCCTGCTCCAGGACAAGGCAGGGCTGGGGGGCTTTGCTGAACCCCGACTCAGGGGAGCAGCTGGGCCTGAGGAGGACGGGCACGGTGGACCACCCACCCGGGCAGCGGCTTCAGCCCCCGTCTGCCAAAAGCCCCGTTGTGTGTTGGTCCCTCGGGACGGCGGCTGCTTTCCCCATAGCACTGCCCCCCGCGGCCCCCACCCCGCGGGCCCGTCAGATCTTCACCGCAGCCGGGGGACCAGCAGGCAGGACGATGAGGAAAGGGACCCAGAGAGAAGACAGGCCCGCCTGAGGCAGGCGATCCTCCAACCTCAGTGCTGCCTGAGAGGCTCGGGGCTTCGGGCCTGTGCGTGCTGCAGACAGGAGCTGACCAATGCCACGGGCGTGACCCCACCGCCCAGGAGCCCCACTCCTAGGAGGTGCTGTGGGCTTGTCCCGGCACCCTCGGGGCTGGACCACACCAACACCCGGCTTCCCTGGCAGGCTGTGCGAGCAGGCCCCCCGCCCTGTGGGCTGGAGACCAGACGAGGACTCTCAGAGGGCCCCCAGGTCAGGACAACCACCAGCAACAGGACAACCACCGACTCGGCGCGGCTGTGCCAGGAACCTTCACCTGGGCGCTCTAGTCCATCGCCAGTGACCCCACAGGTAGGTACTCCTGTCGCCCCGCCCCCCGCCCCTTCGACAGGTACCAGGAACCGAGCGGAGAGGGTGCTGCCTGGATTCGGCAGCAAACCAGGACTAGGAGCAGAGCGAGCCAGCACCCTCGCCAGCCGGGCGACCCCCGCTGAGGCCAGATGGCCATTCCGAGGCCCCAGATGGGACGCGATGCACATCAGAGGCAGGAACCTGGGCTGGTCTCCTCCCGAGGTGCCCACCGCCCGGCCCTCCTCCCTGTCCGGCGCCCACCCTGCAGGCCTCTCCGCGCAGCAGCCCAGCCCACCTCAGGGACGGCTGTCGGGCTAAGAACTGCTCTTTCCGTTTCACGCACATTCTTGCTGGACACCCCCGATTCTTTTAGGACTGGCTTGCTTAGGGCCTGGCCTCATGCCCCCAGACTCTGCCCTGTTTACCGGAGAGGCACTCACTGCCTGAGTCTGGGCGGGGCGGGGGGGGGTGCCTGTGAGCAGATGCCCACGGCCCCCGCCCCAGCTGCCGGCCTGTGGCTGCCTTTTCTGTACCAGTGTCACCAGACATTGCCCCAACCACAAGAACCCCAGCCGCTCTGGAGCTGCATGGACCACCACCGTGGTCTCGCCTCTCGGCGCCCATGCCTGGCGGGCACAGGCCACTCACCGTGGTCTCGTCTTCGTGGAGCACCTGGTCATAGCCGCTGAGCGCGACACAGAAGATGATGGCCGTGACGTCCTCGAAGCAGTGGATCCACTTCTTGCGTTCAGACCGTTGGCCCCCGACGTCAAACAGCCTGCGGGGAGACAGGGAAGCTGGGGTGGTGGGCGGTGGGGCCCAGGCAGGTGGGAGGGGGTGCCGGTCAAGCTCCAGGGCCGGAGGAGGAGGAGAGGCTGGCACCTGCCCCGAGCAGCTCCAGGAGCCCCGCTCCGGGTGCTCAAAGACCGACACAGCCATTCGTGGGGTGGGGCGGCCTTCGCTGCGGTCTGGCCCACCACCGCGCTGTGCTTGCACGCAGTGAGTCCTTCCTGCCCTTGCGTCTCCAGAGCCCTCCCAAGGGCGCGCCTCACCTGGCCAGGACACAGAGCTTCTACCTGTCTACCCACCCCCCCACCCCGGCCCCCGGCCTCTCCTCCTGCTCCACCCGACACCCAGGAATCAGACCTATAGGTGTGTGGGGCAGGACAGGGGCTCCCAGGCCTCAGTGTGCGGAGGTCACCCAGGTGGCCAGGCCACCCTCCGGCAGTGTCTGAGAAGTCCAGGCTCACACCTCGGGATCCGTGCCGAGGTGCTCAGAGCTCGCTGTGTTCTGCTCTTGGGGAGAGCCTTGATCCTCCCAGGCCTCCGTTTCCCCAGATGTGCTGGGAGAAGGTGGGTCAGCTGATCCATTTCCTTCCAGCTGAGATTACGTGGGTCCTTGGGGTCTCACGGATATTGTTTGGGCTTACCCATGCTCACCCTCCACCCCTCCCCACAAGGTGTCCTGGGAGGTGACCCACCTTCTCCCCCCTCAGAGGTCACCCAGGGACAGGCTTCCTCCCCGTGCCTCAGAGCCCCACTCCAGGACCCCTCTTCCAGGAAGCCTTCCTGCTGACCCCGCCCTGAACTTGGTGGGAAACAGACCTACAGACAGGTCCCTTCTCCTAGCCAACTGCCTGTCCCCACGAGAGAGCTCCAGAAGCAGGCCGCTATCTGGGCTGAGGCCGAGAGGCTGGC
Organism: Plecotus auritus; assembly: GCF_963455305.1. Taxonomy (NCBI): domain Eukaryota; kingdom Metazoa; phylum Chordata; class Mammalia; order Chiroptera; family Vespertilionidae; genus Plecotus; species Plecotus auritus. The sequence goes on from NC_137785.1 coordinate 55,428,820, forward strand.
ATCACCCATGTCCTGGCGCCCTGGTTGGGGCTCGGAAGTCCCCCGGGCCTCACCTGAAGTGAAGGTTCTTGAACGTGAAGTGGGTTTCTACGATGCCGGTGGTTTTGACCCTGGTTCGGAGGATGTCCTGCTCGGTGGGCTGGTAGTCGCTGGCCCCGATCCGATCCAGGCTGTCCAGGTAGCTGGGGATGGCACACAGGGGACCATGGGGCAGGCTGCAGGCACAGCTCGGGGCTTGCTGCGCCACCCCCTTCAGAGCCTGGTCCCCGTCCCCCCCGCCCCTGCAGGGCCCCTCGAAGGCCATGGAGGGAACGATGGCACCACCTTGTCCAGGGACAGGGGTTGGGGGTGGGAGCGTGGCCGCACATCCTCGAAGAGCCTCTAATTCAGACCACAGGGGCCTCCGTGCACAGCTCCAGGGACGCTCAGACAAGACCCGACTTTCCAATGAGACTAACGGGCTTATGATGCTGCTTTGTGGTTTCTTCATGACAAACGACAATGGCCAACACCTGGACTCTATTCTTCACTTGTGATCAAGTTCCATCTTTAATTTCCAAGTTACAGTACTACTCTATAGGTTACAGAACGGAGGGTCGATGAAGGTCAGACCTTGCCCAGCTGGGAGCTGAGCCTTGAACCTGGACATCTGGCCCCAGAGTCCACACTCGAGTCTCTACAGTGTTTCCAAGAGGCCCCTAGCATCTGCCCGCCCTGCTGTGCCCCTGAGAGTTTACCCAGGGGTCCGTGGGATGGGAGGGTCATAGGTCACATAGGGGGCAGTGCCTGGCCTGCCTGGGACCAGGTCTTTCGCATCAGGCCCCCACTTCTGGAGACAGACCAGGCCTTTGCACCCCACCTGCCCAGGCCGAGCACCTGGAAGGCTTTGGGGTCTGTACAGGTTAGGTATGAACCCAAAGACAGGATGGGACCTGGGAAATCAGGATTGGGCTCCCCCAGGGCCAGCCAGGCATCCACTCCTTGTGCCTGGGGGCAGGGAGCCGCACACAGCCCACAGGGGAGGGTCCCCAAGGGTCTGAGGCAGGGACGACGTGGGTTCTGGTTGCACGTGGAGGGGCTGTGCTTCATCAGCACTTGCCCTGGGCCCTGCTGGGGCAGAGGGAGAGGCCCATCCTGCCTCTCCCGGTCACTGTCCCAGCGGCTCTGACCTCAGCCCCACCCAAGCCCTGCCCTCCACGTGGTCCCTGCCCCGCCGGCGGCCGCCCTCCTGCCCGGGTCACTCACTATTTGGCAGAGTCGTTGAGCTGATACTCCCGAGAGCGGTTGAAGCACTCCTGGATCCCCGAGTCGCCCCAGAGGCGCACCATGGCAGACAGCAGTTCTGGAGAGAAGGGCTCGGTGTCCTCCATCCGACTCACCACGTCGCACACCATCTTGGCGTCGGCCTGCGAGGAGACATGGGTGGGGCTGTGAGGCTCGGTGGGGACAGAAAACCTGCTGGACACCTGCCAGGGCACCGGGACAATGCTCAGCCCCAGGCCTGGTCAGGAGAAGTGGGCCACTATCTGAACATCTACCCCCCGCTCCCCAGGACCCCATGCCTCTGAATATGGGCACAGTCTGTTTTCCTAGGCCCTGAGGGACCAGTCTCTGTGACTGTGCTCACAGGCAGAGCTGGGACTCAGACCAGGAGCCTGACTCCAAGGCTGGCCTCTGTGATCAGACCCCCAGGTGCTGGGGCCGCCACCAACTACAGCACCTCGGAAGGCCAACGATGCCAGGCAGAGGGGTCCACACTCAGGGTGACACGCATTTCCAGAAAGATCCATGCTCCCCAGTGCCTCCGGAAATGACCTTTCAAATAAACGCCTTGTCGCGGGGTCGGCTTCTCGAGGAACCTACACCGGACATGGTGCCCACCTGAGCCCAGGCCCCAGGCGAACCCTGTCCACCGAGTCTGCACACATTTCTCTGGGTGAGGGGACCTTGCTCAGCACGCTCTCCGGACCCCAAAGCAAGGAGCCTCGTGGCTGGAGTGCATGGTGAGACAGAGCCCCCAGAGGTGGCTGGGAGTGGGGTGTGCTAGGCTCTAACCTCATGGGCCCCCAGAATCTGGGTCTAATTCAGCCGTGGGCAAACTACGGCCCGTGGGCCGGATCCAGCCCGTTCGGCTGTTCTATCCGGCCGGCGGAGCCGAAAGAGCGGAGGGTTCTCTTGCTCTCCCCTCCGTTCCTTTACTTTGAATTTATATTAGTTCACACAAACACTCCATCCATGCTTTTGTTCTGGCCCTCCGGTCCAGTTTAAGAACCCATTGTGGCCCTCGAGTCAAAAAGTTTGCCCACCCCTCGTCTAATTCATGGGCACAACAGTTACTACTAAACCATTACTCTACTCTCAAGGCCTTTCAACCCCCTGCCTTCGGACCGCGCCAGAGGAGAGCCAGTCTCTCCGGTTGGGTTCGTGGCCCGTGGCTCAGAAAGAGAGTGGGAGGGGCTGGCAATTCGCAGGTGTCCTCTGGGGAGGGAGAGACACAGAGGAAATGAGGTTAGCACCTGGGAGATGTGTGGCCCACAAAAGATTCTGTGCAAAAGGCATGTGGACTAGTCTTCTGGGGAGACTACCAGAATCGAGGTGCCCAGCTAGGTAGCTATTTCCATGCCAGGGCTGTCTGCTGCAGAAGGTCAATGAGAAAGTTCTGGCAGCTGGGTCCCCTCCGTACGCTTGCCCTGGGAAGGAAGCTGCGGCTGGCCTGGAGGCTGGCAGGCCAAGCCCACAATGCTAGCCCAGATCCAGGTCCCCAGCTCCCAGCCCTCGGATTCCTGGGCCACCCTCCGCTGGCCTCCCGGCCTCCCAGGTCCCCAGGTTGGAGATGAATTTCTTCAGCATCTGAGCCTCCCCCGGGGCATGGGCCTTGGGTGCCCTAGGCAGGCAGTGGCTTGGGGAGGCGGGAGAAGGGGAGGGGGTGAGCAGGGGTGGTGCCTCCACCTGGGGCTAAAACCAGTGCCGAGGCCTGTGAGTCAGGGACCCATATGCTGCTGCTGCTCCCAGGTGGCCGGGTGACCCGGGGAAGCCCCAGTCCTCTCCCGGCTCTCAGCGGGCCTGCCCGTCTATGGAATGCAGCCAGTGGACCCGGCCAGACCTTCCCACACTTCCTCCTTCGGGCCTGCCGCCAAGGGTTCTGCCAGGTCTGTGAGAACAGAGTCAGGGCCTGAGGGTGGGCAGGGTAGGTGACTTCCTGCTGGCGGAGGGACACACTCCAATCTGAGCACCCAGAGCCTCGTGACACCTCACAGGGAGGCTACAGGGAGGGTGTGCTTTATAATCGCCTCCACCAAGCCACCGGGGACTCCAATGTTTGTCCCTCCGTGTGTGACCTGCCCGCCCTTCCCAGAGATGTGGTCACACCGGGAAGTGGGATGGGGTAAGGGGTGACCAGGGGGTGTTGGCATCAGCCCAGCTGAGCCGCTAGCCATGATGGCCACACGCTTGCTAATTACTGCCGGGGACTCGGAGGTGCCCAGGTGTACGCACCGTCTAGACTGGGATGCCTAACGTCACCGTACGTAACACTCAGGCCTTCAAAACGCTTCCCTTCTTTTCAGGGCAACATGGCCTTTCCGATAAACATCAGCAGCAAAGGGCGAACATTTAATAAAGGGCCTTTGCCCTCCCGAGAGAGATGTCAAAAATGTGAGGAGGTGAACGGGAATTTTCACACAGGTGACCCGGGTTCAAATCCTGCCTCTGCAGCTTTTTAGCTGTGCGACCTTGGACAGACCGCTTAACCTCTCTGGGCCTCTGCTCTCACTCGTTCCCACCCCCCAGGGTTGTCTGTGCCGCTGAGACAGGCTGAGGATGGCACACAGCTTTGCGGCATACAGAACCCTGCAAATGTTAGTTATTATGAGCAAAGATGAAGTCCCTCAGACACAAACAACAAGCTGAAGGAAAATGGGCCTGCTTTGTACAAGACGGCAGGCAAGCCTGATCCTCTGGATAACAATAATCACAGTAATTATAATAATAACCCCTTCCACTGGAGGAGCCGCTTTGGGCCTTTCAGAGTTTCCCCTCCATCTCTAATCTTTCAGGCCAAGGGAAGTGTGAGCGCGTGAGTACACACACACACACACACACACACACACACACACACACACACAGTCCCTCTGGTTGCAGGGAAAAGCCTCCATCCGCCCCGCCCCGCCCTTGCGCTGCAGTTGTCCCGGCTCCCACCAGGGGGCAGGAGCACACAGGCCAAGGGGAGAGGGAGCCAGAGCTGGACAGGCAAAGCACCAGCCACCAGGAAGGGCAGGGCCCATGGGCATAGCTGCCTTCCTTGGCTACAGGCTGTTCCTCCAGGGGAAGCGGCCGGGAGACCAGGCAGGCACGGCAATGCTAGCAGGTGGAAGAATGGCAGTGGCGGGAGCATTCTGGGCACTTAGCAACGGCCAGACCCATGCCCCCCAGGCCTCGGCAGCTGTCTTTGTGAGTGGCAATGATGGGGGCACTGCAGGCATTTAGTGGTTGGAGACCAGACGTGTTTGCGGCTCTTTCTTCCCTTGGGCTCAGGGGTCTTAGTTGCAGCACGCTGTCTGATCGCAGGGTCTATTGGGGGGAGGGGGGGGGAGCTGGGGACCTCCTAGATCTACCACTTGCCTTAGGGAAGGGAGCCTTCCTGGTTCCCCGGAAAGATCCTGCAGCAGAACCAAGGATTTGGTGCTGTTTCCCATCTTGTCTGCTTTCAAACCTGCCCATCCTTCTCCATCCATCCATCCACGTATCCCGGTAACACCTAGCCAGGATGCATCTCTTTTGAACATCATGCATCTACCCACGTAGCCACCAGCTACCCTTGTTCAGTCACTGCCACACCCGCCCATCTCTTTACCTTCCTTCTGTCCTTCCCCGGCATCTGTCTATCCATTCATTATTCATGTGTGCACCATGTCTTCCTTCCTCCCCATCTCTCTCTAGCCACCCACCTATCCAGCCAACCCTATACTCATTTATCCACTGCACACCCACTCCTGAGGGGTCCTGACCTTCAGAACGTGCAAAGTGGTTGAGAAATGATGGCCCCCAATTGCCTGGACACAGATGAGGGGGAGCTGGGGGCTCTGGCCCGCTTAGGAGCTTTGTTGTCATGGTGACTCCTGGTCTCCTAGCTGCCACCTCCTCTGAAAAGGGAGCTGGAAGGTGAGCGCTCAGCCCCAAGGCCAGCAGGGCAGAGGGAAGGAAGGAGAGAGGGAGGGACCCCCTCCCTGCCACCTGTCCCAGCAGCCCAGTGGCTGAGCGGACATTTGCCCTCCAGGGAGGCAGGCAGGCAGGACGACTGCTCCTGGGAACCCCGAAATCCAATCCCGCTGCCTTCTAAGCTGAAAGGGACAGGAGCTGCCTCCTCCCGGATTCTGGGAGGGAGGGAGCAGTCGCCTCCCAAGAGGCCCTGTTTCTATAGCACCAGGGGAGACTGGGTGGGAGGGCGCCTGGGACAGCCCAGGCCAGAGCTCTGCCCTGTGAGTGCCCGCAAGAGGGCCCAGGCTGGACAAAAACTCACTTTTCAAGGACAAGGCACTGCCTCAATTAGCTGTCCTCCCAGGAGCGGCTCCACTGACCCCTTAAAAGGCACAGCAGGCTCCGAGGGCTGCGCCCCCTGTGGCCCCCAGGCCTTTGCTCCAGCCCGACCCCATTGTGCCCGCAGCCCCCTCCCGTGCTGCTCCTTCCACTCCCTCTGCCCGGCCAGCAGCAGGCAGTGCCTTTGAAGTTGGGTCTTCTGTTCCCACTGCAAACTTTCCAACTGCTCAGAACCCAAATTAGAGAGGCCCGCTCTCGGCTTGCAATGTAAAACGCCACCCAGGTCTCCCCTCCCCCCAGTGTCATCTTAATGAGAGGGAGCCGGGCCTCCTGTTTTCTCAATTGCCAGGAAATTTCTCTAGGACCTTGTCCTCCTTGTAGTTGAAGTTTATCCTCAGCAGAAGGCGGAGGGAACGACTTGAGGTGAGTCTGGGGGTCTGCAGGCAGCTCAGCCCGCTGGCCACGGGGGCTGGCTGCCCCTGGCTCTGGAGGCTGAACACACACGGTGTGAGGGGACTTGGGAAGGCAGCGCTGAGGTCGTTTTGGGGGTTCTCTCCTCCATTTCATTCAACACAACACGTTCTGGGCCTCTCTTCCTTGGGGAGCCTGGATGAGCCTGGCCAGCGCCCCAACTTCCCTCCCCAGCCCACTGGCTAGGCAGCCCCTGCCTGCCGCCTTCCTCCCTTAGCTCGGCATTGTCTCCCTGCCCAGACTGCTGGCTGCCCTGCGCTGGTGGCTGAGGGCCACGGGGGGCCCCGAATGAACACCCCTGAATCACGACAGGGAGGTTTCCAGTTCTCTTTCAAGGACTCTTACTGATGGTGGGGGAAAAAGTCCCAGCTCGGTACCACCGAGTCTCTGGCTCCCCTAAAGACTTGCGAATCATCCCTTTCGACAAAGAGGGAGCCGGAGGCTGAGGACTGGTCTCCTCTGGCCTCCGAGGCATTTTGAATGTGCTGACCCGCAACCCCAACTCTGTCCTCAATGACTAGGTCCGGGAAGGTCCCTGTCATGGGCTGGACTGTGACCCCCCCCTCCCCCCAATTCATATGCTGAAGCCCTAATTGCCAGGACCTCAGAGTGTGGCTGTATTTGGAGAGAGCGCGCCTTGAGAGAGGTAATTAAGTTACCAGGAGGTCAGTGGGGTGGGCCCTCACCCATTGTGGCTGGTGTTTTTATAGGAGGAGATCAGGACACAGGCCTAGGGGAGACCATGTGAGGACAAGGGGAGCCAGCGGCCACGAGGCAAGGAGCGGGGCCTCAGAAGAAACCAGCCCTGCGGACACCCTGGTCTGGGACTCTGGCCTCCAGAACTGTGAGAAAATAAATTTTGGTTGTTCAAGCCCACCCCTCTCCCGGACCCCTACCGTGGTCCTTGGTTATGGCAACCTTGCGAACCAATACATAATCCAGCCCCCAGATGAGCCTCTCCTTGCGGCTGGTAGGGTTCCCTCTCCATCATCCCAAACTCTATCTACCAGGCTGTGTAGCAGGGGTCCTCAAACTTTTTAAACAGGGGGCCAGTTCACTGTCCCTCAGACTGTTGGAGGGCCGGACTATTGTTTAAAAAAAAAACTATGAACAAATTCCTATGCGCACTGCGGGCCCGGGACGCGTCGGCTGCTAAGCAGGACAGGCAGTGGCACCCGGCGGGCCGGATCAATGTCCTCGGCGGGCCGCATGTGGCCCGCGGGCCGTAGTTTGAGGACGCCTGGTGTAGGGTCTCACGCCTCCCTCCTCCCTCCCCTTGAGCTTCATCCCGAGGCACCTTGCCCTCACGGGCCACCTGCCAGCTCCCCCGCTCCCTCTCTCGGCTCTGCACATACGGGGCAAGCTCCTTTCCACCCCAGGGCCTTGGCACTGCCACCAAAAATCTTTGGGCGGTAGGCTCCTCATTTTCCCAGTCTCCGTGTAAATAGGACCCCTGGGAGAACGTTTTCCCTGACAGCACCCCTCCCCCAGCTAACGCAGGTGCCTCCTGTTCTCCCCACGCCAGCTTTCTTTTCTTTACTAGCACCGATCCCAAGGTGCAATCAGAGGTTTGTTTCCTCGCCGGCTATTTCTCTCCCTTGGGGAGACGGTGAGCGCCGTCAGGGCGGATCGCTCACGCGAGGTGCTGAGACACCGCAGGTGTCAACAGAACCAGGATGCTGTCCCCGACGCCACAGAGCGACGGAGAGGAAGGTGTTGGCTCTGTCCCACAGAGGTGAACGGTGCCCTCCCTGGCGCCTACCCACGGCCGCTGGCCGCTGGCACGAGCGCACGCGAGGAACGCACCTGCGGGGCGGTCGGCGAAATCCTGAAACCGTGTCACCCACGGGTCGGGCCGTTTGCAGGGGAGAAGGGATTTGTTTTATGATCTAATGTCAAACCCTCCAATATTCCTTTTCAGAATCTGTCTGGTTTGGAAGTGTCATCCACGAAAAAGGAAGAAAGAACGCGAGCTGCAGAGAAATGGAGGCTGTTTGCCTTCAGCACAAAAACAAGCTTAGAAACTGACTTTTGAGCCCAACTCTGTAATTATGTCCATATGGGCGCTTCCTCCCCGCAGTGGGGAGGGGGAGCCAGTCTTCTCTTAAAAAATATTTTTTCTGATTTCAGAGAGGAGGGGAGAGGGAGAGAGAGAGAAACATCCATGATGAGAGAGAATCATGGATCGGCTGCCTCCTGCACGCCCCCTAGTGGGGATCGAATCCACGACCCGGGTACGTGCCCTGACTGGGAATTGAACCTTGACCTCCTGGTTCCTAGGTGAATGCTCAACCACTGAGCCACACTGGCCAGGCAGTCTTCTTCTCTTGTTACAAATGATGGACATGAGAGCCAGCCCCTGCTGTTCAGTTCAGTGCATCTACTCTAGCCCTTATTTTGAACAATAAAGAAAAAAAAATTCCACTAATAGAAAGCCAGTGTCTCCCTGGGCCCGCTGAACAAATGGTGAGCGACGTCCCCAGTGTGCCGCTTGAAGAGGGACCAGGGACCCGCCTGCCTGGGGTGGCCACGGGGCCTGGGCAGCCCTGGGGACAAGACGGGAGTTTGGGGCAAGGACTGCGGCAAGGAGTGCGGAGGACACGGGTGTCCAGCACAGTGGGCAAAGCCCCCAGGACCAAGCGAGGGGGGGGGGGGGCAGGGGGCTCGCTGCAGTCCAGGTCGCTCCGGATAAGGGAGGCATGGAGTGTGGCTGTCCCCACCTGCTAGGTCCTGTTTCCAGTGTCTCCCCTGGGCTCTGAGCGCCTATGTCAGGCTCCCTCTTGCATCAGACCCGCCCCCCGGCCGGGCACAGGGCAGGTGCTCAGGCAGCACTTGTGGAGTGAATGGGTCTGGAAGGGAAAGAGCCGAAATGCACTGCAAATGCCAAGACCCGGGGGTTAGAAGCCTAGGGTGCGGCCGAGGTGTTCTCGCCTCTGTGGCCTCCAGGGCCCCTCGCTGCTGGGCTCTGTGAAGTGAGGGTGCTGCCCTGGGTAGACCAGCGACACAAGCTGGCTTCAGCCTCTGATCAGCTGCAGCGGCTGCCCGGGGGCCGGCTGCACCCAGGAGTCTCGGAGGCGGGCCCCGTGCTGGTACCCAGCCACTGTGATGCCGGGACAAGGGCGGGCGGTCCGTAGCGGCGCACGAGCCACAGCTGTGTATCTCTTTGGATGTGCTCATCTCTGAGGTCGCTGTCAACCATCACACCTGGTGGCGCTGCAGATACTAAAACATCTGGCAGTCACGAGGGGCTGTCCTGCCCCGGAAGGGGAGGCCTCTACCCAAGGCCTCGCCACCTAAGGTGCCAACTCAGGCTCTGCCTCCGCCAGGTCGGTCTTCCCGACCTTCCCCAGGTCAGGTCTACGGAGAAAACGATGGCACCTGTACGCACCTTCAGTAAGGGCAGGAGGGGCTTCGTGGGGCACACCTGCCGAGCGTCAGCTCTGGGCGGGCCCTGCACCGGCCCCGCACCTGGCTCTCCTCTGCGTCCTGCACTGGGCTCCGAATTGCACTAGGTCAGCGGTCGGCAAACTCATTCGTCAACAGAGCCAAGTATCAACGGGACAACGATTGAAATTTCTTTGGAGAGCCAAATTTTTTAAACTTAAACTTCTTCTAACGCCACTTCTTCAAAATAGACTGGCCCAGGCCGTGGTATTTTGTGGAAGAGCCACACTCAAGGGGCCAAAGAGCCGCATGTGGCTCGAGAGCGACAGTTTGCCGACCACGGCACTTGTTAGTTGCCGGATGGGCTCCTGTGTGTCAGTCTTGAAAACCAGCCTGTGATCGCTCAGTGTGGGGCAGAGGCTGTGTCTTCCCCAGGGGCATCCCGCCCCAGCCAGGGCAGGGGGGGGGGTGCGGAGGGGGGTATGTGTGTGACACACCAGAGGCGGGGGAGGGAGGTGACATCACGTGAATCTGTCCAGAAGTAGCAGAATGAGTGGTTGAAGGCCGCCTACAACTCCCAGTGCCCTTCTCCACTGACCTCGGAGGTCCTGTTTCAGGCCAGGAGGTTCCAGAGGTGGTACCTGGATGGGACAACGTGCATCCGTCGGGTGTGTGCTGGGCGCTCCTCACAGCATTCTTTCTATCCTCCCAGAAACGTTTGAGGTGGAATTATTTATAGACAGAAAAAATGTTTTTCCATGATTCATTCAATGGACTCTAAAGCAGCTGTTTTTAATAATTTGGGACATGTCAGAAAAGGGAAATGTCAGGGCAGCCATGAACATAAAGTTGAGGACACAGGTGGGGCGAGGACTCAGCACACGGTGATGATAGCAGTAACGTGGGCGCCGGGGCCCGGTGGTGGGAGGCTGGCGGGGCTGGCTGTGCCCAGGGCACCTTCGGAGCAGCAGCCGGCATGCGACCCCGTCACCATAGGGCAAAGCTGACCAGGGAAAGAAGTCTGACTTATCCCGAGTGTCAGGGGAAGCCATGGAGGCTTAAAGGAGAGGAGAAATGCCCGACCAACGTGGCTCAGTGGTTGACATCGACCTGTGAACCAGGAGGTCACGAGGGGGCCACATGTCCAGTGTTGCGGGCTCGACCCCCCAGTGTGGGGTGTGCAGGAGGCAGCCGATCAATGATTCTCTCTCATCATTGATGCTTCTATCTCCCTCTTCCTCTCCCTTCCTCTCTGAAATCAATAAAAATATATTTTAAAAAATAAAGGAGAGAAGAAATGACATTCTGTGTTTGAAGCTCGCCGTGGCTGCTGTGGGTGCGGGAGAGCGGAAGAGAGAGGGGCTACAGGGCACCCCCAGGAGGCGGGTGCGGGCAACAGATGAGAGGCACCGGAGGTGTGGGAGGTTGGAGCCGGAAAGGCCCTTAGAAATAACGCCACCTATGCTCTCTCCCAGGTGGGCCATCCTAGATTTTGGTCTTGGCTCTGCCACTAACTATCTGTGTAGACCAGGGGTGGGCAAACTTTTTGATTCGAGGGCCACAGTGGGTTCTTAAACTGGACCGGAGGGCCAGAACAAACGCATGGATGGAGTGTTTGTGTGAACTAATATAAATTCAAAGTAAAGGAGTGGAGGGGAGAGCAAGAGAACCCTCCGCTCTTTCGGCTCCGCAGGCCGGATAGAACAGCCAAACGGGCCCGATCCGGCCCGCGGGCCGTAGTTTGCCCACGGCTGTTAGCACTCACATGTGATCAGTAGTCCCCACTCCTGCGGGTGCTGGGCTGTGAGGATTAAAGGAGGTAATATACCCAACACTGTCGTGTCAGCACGTGGTGAGCCATCAGTCGATGCCAGTTGTTACTATGCCCCACGGCTGGCCCAGGGTGAGCGGGCTTCCGGCGGCCACCCATTTCCTGCACCCGTTTAAGTCACCTGCCTGGCGTGACCACGCTCTGCCTCTTCTAGTTTACTTATCAGCCTGCTTCTCTTCTCGACGCTGTAAGTTCTGTGAGGCTTACTCCTCTCAGGGGCTTCCGCTAGCAGCTTCCATGCCTGGCACTCCCCATGCCAATTGAGTTAGTAATAGTCTGATATAAATATAAACATAAACATAGATATAAATATGCCTCCAACGCCCAGGCTTCCGTGATCAGAGGGAGGCTTTCCGAAATCAGTCAGGGAGTTATTCGGCATCCTGAGTCCACAGCTTATTGGGAAAAGTGATTCAGAGACAAGAAAGGAAGGGGAAAAGGAAGGGCTGGGAGAGACCCGGGGAGAAAGGAGAGGAGGGCCTTTGGGGGTGGGTGAAGCTGCCTGGGGAGGGTGCACGGTGAGGTGAAGGCTGGGCAATAGTGGCTCCTCAGTCATCACACCAGGCCCTTTCTGGAAAGGCCTCCAGTTGAGAGAATTCGAAGCAGCTGATTGGAGGAAGCAGGCCCAGGGCCCCACCTCTCCAGCGAGGATTTGCTCCCATTTCACCCTCCAGTAAGGAGTCAGCAAAGCCTTCCTTCTCCAGTGGGGAGACCTAGGAAGGCTGGCTGGACCCTCCCCCCCGCCCCCCATCCCCCCCCGCCAGCACTGGGGGCTGCACCTGGAGCGTGAAGGTGAGGTGTCTGCCTGGGCTTCGGGCCCCAGGCCTTGCTGGGGCCGCTGACCTGCCTTTGGAGTCAGGCAGGCCTGGGGCTGGGTCCTGGCTCTGCCACCTATCAGCTGTCAGGGCAAGTCACGCAACCTTTCTGAGCCTTGGTTTCCTCCTCTGTAAAATGAGTCCAATCCGCTTACTTACCACGCTCACAGGGATCAGGCAAGCTTTGCCAAACGTCAGTCCTTCCTGTCCTGCCTTCGCGATCTCTGCCCAATCCGTGTGAGACCCCTGGCCTTATGCATGTCATATGCTGCTTTTACTTGACTCAGGAGACAATCCAACAACGCCCACCCTTCGGTCTTGTTCTACTATCTGGGCCGCCATGAGCTAGGTGGGCTGCATGCTGGCTTTCTGGCTTCGTAGGAAAATGAACACATCCCCCTTGTGACGAAGAATGTGCCCGAGGGTCACAGCAGCACCCCGGAGCCTGGCCTGCGTGTGCTCCATACGTGGGGAGCTGTTACTTCCCCGCTGTCATCGCTGTCACCCAGAAGTGCAGGAGGGCGGGAGTGACCGTGAGTCTCTCCAGGCACCTGCTTCAGGAGCCCTCCCCCAATGTGGGGCGCCAGTCCCCTTCCTGCCAAGGCCTGGACCCCAGCCTGGGTTCCTCCCTCCCCTCTCTTCGCATACCACCTCGTGTTTGCACATATGACAAAACCGTCCTGCACAGAGAGAACTTACTTTTTAAAAATTATCTAGTTCTCCATAATGGAGGGAATCCGCGGGGCCCAGCCCAGCTGTACACATTTTCCCATCTTCACAACGCCCTCTCCTCTAACTTAGCAAAACCTGAATTTGTCAGAAGGGGTAAAGTACTCCGTCCAACATTGCCTGGTGACTTGTCCATTCGGCCCAGATGACTAACCCAGAATTTCCTAATGCAACTCCACCAGGAAGATTTCACTTTCATTAAAAAAAAAAAAAAAAAAGACTAGGAAACAATCCAAATTCAAAACTTGGGAAAAATGCTCACCTACAAAAACAGACACAAGCAAACAAGCTGACTGAACAAAGCGGGTGTGCAGAGTCGGGGCCTCTGCTTGCAGAGGAAACGGGTTCGGGTAGGACTCGTAAGTCCCAGGCCCGAGACCAGCATCGGCGCTCTCCGGTGGTGTGACCTCTGCAACTGGGGGTCAAGGTGGGCCCGTTGGGGAGGCTGCTGTGTGGGTGAGGGGCAGGTGTGAGTGTTTCCTGGAGAGAGGGGTCACCCTTGACTGAGCTGGGAGGCAGGTGGACTTGATCTGACCCCACCCTGGGCACAGGGATCCCTTGTCCGTCCCAAAGGGCTGTTTTCTCAATTAGGTGATGGCTAATTCCCCTGGGAGATGCTTCTTTCTCCACAGGCATCGGTACTTTAACCAGGATTCCTAGAGATGGAAAAGCCTTTCACACCCAAAGGGCTCCATCCCCAACTGGGGGGCGGGGGGGTTAGGCCTGGGGGACACACTGTGAGGGGGCCCAGCACCACTCTTGGGTAATATGCCCCTTGTAGGAGGAGTTCTGGGGGTGGCAACAGCTTCCAAAGAACCAGGGTTGTCTCATTTTATTCCGAGAGAAGAAATGTGGGTCCCAGAACCAAATCAGACTCTGACCTGGAGCCCCGAGATCCCATCACAGCTTCTGCTCAGTTTCCCAGAAATATCCCCAAAAGCAAGGCGCTCTGGCTGCAGTCAAAGGTGTGCTTTCCAGTCCCCGCTGCCCTGGGCCCGGGCCGCTGGGGCCCAGCAGGTTGGGGGGAGAGGTGACAGGCACCTGAGGGGCTCTGGTCTTTTGACCCCTGGACCCTTGACCTCCGCAGCTGTATACCTGTTCCCCGGGCAGGGGCTGGGGCTGAAGCTGCTCCCACGTGACCAGGGAGCCACCTCAGCAGCCCTGTTTGTGCGGCGCCCTTGAACGCAGCCTTGTCCACCGGCTGGAGCTCAGCTCCGCCTGGGAAACGCACGCTCCGCCTGCAAAGCCGCAGGCCTCTGTTTAGCTGAGCTCAATTCCCCAGCCCCTCACCCTGGCAACGGGTCTTTGGGGGATTTACATCTCATGCATCACAACAGGGGAGCGGCCATTCAGCAAGTTGGCGGTGGTGGGGGTGGGGGGGGACCCCACAACACAAAATCAATGTGCCTTACCCCACCCTGCCCCCCACCAAGAGCGCAGCCACAAAACCAAACAGAATCAACAATAAAAATTTCCCACAAGCCCATTGGGCCTTGGCCGACAATCAACAACCAAACAGGAATTCAAACTTAATCAAACGTTCATGTCTTCCTTGTAAAGCTCAGGAAATCAGTAATTGGTTTTATAATTGAATTTTCTGATCACGTATCAAAGGAATGGGCTCTGCCAAAGGCCAAGGAATGGCCTGGCTCCAGCAAGGACGGGCAAGGCAGCTCTGGAAGGTCGGGGAGGGGCGCTGACTGCTGGTGGGCTAAGGCTAGAGCCCGGCATTTATAACCAGAGGAGCTAGCGACAGCAGAGCCTGCCCTGGCCAAGGGGTCTCCCCCAAATGCTCACCCCAGGAGCCCTGTGCTTCTGATTCCTTTAGCAATGATGGCCGAGGCATGCAGGGGGACGATGGGGAGGCAGGAGGCAGGGAGACCGTGAGGGTAGGGAGTGAGGAGGCCTGTGGGGCAGGGTCTGTGCAGAGACTGAAAAGCCACAGGGGCCAAAGCCGTTCTGGAAAGGAAGTGGGCAGAGGAGAGGCAGGAGGAGTCCAAGGTCTTTGCCCTGAGCTACTTTGAGGAAGGGGGAGTTTTCTTTTTTTAAATATATTTTATTGATTTTTTACAGAGAGGAAGGGAGAGTGAAAGAGAGCTAGAAACATCGATGAGAGAGAAACATCGATCAGCTGCCTCCTGCACACCTCCTACTGGGGATGTGCCCGCAACCCAGGTACATGCCCTTGACCGGAATCGAACCCAGGACCCTTCAGTCCGCAGGCTGACGCTCTATCCACTGAGCCAAACTGGTTTCGGCGGGAGTTTTCAATATAAAGAAGGAAGGGAGAAGAACTGCTCTGTGCGGCCTGGTTCTGCACGGGTTGGGGCTGGGGTGCTGACGGGCCTGGGCACCCAGGGCGCTGACAGGTTCAGCTCAGCTTTTGCGAGCCCTTGCTCGGTGCTTAACAGTCATCATTTCATTTAGTCTTCACAGCAGCCCACGGAGATGATCATTTTGGTCCCCGTTTTACAAACCAGAGATGAGAGCTGCCGGGGGCAGAGGGGAAGGGGCTGCCCACTCGTGAGCCGTGGAGCTGGGACTTGGAACCAGGACGGTCAGAGCCCAGAGTCCAGAAGCTCAACCCCTAATGCAACACAACCTCTCTCCCTGCAGAGAGAAACGCCTCACAGACAAAGAGGAATAACGAGAAAGGGTTCCCCACACGCAGGGATGGAAGCGCGAGAGCCAACAAATCGACATTCATTAGTTCACCAACTTAAAAACGTCCCTGGTAAAGGCGGGCCACAGACTAGAGCAGTGGTCGGCAAACTGCGGCTCGCGAGCCACATGCGGCTCTTTGGCCCCTTGAGTGTGGCTCTTCCACAAAATACCACGGCCTGGGCCAGTCTATTTTGAAGAAGTGGCGTTAGAAGAAGTTTAAGTTTAAAAAATTTGGCTCTCCAAAGAAATTTCAATCGTTGTACTGTTGATATTTGGCTCTGTTGACTAATGAGTTTGCCGACCACTGGACTAGAGAAGGTATTCACAACACGTGTATCTGACAAAGAACGTGTATCCAGGATGTATCTCAAAAAACCACCGCTCACAACTCATTAATAAGAAGGCAAACAACCCATTAAAAAGAAAGAATGAGCCCTAGCTGGTTTGGCTGAAGGATCCCAGGTTAGATTCTGGCCAAGGGCACATGCCTGGGTTGTGGGCTCGATCCCCAGTAGGTGGCGTGCAAGAGGCAGCCGATCAATGATTCTCTCTTATCATTGATGTTTCTATCTCGCCCTCCCTCTCCCTTCCTCTCTAAAATCAATAAAATATATTTAAAAAAAGAGAAAGAATGAAAGATGGGTGCAGATACTTTACAAGAGAAGATGTACACATGGCCAAAAGGCACACTCAAAACTTGCTAAATATCACTAGTCATCGGGGAAATGCAAGCTCAAAGCAGGATGGAGTATCACTCCATGCGAACAGGAAAAGGACGGGTCCACGTGTTGATGACAGCGTGGGACAGCAGGGGCTCTCAAACATTCTAAATAGGACAACACTCGCCCACGCCGGTTTGGCTCAGTGGATCGAGTCCCGGGTTTGATTCCAGTCAAGGGCACATGCCTACGTTGTGGGCTCAATCCCCAGTAGGGGGCATGCAGGATGCAGGTGATCCATGATTCTCTCTCATCATTGATCTTTCTCTCTCTCTCTCTCCCTCTCGGGGAGAAAATAAAAATATATTAAAAAAAAACAAACCACCACCACTTTGGAATGTAGTTTGGAAGTTTCTCATAAAGTTAACACACCCTTACCATATGACCTCGCAATGCCACTCCTGGGTATCTACCAAAAGAAGTAAAAGTGCATATCCACACAAAAACTCACACGTCAGAGTTCTAGCGGCATTATTCTTCACATTGACCTCTAGAATGACCCCTTAGATGCCCATCGACAGATGACTAGATAAACAAAGGGTTTATACTTGGGGTAAGTCGGAAGCTTGGTCGTAAGGAAGTCCCGAGGTGTGATGGAGAGAGACAGCAGCAGGATCGACAGCTGGGCAGAGGACCTGGGAGGGGCAAAGTTTGTCGGTATCCAGATCCCTCCAGTCTGGGACTCTGAAGGGAGGATAGCAGCCCCTAATTCTGCAAGCCTGGTCCTGCGGCTGTTTGGGGCTTGACCAGGGTGGGGAGAGCACTAAATGGTCTGTGGATATTCGGATATTCAGTAGCAGCATCTACCACCGCTTGGAGCTCCAGGTGTCCTGGTGGTGCCCTGGGACATCTGCCTACGTGCTCGGGGCGCGGGGCGAGGATCAATGAAATGTGTGCCTAATGTCTGTGACAGGTACCAGAGGCATCCCTGGTCCCACCCCCTCCCCCCAGCCTGCTCCGGAGGCTCTGCCGTCGAATTCTCATCGAGCCAACAGCTCCTGAAATCCACCTTCCCTCTCCCCACCATGCAGGGAGCCTTCCAGATGGATCAGGACGAAACTGACAGCTTCACGTGGCCGGTCATTTCCCCCCGCCGCCCTGAGATAGGGTGACCCCTGACACAGATGCAGCTACCATAGTACTTGACCGTGTTTTTGCGCCCACTTTGGTGGCTTTGCCCCCACGGCTCGTGGTCTCTGGGTGCCAGTCCTCACTGGTGCTCCTGTGGGGCTGGGATGGTGCCCATGGCCACGTGGGGGTGGAGGGCTGCCTCCAGTGTGGGGCTGCCAGCTGTGGGAATGCCAGCTCCCCCTTGAGAGAAGTCAGTCTTCAAGGGACACACAGGCCCTGCCTTTGAAATTCGGGTTTCTTTTTATTTTTTAAAAATTTTTACATGTTTATTGATTTCAGAGAGGAAGGGAGTGGGGAGAGAGAGAAACATCAATGATGAGAGAGAATCATTGATTGGCTGCCTCCTGAATGCACCACACCGGGGATCGAGCCAGCAACCCTGGCATGTGCCCTGACCGGGAATCAAACCGTGACCTCCCGGTTCATAGATGGAAGCTCAACCACTGAGCCACACCGGCCTGGTTTTTTTCCTTTTGGATACAAAGGAAGAGCCTTGTGCGTGGCCATCACCTACACTTAGCAATTGAGTTCTGCCAGAAGAATTGACAGAACGTTTGGTTTGGAATTTATGGAACTGAAGTGGCGGGGCTGGGTGGAGGGGGGAGCTTAGAAGCCTGGTTCCTCCGTAGGACCCTGCGGGACAAGGGACTCGGCTGAGGCTGCACAGCAGAGGGGGCTGGGCTGGGCCTGGAGCCAGCTTTCCTGTGAAGGGCCCCGTTCCTCTGCCACTGAGCTGAGACCTGGCACTCCTCTGGTTCAGGGACCCGCACCTGACCAACACCCCGCCCCTCGATGCTCAGTCCCTGGCTCCTGCCCCTCCAACATGAGTCACCGTGAGGGGGGACTGGCCCCCATGGCCTTTCTCCCCACCATGCTGTGTGGCCGCTGAGACAGGACTGGCAGACTGCGTTCCCAACGCCCACTGTTCCCAAGAGGAAGCAGCCTCGTTCCAGAGAGCAGGCCCGAGCCTCCTCTTCCCACCCAGCTCGAAACCACAGGGACTTGGAGCCCCAGCCTTGCTCCTGGCACGCTCCCGGTGGTGGCCGTCTCTCCACCCACTCACTCCGTGGCTGGCGAGCCCCCAGGAGCCAGGCAGGGGGCAGACGAGGCCTTCATTGCTGTCAGCACCTTGGCCTCATCTGCCCTCAGGCCAGTGGCCACACGGCGGCATCAGAACCCACGGCTGCTTCCCTGGGCGCATCGGCGATGGGCTATGAACACAGCTCGGGGCCTGGGCCCAGCTGTGGCGCCCGGTGACGCTCCTGGGGGGAAAGCCGAGATGGAGATGGTGGACCTGCCTCCGCATCAGACCTGGGCCAGGCTGCTGGGCTCCCACCCGGTCCACAGCCCTGTGACCTTGGGCTTGTCACCGCCTCAACCTGCACTTCAATTTTCTCATCTGCAGAGCGAGGGCAGTGATGGAGTCAATGTCTCAATTGGGGTCCTGCCAAGAAGCGGGGCGCCCTTGATGGGGAGGGGCGAGGGAGTGAGCGTGTGGAAAGTGCTCAGCACCGTGCAGGGCCCAGGTGAGCGTGCGACCCCATCACACCGGGGAGGGAAACGGAGGCGCTCGGGGCCGTGAAGGAGCCTGTCTGAGGTCACCCAGCTCAAGAAGGAGGATCAGCTTTGACCTGGGCCTGACTCCAGTGGCGGTGCCCTCAGCGCCCCCACGCAGCAGCTTCACTCTGAGGACACACACTGGGTTCTTGCACTGGGTTCTCTGGGAGAGGAGGGAAGAGTCCCAGACCTGGGCTCCAGGCTGACGGCTGAGCCCTTGGACTTGGGCCTGCGGTGGGTGGTCTCTGGGGGAGGGGGGGTGGGCGGCAGGCCCTTCACTATCAGGTGCACAGCCGCCGACCCTGAAAACAGCCATGGACCCCCAGCCTGGCCCCAGCCCCAGCAGCCACCCTGGGGCCGGGAGGGCTGCCTTCCTCTCCTTGGCCAGCGGTCATCAGGGGGACCGGCTGGCCTGGGCACCGGGCAGGGAAGTGCGACGGGACGGGGAAAGAGGGCTGGGAAAGAAGTGTGTGTGTGGGGGGCGCCCACAGAGCTGGAAAAGCTGGACCTAATTTGGCAGTGAGCTATTTCAGGACTGTGCCCTGGGGACCTCGGACCAGGGATATCGGGGGAGGGGAGTCTGGTCGTGCAGATGCCGGGCTGAGCGGGGAGGGCGGAGGGAGAGAAAGCCAGACTTCCAGCGCTAGGCGACGTGAGCTGGCTGTCTGGGCCAGACGGGGTCTGTGGAGGTCAGTGTGTCACACAGTCCTGCCGTGTTGGGAGGGTCATGGTGCATGGCAAGCACGCCCTGTCCGTGGTATTTGGTTGTCACAGCTGTAGAATCACCCCTACAGGTGAGGAACCGGTCAGGGCTGGGGGTGGAGGGAGCAGAGGTCAGGAGGGGTCAGAATACCCAGGAAGGGCTGCGGTCAGGAGCTGGGGCAGGGGGTAGGCAGCAGCCTTCTGGATGCACAGAGCCCTGGACCAGAACCCAAACCAACAGGCAATGTCCTTGGGGGAACGCCCTCTCCTCCCAGGAGCCCCTCAGGCCATTGGAACGCTGTACTGCCTTGGCCACAGCGAGAGAGGGACTCCGCCAGGACCTGGGGGGCTGCTCAGGGGAGGACCACACAGGCACACCCCTGTCTCAGGATGCTCATAGGTCAGGAGTGGTGGGAGGACGCAAAACATGAACTGCTGTAGCCACCGCCTTGCGAGGTGAGGGAGAGATTTTGTGGGGTCCACGGCGAAGGCCACACAATGGGACAGAGGGGAGAGATGAAGGGAAGCCAGGGGCGTCATCTGAGCTGCCGAATCAAGCCTCGCCTGCAGCTGTACCTAGACTTCTTCTTCTATTTTTTTTAATATTTATTTTTAATTGATTTCTTTACAGAGAGGAAGGGAGAGGGATAGAGAGTTAGAAACATCGATGAGAGAGAAACATTGATCAGCTGCCTCCTGCACACCTCCTACTGGGGATGTGCCGTAACCCAGGTACATGCCCTTGACCGGAATCGAACCTGGGACCCTTCAAGTCCGCAGGCTGATAACTCTATCCACTGAGCCAAACCGGTTAGGGCTCCAGACTTCTTAATGGACGGGCCAGTTGACTTGATTTTTCATAGGCCCCTCCGTTACTTGCAACCCAAAGTGTCCTAACTCACCCATATAGAGGGGGTCTTTGGCGGTGATTCAAGACCACTGTGGGCTGGCTTGCAAATACAGAAGGGGAGGAAGCAGAGGAAGCAGCAGATGGGCGTGTGTGTGGCTGTGGGAGGGGCAGATTCTGGTTTTCCTAGGGAGGCCCCCCCGCCCCCCATGGGTGGGGTGTGGTACTACCTGCCCCTCGCCCCCAAGAGCAGGGTCTCTGAGCTGGGAAGGGACCCAGATACCACCTTGGCCATCCACCCACACCCAGCCTGTGACTCACACACAGACTCTCGCCCAGAGCTGTAAGAGGCCATGGAAATCAAGGAGGCCACCTTCTCAAACCAGGGGGGATGGCTCCCTGCCCAGGCTTCAGACCCCCACATCTTTTTATCTTTGTGTCCAACCCTGCCGCCCTGGGCAGGGTCTGCGGGGGCGTGAGTGCTCCGTGTTTGTGAAATGACTTGCTGACCAACGGGACAAGGGACAAGGAGGCCCCACGTTGGCTGGGTGACTTGAGGCGGCCTGTTGAGACGCAGAGAGAGCTGAGCCCTGGTTCATAAACCTCAGTTCCAGTGCTGGGTCGGCCACACTGCCCCTGAGGGAGTTCCTTTCCTATTCGAGCCAGATGGGGCCTGTTTTGTCCCATCTGCAAAATGGAGCAGTAGAATCAGATCGCCTTCAACGGAGGAGTTCCGAGCTCTGTGAATCTGGGCGGGCAGAGGGACGAGGAGGGCTGCCCCTCGCCGCCGTGTACCTGGTGCCCAGCACAGGGCAGGTGCACGCGCTGCTGTCCAGCAGGCAGGCACCTCTTCCTGGCCTCAGGTGTGGGCACGGCCGCTTCGGGGGTCACCTCCCCCAGCGCCTCGTCAGATCTGCCGGCCACCACGGAGGTTTCTCCAGGCCCCGGGGAAGGCAGGCGGACGCAGGCCAGCGAGCATCCTTGTTTCTGTCTGTTTCAGAGTTAGTGCAAACCCCCGGGCGAGCAGCGCTGCGCCGTGGAGATGGCCCCGCAATATTTTCATGATCAAAAAAAGGATAGTGTTCTGAGCTCCACCGTGTGACTTAAACGTCAAGATTTCTTTGACCAGAGGAGAGCCAATGACATTCTGGAAGCTAAGTGTGAAATATGACGCGGCCTCCCCAAAGAGCTGCCATTCTCTGGGGGTGAGGTGGGGAGGGACAGAAGCGCAGTGGGCAGCGATTCCAGCCGGCCAGGCTCTGCAGACCAGTGCAGGCCAGGCAGCCAATTAGGCGCCGTGTGCCTCTGTTTCTAACCTGAAAAGTGCACCTAAAACCTTACCCATTCCTCACTAGACAAGTGGAGGATAATTCACCCATTTTTATTAGTAGTGATAATTTTATATTTTTTAATTTATTTAATTTATTTTTTTTATTGATCTTTTACAGAGAGTAAGGGAGAGGGATAGAGAGTTAGAAACATCGATGAGAGAGAAACATCGATCAGCTGCCTCCTGCACACCCCCTACTGGGGATGTGCCCACAACCAAGGTACATGCCCTTGACCAGAATCGAACCTGGGACCCTTGAGTCCGCAGGCCGATGCTCTATCTGCTGAGCCAAACCAGTTAGGGCAGTAGTGATAATTTTTTTTTTTTTTTTTTTTTTTTTTTTTTTTATTTTTATTTATTTTTTATTTTTATTTTTTTTCAAATTTTTATTAAGGTATTATATGTGTACATATCTTATCATTGCCCCCGACCCCCACCCCACTCCCATATATGCCCTCACCCCCCAATGTTTTGCATCCGTTGGTTACTCTTATATACATGCATATAAGTCCTTCAGTTGATCTCTTATTTCCCCCACTTCTCCCTAACCTTACCACTGTAATTTGACAGTCTGTTTGATGCTTTACTGCCTCTGTAACTATCTTTTTGTTCATCAGTTTATAATGTTTTTCATTATCCCCAAATGAGTGGGATCATGTGGTATTTTTCTTTCATTGACTGGCTTATTTCACTTAGCATAATGTTCTCTAATTCCATCCAAGTGCCTACAAATGGTAGTAATTCCTTCTTTTTTACGGCAGCATAGTATTCCATTGTGTAGATGTACCATAGTTTTCTGATCCAGTCATCTGCTGATGGGCATTTAGGCTGTTTCCAAATCTTAGCTATTGTAAATTGTGCTGCTATGAACATAGGGGTGCATATATCCTTTCTGATTGGTGTTTCTGGTTTCTTAGGATATATTCCTAGGAGTGGGATTACTGGGTCAAATGGGAGTTCCATTTTCAGTTTTTTGAGGAAACTCCATACTGTTCTCCACAGTGGCTGCACCAGTCTGCATTCCCACCAGCAGTGCACGAGGGTTCCTTTTTCTCCGCATCCTCGCCAACACTTGTCGTTTGTTGATTTGTTGATGATAGCCATTCTGACAGGTGTGAGATGGTATCGCATTGTTGTTTTGATTTGCATCTCTCGGATAATTAGTGACTTTGAGCATGTTTTCATGTGTCTCTTGGCCTTCCTTCTGTCTTCTTTCGAAAAGCTTCTATTTAGGTCCGTTGCCCATTTTTTTATTGGATCATTTATCTTCCTTTTATTAAGTTGTATAAGCTGCCTGTAGATGTTGGAAATTAAACCTTTATCAGTGATACCATTTGCAAATATGTTCTCCCATACAGTGGGGTTTCTTGTTGTTTTGTTGATGGTTTCTTTTGCTGTGCAAAAGCTTTTTATTTTGATGTAGTCCCATTTGTTTATTTTCTGTTTGGCTTCCATTACCCTAGGGGCAGTATCACTGAAAAAGTTCTTTTGGCATATGTCTGAGATTTTGCTGCCTGTGGATTCCTCTAGTATTTTTATGGTTTCCCGTCTTATATTTAAGTCCTGTACCCATTTTGAGTTTATTTTTGTGTATGGTGTAAGTTGGTGATCTAGTTTCATTTTTTTGCATGTATCTGTCCAATTTTCCCAACACCATTTATTAAAGAGACTGTCTTGACTCCATTGTATGCTCATGCCTCCTTTGTCAAATATTAAATGCGCATATTGGTTTGGGTCGATATCTGGATTCTCTATTCTGTTCCATTGATCTATATGTCTGTTCTTGTGCCAGTACCAGGCTGTTTTGATGACAGTGGCTTTGTAATACAGCTTGAAATCTGGTATTGAGATCCCTCCTACTTTATTCTTCTTTCTCAGGATTGCTGTGGCTATTCGGGGTCTTTTTTTATTCCAGATGAATTTTTGGAGAGTTCTTTCTAGGTCTGTGAAATACGCCGTTGGTATTTTAATGGGGAGTGCATTGAATCTATAGATTGCTTTGGGTAGTATGGACATTTTAATGATGTTGATTCTACCAATCCATGAACATGGTATGTTCTTCCATCTGTTTACATCTTCCTCTATCTCTTTTTTCAGTGTCCTGTAGTTTTCCGCATATAGGTCTTTTACCTCCTTGGTTAGGTTTATTCCTAAGTATCTTAATTTTTTTGGTGCGATGGAAAATGGGATTGCTTTTTTAGTCTCTCTTTCTGTAAGTTCATTGTTGGTGTATAGAAATGCCATAGATTTCTTGGTGTTAATTTTGTATCCTGCTACATTGCCGAATTCATTTATTAAGTCTGTTAGTTTTTGGATGGAGTCTTTCGGGTTTTTTATGTACAATATCATGTCATCTGCAAATAAGGACAGCTTTACTTCTTCTTTTCCAATTTGGATGCCTTTTATTTCTTCTTCTTGTCTAATTGCAGTGGCTAATACTTCCAGTACTATGTCAAACAGGAGTGGTGAGAGTGGGCATCCCTGTCTTGTTCCTGTAATTAGGGGAAATGGTTTTAGTTTTTGCCCATTGAGTATGATGTTAGCTGTGGGTTTATCATATATAGCTTTTATGATGTTGAGGTATGATCCTTCTATTCCCACCTTGTTGAGAGTTTTTATCAAGAAAGGGTGTTGGATTTTGTCAAATGCTTTTTCTGCATCAATTGATATGACTATGTGATTTTTATCTCTCAATTTGTTTATGTGATGTATCACATTTATTGATTTGCGGATATTGAACCATCCTTGCATTCCTGGGATAAATCCTACTTGGTCATGGTGTATGATCTTTCTGATGTACTGCTGGATCCTATTTGCTAGAATTTTATTGAGGATTTTGGCATCTACATTCATGAGGGATATTGGCCTGTAATTCTCCTTCATTGTGTTGTCTTTATCTGGTTTTTGTATTAGGGTGATGCTGGCTTCATAGAAGGAGCTGGGAAGTGTTCCTTCCTCTTGAATTTTTTGGAATAGTCTGAGGAGGATAGGTTTTAGTTCTTCCTTGAATGTTTGGTAGAACTCTCCTGTGAAGCCGTCTGGCCCCGGGCTTTTGTTTGCCGGAAGCTCTTTGATGACTGCTTCAATTTCTTCCATAGTTACTGGCATGTTGAGCTGTTTAGATTCTTCCTGATTGAGTTTTGGAAGGTTATATTTTTCTAGGAATGTGTCCATTTCCTCCAGGTTGTCCAGTTTGTTTGAATAGAGTTGTTCGTAGTATTTTTTAACAATCCTTTGTATTTCGGCGGGATCTGTTGTTATTTCACCTCTTTCATTTCTGATCTTGTTTATTTGGGTCCTCTCCCTTTGCTTCTTGGTGAGCCTGGCTAGAGGTTCATCAATCTTGTTTATCCTTTCAAAGAACCAGCTCTTGGTTTTGTTGATCTTTTGTATTGTTTCTTTGGTCTCTATGTCGTTTATCTGTGCTCTGATCTTTATTATTTCCTTCCTTCTGCTTACACTGGGCTTTTCTTGTTGCTCTTTTTCTAACTCTTTGAGTTGTTGGGTTAGGTAATTTATTAGCCCTGTTTCTTGTTTTTTGCAGTAGGCTTGTAGAGCTATGAACTTCCCTCTCAAGACTGCTTTCGCTGTGTCCCATAGATTTTGGATTGTAGTGTTTTCATTGTCATTTGTTGTCATGATGTTTTTTATTTCTTCTTTGATCTCTCTGGTAACCCAGTCATGGTTTAATAGCATGCTGTTTAGTCTCCATGTGTTTGATTTCTTTGGGTTGTTTTTATTGTAGTTGATTTCCAGTTTTATGCCACTGTGGTCTGAGAAGATGCTTGATATGATTTCTATCTTCTTGAATTTGAAGAGACTTTGCCTATGTCCCAACATATGGTCTATCTTTGAAAATGACCCATGTGCGCTTGAGAAGAATGTATATTCTGTGGCTTTGGGGTGAAATGTTCTGAAGATGTCAATTAATTCCATCTGGTCTAGTGAGTCATTTAGGATTGATGTTTCTTTGCTGATGTTTTGTTTAGAGGATTTGTCCAATGGTGATAGTGGGGTATTAAAGTCCCCTACTATGATTGTATTGCTGTCAATGTCTCCCTTAATATCCTCCAGGAGTTTTTTTATGTATTTGGGTGCTCCTGTATTGGGTGCATATATGTTTACCAGAGTTATTTCTTCTTGTTGGATTGCTCCCTTTAGTATTATGAAATGGCCTTCCTTATCTCTTGTTATGTCCTTCAGTTTGAGATCTAATTTGTCAGAAATAAGTATTGCTACCCCAGCTTTTTTTTCAGTTCCATTTGCCTGGAAAACCTTTTTCCATCCCTTCACCCTCAGTCTGTGTGCGTCTTTTTTTCTGAGGTGGGTTTCTTGTAGACAGCAGATATATGGGTCGTGTTTTCTTATCCAATCTGTTACCCTATGTCTTTTGATTGGGGCATTTAATCCATTTACATTTAAAGTTATTATTGATAGGTACTTATTTGTCGCCATTCCTATTCTTTACCCCTGTGTTACTTCTTCGCTTCCTGTTTCTTTCTTTCTTTTTTTTTTTTTTTACAGTAGACCCTTTAGCATTTCTTGCATTGCTGGTTTGGTGGTAATAAATTCCCTTAGTCCTTTTTTGTCTGTGAAGCTCCTGATTTCACCTTCAATTTTGATTGACAGCCTTGCTGGGTACAGTATTCTTGGATTCAGCCCCTTCCTTTGCATGACTTTGTATATTTCATTCCATTCCCTTCTGGCCTGATGAGTTTCTGTTGAGAAATCAGTTGCTAGTCTGATGGGGGTTCCTTTGTATGTAACTTTCTGTCTCTCTCTTGCTGCTTTTAAGATTCTTACTTTGTCGTTGGTGTTTGCCAATTTAATTATAATGTGCCTTGGCGTCGGTCTTTTGGGGTTCATTTTGCTTGGGACTCTGTGAGCTTCTTGGATTTGTGTGGGTTTTTTCTTCCCTATATCTGGGAAATTTTCTGTCATTATTTCTTCAAAGAGGTTTTCTATTCCTTGCTCAGCTTCCTTTCCTTCTGGAACTCCTATTATGCGGATGTTGTTTTGTTTCGTGTTGTCCCAAAGTTCCCTTAGACTCTCCTCCTGCCTTTTAATTTTTTTTTCTAGAAGTTGCTTTTCTTGGGTATTTTTTTCCATCTTGTCTTCTAGCTCACTGATGCGGTCCTCTGCTTCTTCTAGTCTACTCTTGATGCTTTCTATTGAGTTCTTTACAGCAGCGATGTCATTTTTCATTTCTTCTTGGTTCTTCTTCATTTCCTCTTGGTTCTTGCTCATATTGTCGAATTTGTCTTCCATTCTTTTCAGCCACCTTATGACCATTTCTCTGAATTCTTTTTCTGGAAGGTTGCTTGCCTCCATTTCGTTTACTTCCTTTTCTGGTGATGCCTGCTTTTCTTTCATATGCGGGCTGCTTCTTTGTCTCCCCATGGTCTCTCTTCTCTGGGTGTCTGGTTATGTAGTTCTCTCTCTCCTGGGTTGATTTAAAGGCACAAAATACAGCACTACCAGGTACAACTCACAAGGCACTGAACAGGAATGTATTCACAATATTAATAACCTCCAATAAAGGTGACCACCAGAGAAAGGCAAATTAGGTGATAGGAGAGAAAGAAGAAGAGGAAAAAAGAAAGAAAGAAAGAAAAAAAGAAAAAAGGAGTGTGAAAATGAAATTGGGAAAAGGGAAAGTAAAGAGAAAAAAAAAAGTAAGAGAGACAAGAAAGTGACTAAGAGAGAAAGGGGAACAGACTATATATATTGGGGATAAAACTCCAATAGAACAATCACTAATCCCAGCAAATGCCAGCAACAAGTGCCTGGGGATTAATACAAACTACAACACCAACTAATATGGATTGAGGCAAGGGAAAGCTGAAGCACAAAACAAACAAAAAATTAAACAAAAGAAGAATAAGCAAAACAATCTCACAAAAGCAGCATAAAAATTGGATATAATCTACATTCAAGCAAACAACAACAAAAGGACAGAGAGAAGGACAAGTTTATGGATAGCTCAGACAGCGAAGGGAGAGGTGTATGTGGACTTGGAGCAGGGGATTAGAGATTAGATATGTAAGTAGGGTGAAATTTTAACAAGGGGTAAACAGAAAGAATAGGGAAAATCTAAAGCAGTAAAAGGGTAAGACAAACAGGACACTGAAAAGGGGGAGGTTGGGAAGAGAGTGATGGCCTAAAGGTAGAGTTGAGATAGAGTAAAACGATGCTAAAGGAAAGATAAAAAATAGAATGTAGAACCCTAATCCCAAAATAAAATGAAGAGAAAATAAAATGACACTTTAAAAAAAAAAAAAAAAGATAAAATAGCAGTAGTAATAATACGGATTGAAAATAAAAATGTAATCATTAAAAAGGTAAAATCAAGTGATGAAAAAAGAAAAAAAAGTTTCTTGATTAAAAGATGCAAAAAATGAAAATAAAAAAAAAATAAAAAAATAAAAAAATAAAAGGTAAAAATAAAATGTGAAGTAGTGAAGGACATTCACTTCCTCTGTTTTTCTGTTTGGCACGCCTGTTTCTCAGTCCAGACAGTATTGCAGTTCCCTGCGATCCACTGCTCTTCGGTGTTGTAAGCCAGTCCTGATTTTAAGCAGGCGGTGTGTCTTAATTTCTCGTATTCCTTTATTTTTGATTACGCAAGAGTCAATTTGTGATTCAGCCCCTGGGTGGCAGTGTTTCTGGATTGACTTCCGGGTCTATCTATGGCCTCTCTAGGCAGTGTTAGAGCCTTCTTTCCCTGTGGCACTGCCACCGGCCTGTGGGCGTGGTCTGCCTCAGAGCTGACTCTCTGATGGTCACTCCCCGCTCCGATCCCCAGGTTCCAGAAAAACAACTTTCCCCTGCAGTCTCCCAGGGTGTCCCCAACTGGGTGATCCTATGTATTGGGCTTAGTAATCAGAAGCAAGGATTTGAAGAGGAAAAAGCCCAAGTGTGCGAACTCCAGGACTGCGAGTAAACCCAGGCACAAAGGGAGCGCACGGGCTGCGCGTAAGTCTGGACAGCCTGAAATTCTTAGGGTGTCCCTGCACTTCAGATCAAAATGGGTTGCTTTTTAGAGTGCCCTTCTCTTAGCAGCTCTGAGGACCCCTTTCCACAATCACAGATCACGCCAGCCCCTACAGCCACGGACTTTTCTAGGCACAGACTTCCCTGGTCCTCCAGCTCCCGCAAAACGCGCGTTCCTCTCTCCCGCCGGGACCAGAGACCTCACCTTATCCCAGGCGAAATCTGACCTTTCCGTGGTGGAGTGTAGAGCTCCTCTGAACCCGTGTGCTTGCGCCAGTTGGGGAGCGTTGTTCTGGGGCTCGCAGCTGTTCCTGGGGTGCCGCAGTTGTGGATTCTCAGGCTTCAGATAAGCTCCACTTTCCGGATCAAGATGGCGCAGACTCCGCGTCCAAGCCCGCAGCTCCGGGAGGGGACCCAGCCGCAGTTGGTGCTGCCAGGTCAGGGGAACCCCGTTCAGCAGTCCCCCACCTCCTTCTGGAATTCAGCTGTCTCCCAACCAGCCAACAAACACTCCTTGTGCGTCCCTCAGCTGTTCTTTCTTTCTGCTCCGGGACAAGGCTCGGAACACGTCTGTCTATTCCGCCGCCATTATTCCCTCTCAGTAGTGATAATTTTAAACAAATTGGTGAAAAGGACAAGAGCGAATGTATTGCTGAGAACTCTCTGTCCTCGGGCACTATCATCCTAAGCACTTCACAGGCATTGTCTCATTTAATCGTATAGCCTAGAACCGGGGAGGGTATTAAGCTTGTGCCCATTTTACAGACAAAAACACTGAGGGCTGAGGAAGGTAACTAACTTTACCTTCCAAACAGCTTGTGGTAGAAGTGGGAACCGAATCCAGTCCCCCTACTTCCTGTGTCGGGCATTGTACGAGACGAATAAGATCTAGATTTTGGGCTTCAGGACATTAGAATGTAGTGAGAGAAATCGGCAGAGGCACACATGATGAAAACAAGAGCCTTTTCAATGGAATAAAACCCCACACACGGTCAAGGCATTCTTTCTTTGCTATTATCCCATTAGCTTGCAATGTATTTTATACATGCAAGTACTAGTATAAGCGTGCACACATTTTTTAGGTGTTGATGTATACACATGTGTGTGTGCGTGTGTGTAAATCTACTGACACGGGCCTGGACTGTTCATAGACTTTCTCTGTGAACCTCCAACAGAGCCAAATATCCAGTACAATGATTGAAATTTCTTTGGAGAGCCAAATTTTTTAAACTTAAACTTCTTCTAACGCCACTTCTTCAAAATAGACTCTCCCAGGCCGTGGTATTTTGTGGAAGAGCCACACTCAAGAGGCCAAAGAGCCACATGTGGTTCTCGAGCCGCGGTTTGCCGACCACTGGTCTAGTCTCCCAGATCCTTACAAGGCAGGCGGCCTAGTCTCTCTGCTTTTGTGATGCAGATGGCGCCTGGGTGGGGAAGGAGGAAGGGAAAAGACTCCACTTCAAAAGATTAAGACAATTTGCATAATAATGAGCTGGAGAATGAGGAGGGAGGGAGGGAAGAAAGGAGTTAGAGAAGGAGGGAGGAGGAGAGAGGAAGGGAGGCAGGAAGGGGAGGGGGTTAGGGAGGGGGGAGAAGAAGAGAGGAAAAGGGAGGAAGATGAAGGAAGGGAGGGAGGGAGAGGAAGAGAGGGACCCACTTACAAGCAGAGAGCAGTGGGTGGAAGGAGGAGGGAGGGAAAAGTGGGGACAGGAGGAGGAGGAAGAGGGTAAGAGAGGGAAGCCCTGTGGGCTGGGGGTAGAGCGAGGGTGTCCGGGGAACTTGGGGAGGTGAGCTGCTCAGGAGAGTGGGGGTGGGGCAGACTGAGGAGGACAGAAGGGCTATGGTCCCTTTCCGCATTTTTGGTAGAGAGACTCGGGCGGGGGGGGGGGGGGGGGGAGATGGGATTCTTGGAACGATCTAATGCCTGTTTAACTGGGACTCTGCTCTGGACCGAGCCGTGTGGACTGTAGTTCCATTAGGGCTGTGTCTCCATCCTCCACGCGTATATATTTTGTACTGCGTGGCCTCGGGCAAGTCACCTAGGGTGGCTGCACTTCCTTTTTCCCCTTGTAAAATGGGGTGACAATAGCACCCACCGCACAGGGAGCTGTTCGTGTTAATCACTCAATTCACGCCAATGGTTTAGCACAGGCCCTGCCACAGGGAGCTGGAGATGGAGACGGAGATGGAGAGCTTCAGTTCCGTCCCTCTGCTGGGGACCACTCCCACCTGGAGACCCACCAGGTGGAAACCCGACTCACAGGTGTGGCCCCATCTCCTGACTTCTGCCTGCCGTTGGCCTTGTCCCCAGGCATCCAGGCTGGTCACACTGGAGTTTCAGTTTCCTGATCCTTATCCTTATGCCCCAGGAGCCAGTCACAGGTCCCCTTTCTTTAGTCACCCCACTACCTGGCTGCTCTCATTTCCCACCCCCACCGAGACCCCGAGGCAGGGCGGGGGGGGGGGGGCGGTCAATTAGCATAGCTTACCCAGCTTGGGTCCCCTCCCCACTAGTCTACCCTGCACGTGCCATCATGGTAACTAAAGCTCACTTTTACCCATCCCTCCCAGCTCAAGCTTTGTCAATGGCTGCCCACTGCCAGCACGAGAAAACCCAAACGCCTTGGCATCCTGTCCAAGGCCTACCGCATGGGGACCTGACCCTAACCCTACCTTCCCCACACCTGGCCCGTACCCTAAGCCTCTGCTCTGGCCACTGGCCTCGCTTGTCAATCAGATCTCCTCTGGTCCTCGCTGACCCACTGCTCCTACTCAGTTCTTCCTGCTCCAAGTCCCTGTCCTCACCCGCCCCTGCACCTGCCATGCCACGACCTCTGTTTCCAGGACCGTTCTAGCCTCACTTCCTGCAGGAACTTTCCCCGACCAGCTTTGGGATGACCGAGCTCGGCCAGCCTGGGGTCCTGTGTGCCCAAGAGCATGGCCAGCTCCCTAACGGCCCCATCTCACATCACGTTGAATCGTTAGGAGGGCTCAGCACAAAGCCGACACGTGGTCGGTACTCAGCCCACGTTGACTCACTTAGCAATGAAATGACAGGGACCTTCCCTTTTTCCTCTGAGAACTGGAAAAATTAGGCATGCCATTCCCCGGTGCCTGCCGGCTGGTTACCTGAGACTCAGCACCGGCTCTCCCTTCGGCTGAAAGGCGGACCGAGGGCAAAAGCCCACAGCCTGTCCCGGGTCTGAAGATCAGACCAGGCGTTTGCCGCTCTGGGCTTGAAGGCCAGAGTTGACTACAATGAGTGGATATATGTAAAGTGCTCAGCACAGTGCCTGGCAGCTAGTAGGTGCTCAATAAAGGGTGGCTGTTTGTTGGGGGGAGGGCAGGGTGCAGGGCTAGGGGAAGAAGGTGAAGGGATTAAGCAAAAAAAATAAAATAAATAAATAAAAAAAATAACCACACTCCTCATAGACACAGACAACAGTATGTGGATTAGCAGGGGGGAGGGGGGGGAGGGGAGGTAGAAGAGAGTAAAAGTGGGGCAAATGGTGATGGAAGGAGACCTGACTTGGGGTGGTGAACACACAATGCAATAGACAGACAATGTGTCATAGAATCGTACGCCTCAAACTTTTATAATTTTATTAACCAATGTCACCCCAATACATTCAATAAAAAATCACAGCTGTATGTTACCACTGGGGCCGTTATGGCTAACATGAATGAAGCCCGTACCACCTCAGCCACCCTGCCGGTCTGAGTCGGTATTTGCTGCCTGCCTGCCTTCTCCAGCACCTCTCCCACTGCGCTCGCTCGCTCGTTCCGCATCCCCAGCAGCCAGCGCAGCGCCCGCTTCACCGTGAGCCCATTCACCGTGAGCCCACCGTGAGTGCTTAAACTGCAGGGGTCCTCAAACTTTTTAAACAGGGCGCCAGTTCACTGTCCCTCAGACCGCTGGAGGGCCGGACTATAGTTTAAAAAAAAAACTATGAACAAATTCCTATGCGCACTGCGGGCCCGGGACGCGTCGGCTGCTAAGCAGGACAGGCAGCGGCACCCGGCAGGCCGGATAAATGTCCTCGGCGGGCCGCATGTGGCCCGCGGGCCGTAGTTTGAGGACGCCTGGCTTAAAGGGAACAAAGCTGGGGAACGGCAGTGCCCTCTTTCCAGGGGCCCTGACGCTCTAGCCCGAACCAGAGCCTGTCCCTGGGGAGAAGTGCTTGGGGACAGGCCCTCCTGCTAGCGCCCAGCTCCCTGGCCCCGGGGCTGGCCTCAGACACACTGCGTCACCCAGTCCCCCTGCACCTGGAGGAGCCAGCGCCTGAGCCGGGACGACACCGGGCCGTAGAATTAGAATTCTGTGCATCAGCATTGAATTTTACACGCAAAGCTTGGTCGCAGGTGAGACCTTAGAGATTTCCTCCGGGATGGAGGTGATTTTTAGCAAAGACAGGATATGTGTTTGCTAACCACACGGGCAAACCACACAGTAGTCAGAGATCAGGGCTGCCCATCCAGTGGCTCCCTGTGGGGCCAGGGCACTGGGAGGCCTCCACCTGCTCCCCATTCTCCATCCAGGTCACAGCGCGAAGAACTGGGACTCAGAATCCCACCAGGGGGCCGAGAGCAGCTTCTGGATAGAATTCCCTGAGGTTGTTTCCCTCCCTCCCTCCCTCCCTCCCTCCCTCCCTCCTTCCCTCCCCCCCCTCCCTTTAATTTCATTTGCCAGTGTGGCTGCATAAAGTTCAGTCTTACAGTTAATTGCAAATAAGAAGCTTTTATATACTTATTCCATCCACCACTTATCAGCCGCCTGGAAACTCAAGTGAAAAACAGTCCCTGTTCTAGGACGTCCCCTTCCTACAGGGAGGGGAGCCCCTTAGGTTCTCAGACTCACCCCTGAGAGGCAGAAAGCACACCCCTTGGTTCGAGGGAAGAAAGAATCAGTTCACGTGGTTGCTCCCTCACCCCCCAAACAAGGCACGGAGAGCTCCCCTAGGGAGGGGATGGTGGCCAGGTAGGCTGTTACATTTGAGACCTATTTCCTCGCCTGGCTCCGTGGTTGAGCGTGGACCCAGGAACCAAGAGGTCACCAGTTTGATTCCTGGTCAGGGCACATTTTCAGGTTGCGGGCTTGATCCCCAGGAGGGGGCGTGCAGGAGGCAGCCGATCGATGTTTCTCTCTCATTGATGTTTCTATCCCTCCCTCTCCCTTCCTGTCTCTCTCAAATCAATAAAAACATAATATTTTCTCTGTTGGCGTAATGGCCCCAGGGCAGGTACTATGCAGCATTGTGGGAGTCCCAGTTCAGAACAGTCACCCGCCCTTTCTCATCTGCACGATGAACCCTGGAACTCTGTGGCTGTTGTCCTTGTTGGCGACTTTGCGGGGAAGTCTGCCCCACGAGCGAAGCCCCTGTTGGCGCGCGCCAGGTGGGGACGGGTCTCCTGGCTCAGGTGGGTGACTAATTTCTCTCCCACATACAGCACAGTCTCCTCCTGTGCCCCGAAGGGTCCTGAGGACGCGGCAGGGGACCGAGACAGGCCCTCTCCTCGCCGGGCCCCTGCGCTCAGCGGCCTACCTTTCTCTCCTTGTCTCCGTATTCGATGCCCAAAGTGTCCATGGCCCGGACGATGGCTGCCAGGGACTGGATGGTGTTGCTGTAGACGACAGGCTTGTACTGCTTTACGTCTTCTCCCGAGAAGCCATCCTCGTGGATGATCCTGGAGAAAAACCACACACACCAACTGATGAGCGCACCTCCGCACTGGGCCCCCCGAGAGCACGGCCTGCGGAGCCCTGGGGCCGCCCTCCTGGCGGAGTTGGCTGCGGGCCGGGTCTGATCCGGGAGCTGAGTTACTGAGCCGATGCATTGGGACCATCGGATCTGATGGGAACATCTACCCGAATTACTGAAAATTAATCTGAAAAAAAACCAGAATCGTGGGGAAGAAAGGCAGTCTTTTTATATTCCCTACACACAAGAGCAACGGCAGTCAGCAGGTGTGGATAATACTTGAAAGCGCTTAGCACGGGAGGGCACGCACGAAGCACTCAATCAATGTTAGCTATTCGTGTTTTTAAGCAAAGCTCGGGGTCTTACCTGCCACTCAGGAGTGTAGGGCTTCCTCTCTGTGCCAAGTGCTTTACACACACCGTCTAATCTAAGATTCAAAACGATCCTAGGAGATCAATCCTACGATTTCCCACGTACAGGGGAGGGAACTGAGGCTCAGAGAGGGCAAGCCACCCACCCGAGGTCACGCCGCTGGCGGAGTGTCACAGCGGCAGTCGAGGCCCTGCGTGTGACCACCGGGCCGACCGGCGCTGACGGGCAGGGCTGCCACTTCTTTCCTGGGAGCCCAGAACTACACACCAAGTGAGCGTTGAGGAGTGTGAGGCAAGGCAACGAGTCTGGTGTGAGGCTGGAGAAACAGCCCGGGTCTGAGTCCTGAAGGAGACAAGGCCGGGCGTGGGAGAGCAGGAGGGAGGCCACCTGGGACACCTCAGCCGCCCAGCAGCATCTTCCCCTACAGGGCTGAGTGACAGAGTGCAACATCATGTCCCGGAGGCATCATCTGAGCCACTGGATCCAGCCGTGCCTGAAGATAACATTGCCCCTTCACTGGTGAGTGACGGAAGCCAACTAATTCCTCCTTACTCTTGTATAAGCTAACGGGACCTGAGCTTGTCACTTACAGCCAAGAGCATCTGAAGCATGTTTTGTACCTGGATGACAACCATAGTCAGAGGTCATCTCTGAGTAGACTTGTTTATGAATCTTCTGTCTTTACCACCAGCCTGTCAGCCCTTGGATTTCAGGTGATCACACCTCAGTTTTCCCCTGTCCATACCACCTGGCACAGGGCTGGCTCGGGGCAGGACTCCTAACTACAGGAGCCGGGAGTACACAGCGGCACCAGACCACCCCTCTCCGAGGAGCTCACCGAAGGAGGCAGACGTGTGCGTGCGTGCGTGCGTGCGTGTGTACATGTGCATGCCAGGGTGGGAACCCACCAGCGTTTTATGCCTGCAGAGCCAGGGCAGCAAAGGGAAGCCGAGCTTGATGCCCACCTGAAACTCAGGGGCTCTGAGAGGTGTTGCCAGCCACCAAACCAGAAGAAATACGGGGAGCGAGCCAAGGCTGACTCTGCAGGCGTGAGCGTCCGACTTTGGACCGGAGCCGCCCGCTGGACTCTGGAAACCTGGCAATGCAATGGGGAGATCTCAAGTGGGAATGGGGAGAGGGAGGGAGAGCGGCACCCAGCCCCCCCGAGCGGGGCGGAGCTCTCAGGGAAGAGGCCACCGAGGGGGGACCCCTGGCCTCCCTCACCTGGGCTCCCCTTTGCTGCCTGGGACCCCTGCAGGGGCAGGGCTTGGGCTCCCTCTGCTCTCTGCTTCTCCTCCGTGCGGGGCTGCGCTCAGCCGCAGTGAGGCTCCCCAGACACAGCGGCCTTATATGGTCACAGAGCCACAGGCTCGGGAGCTGGAAGGGACCTTGGAGGGTCATCTGGCCCAGCAGCCACTCTCTCACCACAGATGCCTCTGAGATTGTGACGAGTGCAGCCCACACACAGTTTTGCCCCCAATTTCTGGTGGTTCAAGACTCACAGACCCTCAGCTGCTGCGCCCCACAGTTTTTCACTCCACTTCCCGGCTGGCCCCACCTCTGCTTCCCTTCCTCAGCACTCTGTCCCCTGCACGGAGTGCACCCCTCCCCCGCCCCCGCTCCATCCTCCACCACAATCCCTTTAAGGATCTAGGTAAAGGGGGAGTTTCTAGAGATAGACTCGAGCCCTAACCGGTTGGGCTCAGTGGATAGAGAGTCGGCCTGGGGACTCGAGGGTCCCAGGTTCGATTCCAGTCAAGGGCATGTACCTTGGTTGTGGGCACATCCCCAGTAGGGAGTGTGCAGGAGGCAGCTGATCATTGTTGCTCTCTCATCGATGTTTCTAACTATCCCTCTCCCTTCCTCTCTGTAAAAAAATCAATAAAAATATATAGAGGCAGACTCGAGCTGTGACCAGGCCTAAACAAACGGGGTGCTGGGAGGGTGGCGGGGAGCAGAGGTTGTCCACGTTTTATTTATTTATTTATTTTTTTAATATATTTTATTGATTTTTTTTTTTTTTATAGAGAGGAAGGGAGAGGGATAGAGAGCGAGAAACATCCATGAGAAACATCGATCAGCTGCCTCCTGCACATCTCCCACTGGTGATGTGCCCGCAACCAAGGTACACGCCCTTGACGGGAATCGAACCTGGGACCTTTCAGTCTGCAGGCTGACACTCTATCCACTGAGCTAAACCGGTTAGGGCAGGTTGTCCACGTTGTAAACGACTGGCTGGGCAGAGGTAAGATGTGTGTGTTTTGCTAAGTAGTCCTGGTGGGACCGGGATATCTGGGTTCCCAGAGTTCCCAGAGAGCAGAGGCACTGAGACCTGGAGGCCCCGATGGGGGGTGAGGAGCTTTGCTCTCCTCCAGGGATCAAGGCTGTCTCCCTGACTGCCAGAGCTAGAGCTAGCCTTAAGGGCACTGCCTCCTTCAACCCCCTCCTCCTCTCGTCCACACGGCCGACTGCTGCGTGTCAGGTAGACTTCCTAGAGCACCCAGAGATAGTGGCGGACAGGACAGACACAGCCCCTGCCTTCAAAGGGCTCCCGGGCTAGTAGGGGAAGACAGGAAAGAAAGAAGTAAACAAACAAACAAACAAACAATGTTAGAGTAATACCCACAAGAAGGGTAGTTAATGATGGGGGGGGGCAGAGTTAGGAGCCAGGAAAGGAGGTGACATGTAAAGCTGAGGCCTGAATGATGAGAAGGAGCGGGCCTTGCATTTATGTGAGGAAGAGCACTTTGGGCAGAGAGCACAGCAAGTGCAAAGGTCCTGGGGCACCTTATGTTAGAGGAAGGAGGAGGAGCCAGTGGGGGTGGAATAGGGGGAGCGGGGGAAAGGCCAGTGAGGGCAGCAGAGACCCAATCGCATAGGGCTATGCACCACTTCTATTTTTTTCTTAACACACATTAAAACAGTCACCTATTAAAATAGAACAACGCCCATCTGTGTGCTTTTCCAAACCATCTTGACTTCC
This sequence comes from Plecotus auritus, assembly GCF_963455305.1. Taxonomy (NCBI): domain Eukaryota; kingdom Metazoa; phylum Chordata; class Mammalia; order Chiroptera; family Vespertilionidae; genus Plecotus; species Plecotus auritus. Next base: position 55,466,582 of record NC_137785.1, read on the forward strand.
AACGTGGTTCTGTTCCACGTGTGGATCCCTTTAAAAGGAAGCCCCCCCCCCCTCCTCTTCCCCTGATTTCTCCAGGCCCGACGGAGGCCTGTTCTGGGAACACTCCTGGATTCCAACCCACACAGCCGAGCAAAAAAGAAGCAAAGAAAACCCGCCACGCGGCAGCCATCGTCCCACGGCCTGGAGGGAGGCTCCGCCCAACATGCTGGTGTCTAGGACAGTCCTTCTACCTGGCAGCCCCCGTGTGTACTGTTTTTCCTGAAGTGAAATCACACTGCGTGGCTCCCTGTCGCCCGGCAGCCGTCACTGGCAGCCCGGTGGCCCACTGTCTGAATGGGCCCTGAGTCATTCACCCAAAGCCCTGTCAGCGGACACTGCTTGTGGACGGAGCTCTTCCCAGCTTCCATCCGCTGCTGGGAGGCTGCCGGACCGTCAGCCGGTTTCTCCTAATGAAGACACAAAGCTGTACACCCAGACGGAACCAGCCAGAGGCGGGGCGGCCCCTGGCCTTGCGGGCTGGGCTTGGGTGACGTGTGCGCAGACAGGATCCCTCGGCGATTTGGAAAGAAGAAAGGACCCAGGGGAAAACGCAGCTCCTTCACTCGGGGTCAAAGTGTATGGCAAGAGAAAACATGATCTAAAAAATAAACAAGCCCTGACTGGTTTGGCTCAGTGGATAGAGCGTCGGCCTGCGGACTGAAGGGTCCCAGGTTCGATTCCGGTCAAGGGCATGTACCTGGGTTGCGGGCACATCCCCAGTGGGAGGTGTGCAGGAGGCAGCTGATCGATGTTTCTCTCTCATCGATGTTTCTAACTATCTATTCTCTCCCTTTCCTCTCTGTAAGAAATCAATAAAATATTTAAAAATAAATAAAATAAAAATAAACAAGACCCCCCCCTTCAGTAATTAATGCCCTACTTAAAACATGATAGTCTAATATTAGAACCATAGAGACTGCAAGGGTCTTTACAATAATAGCATGAGGCGGGCCACGCCCGAGGGGAATGACGGCTGCAAAACAGGAGGTGAGTCCTGGGGACAGTGACTTGCAGAAATCTGTTCTGAAGATGCCGTTTTTAATAAGGGGGAACGCGGGCCAGGAGCAAAGACGCCAGCTGCCAACTGTCACCAGACGGAGCCAGGGGCCAGGCCGGGACTCGTGGTTCCAGGACAGAGCCTCTGCTGCTGTTATCTGGGGAACAGCGTGGCCCCTGCCCTTTCCCGAGACGCTCGGCGCTGGTGGTAGGGGTGGGGGTGGAGGTGCGTGCCAGCTCCCATTCTGCGTGTGTGCGCGTGTATGTGTATGTGCCGCTCGGAGGGCTGCCTTCTAGGCTCTGCGCCCTTTTCCCTGGTCTCAATCCTGGGACCCTGGCTTTGGATGACAGAGATCCTGCCTTGGCCTTGGAGGCAGAAGACTCAGGTTCTTACGCAATTTGGCCGCTGACAAACATCACACCCCCAGCGAAGTGGGCAGGAGAAGGCCCCACAGAGCGGGGCCCCTGGCCAGCCCTCCTCTGGTCAGCATCGTGGGCCTCGGCCTGGCCCCCCCTCGGTGTTACCGGAAATCCTTCGAGGCAGCTCGGCCAGCCTCCCCAGAGGGAGGCCTTTGTCTTCCAATCCACCCTCAGCTTCCAGGCGCTGGCCCTGCCCCTGCCCGTGTTTCCAGGAGACATTGCCACTTTCCGTGGTGGCGAACACACTCACGTCATCGCTCCCAAGGCCTGAGTCTGGTCTGGGTTCTTCCACTGACCAGTGGGCGTGAGCTTGGCTGTCACTGGGCCTCCGTGGCCGCTTCCTGTGCGTGCTGCCCCAGCCTCTCGGACAGGCCGCGTGTCGGCTTTGGGCCTCGGTTGTATCAACTCCCTGTGGTCACCCTGTTTTGCTCAGGTTAATCAAGCTCCAGGGTCATGTCTGTCTTTGCCAAATGTCGTCTTTTTGGGATACAGCAGCTCACAAAACATTTGAGATGTGCCCAGCCGGTTGTAGCTCAGTGGTTGAGTGTCAACCTATGAACCAGGAGGTCATGGTTCGATTCCCGGTCAGGGCACAGGACTGGCTTGCGGCTTGATTCAGCGGGGGGGCGTGCAGGAGGCAACCGATCAATAATTCTCTCTCATCATTGATGTCCCTATTTTTCTTTCCGTCTCCCTTCCTCTTTTTTTTTTTTTAATATTTTTATTGATTTCAGAGAGGAAGAGAGAGGGAGAGAAAGAGAGATAGAAACATCAATGACGAGAGAGAATCACTGATCGGCTGCCTCCTGCACACCCACTACCGGGGATCAAGCCTGCAACCTGGGCATGTGCCCTTGACCGGAATCGAACCTGGAACCCTTCAGTCCGCAGGCCGATGCTCTATCCAACGAGCCACATCAGCTAGGGCTCCCTTCCTCTTTGAAATCAATTAAAAAATATACTAAAAAATACAAGCATTAGGTATTTCAAAGATTTCTTAGGATGAAAGAAAAAAGGTTGAGACGTTCTGACATGAGGACCTGTATACCTCACTGAACTCAAGCTCTGCTCATCTGTCACCTCCTCAGACCACTCTGGCTCCAAGAGGCCCCCTGCCTCTGTGTCCTGTCTTTACCCTGCCTTGTCTTCCTTATAACACCTACCACCACCTGAGATACATACTTAATGCTGCGGTGCCTGCTTCCTCATATGCCCAGAGTTCCAGGCGGGCAGGGACCTTGTCTGCCTCATTCACGGACCACAGCCCCTGAGCAGTGCCCGGCGCACAGGAGTGGCCAGTGAGTGTTGGCTGATGGCTGAATCAAACAGGCGGCTGCTCAGCTAGAAAGCGACGGGTCTGCACATGGAACACACATCTTTCCCCGACCCACCACCGTCCCCTCTCACCCCTGGCTGCGACTCCGGCCTCCACCGTGGGTGCTCAGTGGCTTCCCTGGGGGCCCGGGACCTGTGCCCTTTCCCCAGCGATACGAACTAGAATCATCCCTCACTCGCCGGCGTGGGTCACCCCCTTGAACCCTCACTGGTCCATCTCACGGGTTTTCTCAGGGTCAGGACACACAGCCACCGTACGCTGTCCGTTCCCCACTCACTTCTGGGAAAATCCAAAAGCCGTTCTTTGAAACCCAACTGTTAAGTTCATTGGTGACGTCGCCAAGAGATGACAGAGTGCGCTACGGCTCCCTAGCCCTTTTCCCGACGCCTAGGCAGAGACCCGAGCGTTCATTAAACACAGCAAAGGCCCAGGCGTGCGGCGAACTGGTTCAATGTCGATGTTCCTGCCTAAATCTAAGTACCGTTCCTGCCTTCCCATCTGCCTGCTCAGGGCAGCGGTGGACTGCCCTTGCGTCTTCCGCTGACATGATGAAGGGAAGCATTCCTATTAGGGCATTATGTCTGATACACAACGGGACCGCACGTCGGGGCTGGGGGGGGGGCGGGCGGGGAGGGCAGAACGCACCAGCAAGGCTGCCAGGCTTCGCTCATCCTGATCGATCCCGGGGAACGAAGCCCTCCCTGCCTTCCCGCCTACAGTGTGTGTTCATTATTTACGTTCCCTGCTCACTAGCCCCTGCATACGTCCTCATGAACACGGGAGAGAGAGGAAAGGCCGCGAGAGCGTGTTGCCTCAGGCAGAGGGCTCACAGGCAAGATGCTCGCCGCCCCGAGCCACCTACCACATCCCCTTTTCTGACGCCGGGTGGACAGGTGCGAAGGCTCTGCCATCCGAGCGGACCAGGTGGGACTCTGACCGTCCGTGGGGGTGAGCTTCGTACACGGCAAAGGAGGGCTGGAGTGGACATTGGCTGCGTTTGCTTGCCCAGCTTCTCTTCTTCCCTTGGAGAACCCCCCCTTCCTCCCACTTTGGGGACTCTCTCTGTAGCCTAAGTTCCAGGGGTGAGCCCCTGACCCACACCTGGATGCAGCCGTGCCTGAAGCTGCTTTAACACCAGGCTACTCAGTTCCATGAGCCCACGTGCCTCCTTTTGTGCTTCGGGCACGCCGAGGCAGGGTGCCGTCTTTAGAACCAGGAGTTCTGATGACCGCAGAGGCCCCGCACAGCCCTCAGAGTCCTTTGGGGAGGATGGCGGCAGGGCGCTGGCCTAGCCATGTGGCCTTGCTGAGCTGAAAGGGGGTATCTGGTTACTGCGTACCTTCTGAGGGCCCTGAGGGTTACAACCCTGTGATGGGTGGGGGGTGGGGGGGGGAGCGTGGGCTCCAACCCCACTTTACAGCGGCCAAGTCAGCCTGGGGGGCATTTTCTCTTAAAGACATTCCAGGGACCAGCAGCTCCCCAAGTATTGTCCGCTGCCCCTAATGTTCAAAGAAAACCAAACCCACACAACACAAAACCCCAAACCAACCCCAAGGACGTCACTGCCATGGCTCCTCTTCTGGGTCACAGACAGGCATCCGGCAAAAGGCGCTCACAGGCTCTTGGTTTCCGCTTCCTGTTCTTTTTAGACCAGGGGTGGGCAAACTTTTTGACTCGAGGGCCACAATGGGTTCTTAAACTGGACCGGAGGGCCGGAACAAAAGCATGGATGGAGTGTTTGTGTGAACTAATATAAATTCAAAGTAAAGGAGCGGAGGGGAGAGCAAGAGAACCCTCCGCTCTTTCGGCTCTGCGGGCCGGATAGAACAGCCGAACGGGCCGGATCCGGCCCGTGGGCCGTAGTTTGCCCATGGCTGTTTTAGACGAAGACTTGTTTTTTTGCTTCTCAGCACGCGATTGGGCAGGGAAGGAGGCAAACACGCCACCACCGACCTCCAGAGGCACAGGGGCATGAAAGAACCCTGGTTCTCCAGGCCAGACCACTAGGCATGCACGCACGCATGCACGCACGGACGCACACACACAGGGGACGGCTGGGAGACCTGCCCCAGGTGCTGGGCCATCCTGGGTGAGTGTTTGTTCTGAAACAAAGGGGCAAAGGAAAAGCACCTTCTCAGCTCCCCGCGGAGGAGCGTTCAAGGCCAGAGGCACAGATCACAGACGCGGGGCTCCTTGGGGAAATCACATTTCTCACACCCTCTGGGGGGAACGCTTGTGGAAGTCTGCCAAAAGCAAGTCTGAATCCACATTCCTCTCCAGGGTCACTCATGTCTCCCCCAAACCAAACGGCAGGGGTCTGTTGCCACATCAATTTTCACTGGACAAACGGGGTCACGTGCGCACCCAGGCAGGCCCCCGGAGCTCTTGGATGGCACCCCGTGAGCCACATTCTTCTGGCTCCTTCTGCGTCATCCCTTTGTTAGGTCTTTGAAAGCGAGTGAGAGAGAATTCCAGGTGAGGGCAAGGCCTGCCAGACCAAGAGAAATACAGCCACAGAGACACACAGCAACCCCCGCCTAGCCAGCCTTCCTTCCCCCATGCGGCCCAGGAAGGGTGCCAGTCTGTGTGGTGAATGTAAACAGCCCCGCCGTGGCCGCCCGGGGTCCCCACCCTGGCCTTTCTCAAGCCGATGGAGACTCCTCATTAATAACCACGATGCCATGGTCATGGCCCAAACAAAGAGAGTCCATAAACAGCACTTTGTGGGCTCCCGCATCGATTGCCCTTTCTAGGGATGTTGGGGTGGGCAGTGTTCTGCAGGGGGAGCAGACCCAGCTGTGCCACTCTCGGCCTATTTTTGCCATCATTGGGGTCAGCATGCAGGGATCGGGGCTCAGCGGATGGCTTGGAGAATAAGCAGTGCCTGAGCCCTCACTGAGGCCTGAGCCTCTGCAGAGGAGAAGGAGGAGGAGAAGGGGGAGGAGAAGGAGGAGGAGGAGGAGGAGGAGAGGGAGGAGGAGGAGATTAAGGAGGAGGAGGGGGAGGGGGAGGAGGAGGAGGGGGAGGAGGAGGAGGATAAGGAGGAGGAGGGGGAGGAAGAGGAGAATGGGGGGAGGAGGAGGAGGAGGAGGGGGAGGAAGAGGAGAAGGAAGGAGAGAAAGGAGAGGAAGGGGAGGAGGAGGAGGGGGAGGAAGAGGAGGAGGTAGGAGAGGAAGGAGAGGAGGGGGAGAAGAGGAGGAGGAGGGGGAGGGAGAGGGGGAGGAGGAGGAGGGGGAGGGGGAGGGGGAGGATTGCTCTGGTCCAGCGGCTGCAGCTGAGGGATTCTGAATGACCAAGCCTGAGACTGGCTCACACTGGAGACAAGCCATCCAAGGAGGACGGGCCTCTCAGTCCGCCATTCTGAGATCTGCCACTTGATCAGGCCTCCTCATGAGGGATGCAGGTCAAGACCAGAGGACAAGCACACTGCCTATGGTCCAAACCCTCGCTCCGCACGCTGCTCAGCACCCCAGTAGAGGGGCTGGGGCTGGGGAAGAATAGTAACGGCCACAGGGGGCAGCTCTGTGTAAGGTCTCCGTCGATATTCATACTGAATTTTCCCGACGACCCTTGAACTCACCTTCCAGCGTCCAGCCTTAGTAAAGCTATGTAAGTGTGCGTGCAAGTGCCATGTTCAAGAGGAGGAAGCTGGCTAACGGGGACTTCCCGAGCTTTCCCAAGGCCACGCAGCAAGAAAGCACAAGTATTCCCAAGAGCCCAGGCTCCTGAGCCTCTGCGGACAGCCCTCGGACCACAATTTCCAAGGAATGCTGGTGGCCGCAAGCATGTTCGGAGGAAGGCGATCAGGCTGGCGAGGGACAAAACCCCTGACCCACTGGACAGGAGGAGAGAGACATTTGCATATGAAGAAGGGCACCAACAATCCCGAGGTTTCTCTTGCCACCCTGGGCTCTTCAATGGAGACTCTTATGCCTCTTTAAACACCTTCCCAGCTCTAGCCAGTTTGGCTCAGTGGACAGAGCGTCGGCCCATGGACTGAAGGGTCCCAGGTTTCATTCCAGTCAATGGCACGTACTTCAGTTGCAGGCTCAATCCCCGGGCCCTGGTCAGAGCGTGTACGGGAGGCAACCAATCGATACTACATCCATATTTCTCTCTCTCTCTCTCTCTCTCTCTCTGTCTCCCCATTCCCTTCTACTCTCTCTTTAAAAAAAAAAATCAATAGAAAAACATCCTTGAGGATTAATAAACAAACAAACAAAAACGTCATAGCTTGATCCTCGTCCAATGAACTCGCTGCCCTGCCCTTCTGTAGACCACTCACAGCACCGTGCGGGCTCCACTCCCCCTCTCCTTGCGTCTCAGCTCTCTCACTGGGCTAAAAACCCCTTGCAGGCGGAATCCAGCTCAGATTCCCGCGCGGAAATCCACACACACGTTGCTGAAGGAGCGGACAAGGAGCGGATGGATGGAGCCTGTCCTGGGAGACCCTCACTCTGCCATGTGTCCCCCACCATGGAAGATTTCTGCTTACCATCACCACAGCCAACTGCTGGACAACTGTCCTAAGTGATTTCTGCATAGACCGCGCTTTACGCTCCAACGTGCATGCGGATCAGGATGGCCTAGCCGCGGGGCGGCCAGGGACCCCGGAAGATGGTGGGAGGGGGTAGAGAACACACACAATTTTTCGGCATCCAAGGTGGACACAATCTGAGCTCCCAAGAGTGACGTTCAACTCAATAACACTCTCACCCCCTACTAAGCGCAAGGCAAGGCTTTTGACAAGGAGGCAGCATCCCGGCATGTGAGGCGAACGGTGCACTCGGTCCAATTTCGGTTCCAGCAACTGACGGGCCTTCCTGCAGGTGCTGCCCGTGGCCTCGGAAGCCAGGCCGGCCTCCTGCACAGCCCCAGCGGGGACTTGCTGACTCACACGGATCACAAAACACCCTGGGGCTCTTCAGCTGGCTGTGCAAGAATGCGTCAGCAAGTATCCTGCCTGTAGCGCTCTGTCGTTCCAGGCCTATTACCGTGCTCTGAGCTCAGATAACGGACCCTCTGAAGCCAGGCATGTGCCTGGCCGCGCTTCCCACCATCAACACCGCTCTGTGTACTGGAGTGACCTTGACTGCGATGTGTACGTCAACATGAGAAGCACCAACCGGGGTCTGGGGGCTAGAGGTGCCAGGGGCAACCCCGGCCAACTTCAGACTAAAACCTCGCCAGAGCAGGCCCTAAACCAGCCGTGGGCAAACTACGGCCCGCGGGCCGGATCCGGCTGTTCTATCCGGTTCTCTTGCTCTCCCCTCCGCTCCTTTACTTTGAATTTATATTAGTTCACACAAACACTCCATCCATGCTTTTGTTCCGGCCCTCCGGTCCAGTTTAAGAACCCATTGTGGCCCTCGAGTCATAAAGTTTGCCCACCCTTGCCCTAAACCCTTACTTCTCTGAATGGAGATGACAGGACTCCCCCTCTCCCCCCAATGCCCTCAGCACCCCTCAATCCTGTGATGGGGAGGGGCTGCCAGAGGCTGTGAGTATGGCAGGGCCAATGTGTGGGAGTCTCTGACACCAGCCCACAGGGAAGCTACGGGGACACGGTGCCGGCTCTCCCAGGATGGCACATCCCAGGACTTCAGGAACATCAACACGACCACTCACGTTCCTGAACAAAAGGAAGGCGGGAAGGCTGAGCGAGGCCTTCGCAGTCCAGCCCGGCTGCCTTCGCAGTCCAGCCCGGCTGCCTTCTGTGCTGTAGACGTGGTGAGGGGCTACCTCACCTGGCTGGCGTGCCGCTGCCCGGAACGGTGACAAATACCCAGCACTCCCTTCAGCTTGGATGAGCATTTTCGCAGATGGTGTTGGAACAATAAGCACAGCTCCCGGGGATTAAACATTAACTCGGTACCAGGCATTTATGTCTGTGTTCCCATCAAATATTCACAACACGTCTCGGGGGCAAGTCACACACGTATGTATCCCCATTTTACAGAGAAGGGCACTAAGACACAGGGGAGATCAGCATCTGCTTGGTCAAGGTCTCTGAGCCGGAAGCAGCAGAACCGGGGACCGAAGCAGGGTCCTCTCCGTAACCTCTGTCCCAGGAGCCCTGGGCGTGGCCCCATTTTACAGTAACGGGGGATGCATGAGAACCGTAGTGAGGGGTGACCCACTGTCCCACTGTCCCAGAGCAGAGGCCGCAAACCGGCCATCTGCAGCCTGGACTTGGGCCAGAGAAAGCTGTGTTTTGTTTGGCTTGTAATGGTCTTGAGTTTTTGGTTTAGTTTTTTTTTTTTTTTTTTTTTTTTTTTTTTTTTTTTAATGGGAGCAAATGTTTATGGTCCAGGAGAATTCTCACAAAAAGATACTGATCTCCTGGAAAAAAAAAAAAAAATCGGACATTCTCGGTGGCTCCTGTGGACAGGGCCAGGGCTCTCTAGTGACCGACCCACAGGCCCCTGCAATTCACAGCCCTCGGTCTACTGCCCGCTGCTCTGTGGCCCCTCAGAGAGCCGGCTACTGGCATGTTCCCAGTGGAATAAGCTTCTCCACATGCTGGGAGGAAAGAAGAGTGCTATAATCTAATGGCAGATTTTATTTTATTTTTTTTTTGGTTACCCTAATAAATACAGGCAACCAGGGATTTGACAGGTCCTGTGAATATGGAACATTCAGTGTGAACCACTCTCAAGCCGGTGTAACGGTCCAGCTTGCTTCCATCTTTTTTTGCAGCCTCTCCCCCGCCCCCCACCAAGGATCCGACAGGTTGCACGGCTAACCAGAAGGCTCTGCACAGCTGGGAGCTTGGCCACAGTCCATGTTTGCACTTAAGTGCGGCTTGGTCAGACACATGGAACACTAATGACAATCACGTGGCTTCGGCTGCCGAGAAGTGGCCCAGAAGTGATGGGAAGCAAGCCTCTTGAGCGAGCCAATTCAAAGGCACTCAGCCAACCAGCGGGAAAGGGTCCTGTGCACTGGTTGGCAATGGGGAAGGAATCCAACCTCTAAACAATGGAGAGCCCCGGCCTCAGACCTTGGGCCGCCTCCTCCACATCTCCTTCCACGCACACCAGGCATTGCAGACTAAACAGGCCCCTCGCCGAACCGCTGATTTCCCTCCAAAATTTCTCCCGTCAGTTTCCCCACCCGCTGAAGGCAAATACTGTGAGCATGATACCTGCTCTCTCTCTCTCTCTCTCTCTCTCTCTCTCTCTCTCTCTCTCTCTCTCGTTTTGCTAAAAGGAAGATTTTTAAGTGTTAAAGAGGTGTCAGAGGCATAGTAACACCAAACTCAAGGCTTTGGATTTGTCATCATCAGAAGAACTGAGAGAGAACCGGGAAAAGAACGCTCCCACCTCAGGATTCAACGTTGCCGAACGCTGTGTCCTTGTTGCTATTGCAAATCATCTTGGGGGACATGGACAGTGTCGGCCCACACTGCGAGGGGCCTTGGAGCATACGATTCTGGAATCTAATCCAGTGTTTAATCGGATTCAGGCAGACAACAGAGTGGAGGGGTTCTGGGGAGCCGGGGGTGTTAGGGTCTCTGGGTGTCAGTCATAGCGGCAGCCTGCCCAGAGGAAGGGAAGGGTAGGGCGTTACCAGTCACAGCTGACCCACTGGCAACTGAGAATGGGAATGACAGGGAATAGCAACCAGAGAGAGATGGCCTTCTTTAACCTACCTGCCCACCCTGAATCCGAACGGCCGAGCCTCTGGGCAGATGAGGGTACATGGGGGAGAGCCGACTAAAACCCTGGTGTGGGGATCTTTCCCTTTGACTTGGGGACCCGCGGAGCCGTAATCAAAAGCTGCAGATACTGAGCAGAGCCTGGCCAAGGGAGACACGTGGACCCCAGTGGGAAGGGGAGTTTGAAAGTGGCTTTGCCTGACTGGCCTAGGTCTCCCTGGACCCCAGGATGCCAAGATGTAGCTTCACAAGTGGGCTGCATCCCCCCTGGCCCTGCAGCCGAAGGAGAACAGCGAGTCCAGGCAGAAAGGGAGCAGACTGGTGGCTCACCTACCGCAGTGCCACTGGCCCGGAAGGAGGAGGCGGCCCTCCGCCTGCCAGCCCCACTCCACAGTGAAGGCTGGCACTCTGGACTCCACACCAGAGGACCAACAAGGAACAGCATGCTGCAAGAACATGCACCCAGCAGAAGATCATCAGAAAAAACCATGCACACGCCCGGCGAAGCAGAGCCGCTCCAGGAGACAGAGGACAAGCCAACAGGAGAATCACAGGTGCCCTGAAGCAGTTCAGACAGGTAGGAAAGGCTTTCTGCACATTTAAGACAAAGTCTTCCCAACTGTAGTAGGGGAGTCTCTGTGGAGACATGAGTTAGAGGCCTGGAAGATCAAATGAAAAGGTTATCTCCAAAGATACAAAGAGAAACAATGCATGAGGGAGAAGGAAAAAGACATGGAGGACAGATCCAGGGAGATCTAGCTTGAGGATGTCGGGTGTTTCAGAAGAAGGAAAGGGAACGGATGGAGGAGAGCCAGGAGGAGAGCCAGTAGTGAAATACACATGGAAGACCCGAGTCTGTGAATTGAAAGGAAGGACGAAGAAGGACTCTGAAAATAGAAGGGACACACTACAAGAAAAATTCCAACCACACCCCAACGCTAAAAATATGAAACCATCCTAACAAAATCAATGAGTAGACGAGGAGGAGTACAAACATGTTCCATGGTCTCATCTTAAGCAGGAGACTTGGGAATTGTTCTAAAGGTCTCCTCCATGGAAGCGGGGAAAGCAGGAGGAAAGGGAGCCCATTGGAGGGAGAAATAGTTATTTCGTGTTATCTTGTTTTCAAGTAGTAGTGGAATAATATGTATTTGATTATGAATTAAGGGGGAAAGAATGTAACCTTTAATAAGATGGAAAAGTAGGAACTTCCCAATTGGCATGGGAAAAAAAAGAAATGCAAAGCAACTACATCAAACCAGCATAAATAAGAGGAAAGAAAAATACGAAAATAGCACTGGAAGGAAATTAAAAACATGCCATCAGATGGAAGAAATGAAATCAAGTACGACAGTTAATAGACCAAGCTTCTCACTAAAAAACAGAAGCGGTCGGATTGGGTTTAAAAAATTAAAACAAAAACCCAAACCAGGTACATGATGCTTACACGAAAACTAATTGAAATAAAGGGTAGAAATGTCGGAAATGAACGCCCAGGCTAGGAGATTCCAGGCAGATGCAAACAGAAGGAGGGAAGCAGGAGTGTCCAAATTAATTAGGTGAGGGGAAATTTTACTTGAAAAATAGTGCAGAGGATAAATAAAGATATTTGTAGCGATAAAAGGAACACGTAATGAAGAAGTTAAAAACACCAGACGCCTGTAAGCAGCATAAAGCATGTAGGGAAGAGATAAAATTTTAGTGTGGAATTCCAAAAGTGTCTATTTCAGAAATGGACTATTGTGGGCAAAAATTAATGCAGATAACAGAGAAAATGAATAAGATCATTGGAGTTATGAGAAATACGCAGGACCTTACATTCCTTGAATACGGAATGGTCTAGCGTAGGAACCTGGATCATTTATCAAAAAATGGATCACATATTGGGTCACAGAGAGAGAACAGTAACAAATTTTACAAAGGAAAGCTTTTTTTTTTTTTTAAATATATTTTATTGATTTTTTACAGAGAGGAAGGGAGAGGGATAGAGAGTTAGAAACATCGATGAGAGAGAAACATCGATCAGCTGCCTCCTGCACACCCCCCACCGGGGATGTGCCCGCAACCAAGGCACGTGCCCTTGACCGGAATCGAACCCGGGACCCTTCAGTCCGCAGGCCGATGCTCTATCCACTGAGCCAAACCGGTTTTGGCACAAAGGAAAGCTTTTATAGACTGCAGTCTCTGATCACAAATAATAAAATTAGAAATTTAAAAAGAGGAGAAGAAAAATATCGACTTAGCAATGAAGAAACCCACCCTAGATAAATCCAGGTTGAAAAGGAAATTAAAGGGAAAATGACAGACGACCTGGATGCAATTAAGGAGAGCATGTCATACCAATTCCCATGGAAACTCAAAGCCTCTACGATTAAAGAAGAAATACAAAAAAAAAAAAAAAAAAAAAAAAAAAAAAAAGGAACTTATCCTTCTTAAGAACTTACCAAAAGAATGAGCCAAAACAAAAGAAACTACAATTGTAAATCAATAAGTTGAGAGCTGGAATTAATAAGATTAAACATATAGTAGACTAGAGGAGAGTATAAATACATCCACTGAAAATAAGGAAAATAAAACCTTGAAGAGATTAAGAGAAAAGGCAAATACACAAAGATCAGAAATGAGAAAGGGGCCCCAACCACAGCTTCAGAAGAGGAAAAACAAAATCATCAAGAACGCCACATGCAGCCCTATGACATTAGCCTAAAAGTCTGATGATGACAGAGCCAAATATAAATTACTAAAACTGAGCCAAGAAGAAGAATGTTTGAACAGACAAATTACCAAGGGAAGATGGGAAAGGGGACCAGGATCTACTCCTGAAAATGGCACTAGGTAATTAATACCAGACAGATTCAGTGAATTTTACCCGACCTTTAAATGACAGATAATTCCAACATTATTTCAAAGACAGAGAGTTCCCCAATTAATGCTATGAAGCTACCATAACTTTAATTACTAAACTATGAAGAAGAAAGAAAACTACAAACTATTCTTATTTATTAAAATTCATGCAAACTTATTTTTTAAAATTATCAAAATGAATTTAGGCAGGTATTAAAAGAAAACATGTTATAACTAAACCTGTTCATTCTAGGAAAGTAAACTTAGTTCAACAGCTTTAACCATGACAACCACAAAGATGTCATGGATAATGCCATATGGTCATATCAATAGATGCTAAAAAAGTACTTGGTAAAATTTAGATCATTCTCAATTAAGAAACAGAAATAGAAGCTAATTACGTAAACAAAATAAAAAGTATTTACCAAAACCCAATAGTAAATACGATTATAAATAGTGAAAAATAGTGAAATAGTGAAAAAAAAAATCAAGAACTAGATAATCACCATTATTATTTATCATAGTCTACTACTACTAACTAATGTTGTAAAACAAGAGCTAAAATAACTTTTTTGATGATATTGGGGTATCCAGAAAACATAAGAGACTATTTTTTAAAAAAGTCTACTATAATTAATAAGAGAATTGGTAAGGTGACTGGATACAAGATAAATATTAAAAAATTAATAGTTTTCTTTTCATAGTAACAATTACCTAGAAAAAGGAAATCAAGAAAATAGCCCCATTCACAATAGTGAGGAAATTATAAATATCTATGAATAAATTATACAAGAAACTTACAGAACCTATACAAAGAAAACTACAAAAATCTTCCTGCCCATCAGTTCCATCCCTCGGTATACACCCAAGAGAAATGTGTACACATGTTCCCCAAAGGATATTCAAGAATGTTTCTAGCAGCGCTATTGGTAATAGTTCAAGGCCATATCCCCTTCACGTGCAGAAGAGAGAGAGTTGTGGTTAGTCACACAATGGAATAATGCACAGCAATGGGAAGAAACAAACTACAACCACACACAACAATACGGATCAGACAAAACCAAGAGTACGATTCCCTTTATATAAAATATAAAAACAGGCCAATCTGATCGGTGCTTCTGGAAGCCGAGGGAGCGGTTTCCGAGGTGGGGGTAATATAGGGAGAGGGTGCTGGCCAGGTTTCACATCTTGACTTGGGTGTTCAGCACCTGGGAGTATTCACTTTGTGAAAATTCATCAGGCTGTACATTAAGATATGTGTATTTTTAAAAAATATATATGTTTATTGATTTCAGAGAAGGAGGGAGAGGGAGAGAGATAGAAACATCAATGATGAGATCGGCTGCCTCCTGCAACCCGGGCACGTGCCCTTGACTGGAATTGAACCTGGGACCCTTCAGTCCTCAGGCCGATGCTCTATCCACTGAGCCAAACCGGCTGGGCAAGATATGTGTATTTCTAACAGGTATGTTTTACTGAGAAGAAAATTCATTTTACTAAAGGCTGTAAAAGCAGATTTGAAGAAGAGATACATGTTCTTGAATGAGAGCACTGACCATTACAAAAAATTCCCCTATGTATACTGGAACTTGATACAACTTTTCATTAGAATTTCAACAAGGTTTGGGGTTTGAATTTTTTGGGGGGTTATGTTTTATTTTTTTAACTGGAAGCTCAGTCCTAGGAAGACTTGACATCTCCCTCCCACTCCCAGCCTGGGAAGGAGGCAGAGGCTCAATGCTGGCTCCTTCATCCCACTCTGCCACCCACACCCCCCCAGCTCTGCTTCCAAATACGCCAGGAGCATGCAGCCCATTAGGCCACAGCCCGTTTTGAAGACCTTCATGTCAAGGGCACACCTCCTAGTGGGGGGATGGACCTGAGTGGAGCTCAGCGGGGTACCCTATAGCTCAGCGTTGAGCTGGCAGGTGGTCCCGTGAAAGTGCCTGCCAGCACCAGATGTCTGAAAAGAGTGGTCAATACCTGCCCCACTGGACTGGAAAGGACATTTTCATTCCTCACACTCACCTCTGGCTTGCTTTAAAGGCTCTCACACAACTAAACATTGCCGGAAGGTTGTCTTACTGGGCATCGCACATACCCTGTCAAGGAGGAAGGACAGCTATCCTCCTCCCCATCGTCCAGGGGAAAACACAGAGGTTTGGGAAGGTAACGGGACTTGCTCAAGGTCACAAGCTAGCCAGGTGCCGGGCTGGGGCTCCAAGAGCAGTCTTCTGACTCCACATCCCAGGCTTCTCCCTGCTAATCTCTGTGATAAGACGAGTCACACGCTGCTGCGGGTGAGATGAGGAATGGTGGGGGTGATGGGCCCTGGCACCAGACCCAGGGTCCTTGAGGGAGCCTTCCTGGGAGAGCTGGCCAGAAGCTGGGTCAGGCTAGAGGGCCCGGAGGGGGTGGTACCATTCCCTGCTCCAACACTTGGCTCCAGCGATGGCTGCTGCTGGCGCTATCTCCTTAGACACTCAAAGGTCAGGAGAGAGCGACTCCCCAGCTGAGAGCTCTGGACCAGGAGGTAAGAATGCCGGCCCATCACCCCTAATCTCTCTGTAGCCTCAGAATCCAGCTCCAGCAGGCACCTCCCCGGGGTGACTTGGGCTCCACCTGCCAGAAGGGCCCTGTGAGCTGTGGGGGAGGGGGGGCAGGACAGTGCAGCCCAAGGCAGCAGGGTGTCTCTCCCTTATGAAGACAGGGCCCTCCCGATTCCCAGGAGAAGGCACAGTGGGCCTGGGCCGGGCCAGGGGAACGGCGTGGAGGGTGTCTGATTGAGTATTCCTGGGGATGGTGTGTGGATGAGGTGTTCCCAGTCTGAGGACTCAATGAGGACGTGACTCCTCAGAGGGCTGGTACCCACAGCAACAGTCCCAAGTCCCTGAGGAGGATGGCGGCCTCGGATGCAGGAGGGAAGGATGCAGGAGGGAGGAGCGAATGGCCTCCCCACGTGCACACACTGAGCAACCACCCCGGCTGACACCACGCTCAGCGGCTTACAGACACCGTCTCCTTTCATCCTCACACCTCTCGGAAGGTACTATTACGATCCCCACGCCACAGAGGGCAAGTGCAGGCCAAGAGACATGAACCCACCTGCTCAAGGTTACACAGGGAGTAGGTGGCGGAGCAGGCTCTGTTACCAACTCCGAAGCCTGTGCTGTTTACCAAGGCGTTGGGTGGAGTGCCCCAGCTCATGCCCACTCCCTCCGGGCTGGCCCTGTTCTCTGCAGCCGAACGCCCCGTCAAGTCAGCCAGTACAATGCAGGACCCCGCTTCCCAGCCCTCATCTCACAGGGTCCTGCCGGCAGCCTGGCCTGCATTTGCCCTGCCATCCAGAGACTGGCAACCAATGGGGACAGAGTACAGCACCTACAGTTCACCTTGGCCCTTCATATATGTTCTCAGTAAACCATAAACCCAAGTTCCTGAACCCATCAGCTCGCTGGACACGGATTTCCCCCTCTCCTTCTCTGAGTGGCTGTACTTAGAGGATGGAGGACGATTTCTATTCTCCCTGTAATTTCTTCTGCCCATTGACCCTTCTGCAGGGAACAAATCTGATTGCCCTCACAACAAGGCCTCAGAGCATAGGAGAGAGGAGCTGGTACCTTCTGGCTTAAAGCCTCTGCTTCTGTCTGTACTCCAGGAAAAGTACTTATAAATTCCCAGAAATTGAATGGGCTGCTTTAAACGCTGAGACAATGGCAGCCTGGCTGGTGGGCAAGTTCAGGATGAGATCCCACTAGGTACCGAAATGACTCCTGCAGGGAAAAGCTCACCTTGTACCAACCTTGGGAGCAGCGGGATCCTGCCCCAGCCTCTGCAGGACCACCAGCTGAGGATGGCTTGTGTGTTGGCAAGGGGAGGGGGTGGGGTGAGGGAGCCTTAGGAGACTCATCTACAGGCAAGCTCTTCCCCATAAAGGAGGCTGTTAGGGAAATCCAAGGCGTACTTGACCACCTGGGGTTCTCCATTAGCATCCTTCTTCCCAGGACCCATTTGAGCAGAAGGGGGAAATGTTTGCTGACTATTTTGCCAACGTTAATTAACTGTTATTAAAACATGCCCTTGAGCTTAACGACGCCCTGTATTCTACCACCGTTTACATATCACACGCCTTCAAGTGATGGTGGCTCCTTGAGGTGACTCTTCAACTTGATTCCATTGACGAAGTTTTAGGCACGTCTCCTGCTAAGAAGCACGCTGATTCCCAGCGGGTCATGACAGTAACAGGCAGTGCTCCTGGCAGAGTCGCGTACAGCACCGGACGCGGGGGTCACAGGACCTGGTTCAAAAGCCACGCCTGCTATTGCCTATCTGGATGTCTCTCAATAAGTCATTGGAGGTCTCGGACCCTCATCGGTAAAATGGATGGATCATTCCCATCCAGCCACCTTTACAGGGATTTTATGAGGATTAAGGGAGTTGCTGTGACAGCCTCTAAAACACACCCTGGGAATGCTGAAACAAAACGCGTTAGCGCCCTAACCGGTTTGGCTCAGTGGTTAGAGCGTCGGCCTGCGGACTCAAGGGTCCCAGGTTCGATTCCGGTCAAGGGCACGTACCTTGGTTGTGGGCACATACCCAGTGGGGAGTGTGCAGGAGGCAGCTGATCGATATTTCTCTCTCATCGATGTTTCTAACTCTCTATCCCTATCCTTTCCTCTCTGTAAAAAATCAATAAAATATAATAAATAAATAAAAAGATGCACTTCCCCAGATTCCTTTCCCTCCTGTCTCTAAGAATCCTCACAAGCCTTACAAACAGATAAAAATGGAGGACAGGAGTCAAAGGCATCTTATAAAAAAACAAAAAAAACCACGTTAGCTCTTTCTTGGAGTTGGAGGTAGCATCTCGGATGGGATATCTGTGGCTGGGATTACCTCCTATCCTCTTACCTTTTTCCCAGTTTCAGGAGCTTGTGGCGGGAGAGGGGGGCACCCCACCCGGACGCTTGGCCAATGTCATCAGGTGGGGTCTGAGCACATGGCATTCCCCAAGGCCACATGGTTGGTTCAGCAATGGGAATGCGAGCCAATCAGAATCGGCGAGAAGCAGTAAGCCTCCTCCTGGGATATCCAGAAGCAAACCCCACTTTCCCTCGGATTTGAAGCTGAGGCTGTGGATGGCCTGCGACGGAGGGGTGAGCCCATCGCAGAGCAACGTTAGCACGGGAAAAGCGGGAGACACACCAGTGCTGGGACCTTGGAAGCCCTCGGGCCAGCCTTCCCGTGGCGGGCGCTGCTAAGTTTCTGTGTTATGTTCACCAGCGGGGCAGGGTGTCTGTGCTGTGCCACAATCGGGATGAAAGCAGGGATGACCGAGAATCAGAGCAGCTCCTGCCTGTGTCTTCAAAGGGAAACGCTGTCCTACGTGCTCTGCTCTCTGCCCAAGCGCCACCACCTACACCTGGCACCGAGGACACCCTCCCTTCCTGCTTCTCGGTACCAATTCTTTCTGACCATTCAGGGCTGGGGCAGACACTGTTGGTGGCCAAGCCAGCCACCACGTTCCCTCTCTCCCTTGCTGGCCAAGTACCAGCCCTGTCCTGGTGTCCACAACTCTCCCCGATCGGTCTAAGCTGCTCATGCACCTCCATCCCTGTGGCTGGCTTAAGCAGAGCTATGAGACCCACCTCTGCCCGACGAGACACAAAAGCTCCTGAGACCAGGGAGGGTTAGGCCCATCCGGGCCCCTGCATTGAAGTGTCGGAAGCCCTATCGTCCTGAGCTGCTGCAGTGAGGAGCCAGCTCGGGTCTGAGAATGGCAGAGAGACAAGACAGAAAGGCTTGGGGTCCCTGATGACTACTTGACATGTGGGCTAATAACTTCCTATATGGTGTAGGCCAGTGGTCGGCAAACTCATTAGTCCACAGAGCCAAATATCAACAGTACAACGATTGAAATTTCTTTGGAGAGCCGAAAACCGACTTCTGCGCATGGGCCACGAAGTTTCAATCGCACTGTACGTGCGCGCCCGCACGTGGTATTTTGTGGAAGAGCCACACTCAAGGGGCCAAAGAGCCGCATGTGGCTCGCGAGCCGCAGTTTGCCGACCACTGGTGTAGGCCATCTGGAGTTGGGTTTTCCGTGACTTGCAGCAAATAGCCCCCTGACTGATACGAAAGCTCCATTCCCTCTCCTCTCCTCCCCGGAACTTGCGCAGACGGTGCCAGGCCATAGAGACGCCCTCCTCCCCAACACTGCCCGCCCCGGGACACGCTCCCTGGGTTCTCCGTCACCTCCGGGAAAGAGACAGTCTTCATTCTAGGAGAGGACTGAGGAGGTGTCGAGGCTGCATTTAGGTTGAGCAGGGAGGAGAGTTGTGACAGTGACCGCCATGAACTTGGGAGAAGGCAGATGTGGCTTCCTGTGTCCAAACGACACTCCTGACTTGGTTGCCCAAGCCTGTCCCTCCTGTGTTCTGTCTCAGTGAGCAACAGATGCATTTTATCAGTCACTCAGGCCCCAATCCCTGGATTCACCCTTGACCCTCCCCATTCCGTAGGAAAGGAAATCCCGTTGGCCTTACCACTTTGCTGCCCCCTACATCACTACTGCCCTGGTCCGGCCCACCACAGTCTCTCCCTTGAACAACTTCCACAGCCCCCTAACCATCTCCCTGCCTCTGATCCATGTCCCCGGGCTGTTCCCCACAGTGAGATCTCTACTTTCCAGGGGCCCCCACTGCACTCCCAATACAAGCCCACGTGCTGAGCACAGCCTCCAACATGGCCCAAGCACGCAGCTGCAGCTACTCAAGCCTCTGTCTGATCCTCAGACTCATCAAAAAGTTCTCCCACCGCAGGGCCTCTGGACTCGGCATTTGCTGTTCCCTCCGCTGGAACACTCGTCCCTCACTTCCATTCGTCTTTTGAATCTCTGCTTACGTTCCCGTTGGAGGGCGTGTCTCTGTCTGACAATCACCATAAAACAGCAGCTCTCTCTATCCCTCTTGCTCTGCTTTATTTTCCTTCATAGCCTGATACGTTATCTTCCCAGGCAGGGGTGGGCAAAAGCAGGTAGGTCTACCGTTGTGAGAACACGAAGCACAGAGTTTGTTCTTGTATTACCAGTCATCGAGGATTCTGGTGTTATTGTCCATACGAACAACTGCATTTTGGTGTCTACTTCTCCATCCCGGAGAGAGCTGGGGCTCTGTCTTTTTTTTTTTTTTTTTTTTAATATATTTTATTGATTTTTTACAGAGAGGAAGGGAGAGGGATAGAGAATTAGAAACATCGATGAGAGAGAAACATCGATCAGCTGCCTCCTGCACACCTCCTACTGGGGATGTGCCCGCAACCAAGGTACATGCCCTTGACCGGAATCGAACCTGGGACCTTTCAGTCCGCAGGCCGACGCTCTATCCACTGAGCCAAACCGGTTAGGGCTGGGGCTCTGTCTCATTCACCGCTGCACCTCGCGGCTCCAAGCTCAGGGCAGCACGTACTAAATACTCCTCCAGCAGACAAACTCTTTTCGTGCCTCCTTTCCCCCCCCCTCCCCCCAACAGGGCTTTGTACACAGTGGGTGCTCACAAAACTTGCCCCTTAGACCTCATGTTTGTAATAGGATCCCATCGGCACTTGGATTTCACGAAAGTTTCTTGGCTACACATGGGCAAGGATGGGAGCGTAGCACACACAGAGAGAAACAGCAGTTAAGGGGTGGCAGTTTCCCTATGTTCATTTTGCTAACCTTTGTAAGTGTGAGGGTTAGCACACTTAAAAGGCGTAAACATGTTATACTATGAAACATTGTTTCAAAGGCCTATGCCTGCTTTTCTTAGTGTGGTCGTTTAAAGCCAAGCAGTGTGCGTTTTGTCAAAGGTAGCAACAGACAAACTCTCCCTCAGCATCCCTCGTCCCCAAAGACATCCACAGAGACGTCACGCACAGCCTTCTGGGAACTGTGAGCCTCCGCCGGTCTGTGAGAGAATGAACATCCAAGACCAGAACTGCCTTGTCTTTACATATTTAATTTGCAACTCCAAATAGCATTACACGAGGGTTATTTACCAAGAAGTAAGACAGTTTAAACCGTTTCCTTTCTGCCTTAGAAAGCATTAAGTTCAATCCTCCAGCTTGGGCAAACTGCTTGCAAATATGCATTCCTCCAGCCAGTATTGATAAAGAATCAATCACACTCCTGCCCCAGGAGTCCCCGTCTCCTTAGGGAGACAAAGGGGTGCTTATTTTTACAGGATTTTAGGGAAGGAGATGGGATTTAGGTTTTGGAGGAGGGCCGCTCAAGTCACTCTCATTCAGTTATCTGTTGGGCAGCTATGATATGCACGGTGTTCTGCTGGGCCCCGTGAATTCAAAGACGGGGGGCTGTCCGTGAGAAGCGTATAATCCAGTATGTGCGATGAGATCTGGGAAAAATAACCTTAATCCACAGCAGAAAAATGCCAGCTATGGTGCCAGAGAAGAGAACTAGCCCTGTTCTACAGGAGCCGAGGGGAGGAGGAGGCACAGCTACCTGGAGAAGCAGGGCGGGCTCTGGGAGAGCCATGGCACCTTGCGGCCTAGGAGAGGTGGGTGTGACAGGCAGAGAGTGGGACGTGCGGGTTGGGGTTATTCCAGGTAAAGGAAACCATGTGCCCTGAGGCAGGGAGACAGCAGAGCTCAGGGCCCAGGTGGTTCTGTTCTGCTCCGATGGCCGACCCAAGTCCATGTGCTCTGGGCAGTGCAGCCGTGTGTGTGTGTGTGTGTGTGTGTGTGTGTGTGTGTGTGTGTGTGTGTCCGTGACTGAGGGGAGCTGAGCTGGGCAAAGGCTGCTCCAGCAGGCACGTGGAGAATGGATTAGACAGAGGAGAGAAGAGGAAAAATGTCCAGTTAACGGGTCTGTTACTCCAGAGAGGCAGGCCAGAGAGGAAACTGAACTTGTCAAAGTGGGCATTTTGTTTTGAATGCCTCAGACCCGTGGTTGGCAAACCGCGGCTCGCGAGCCACATGAAGCTCGCGAGCCACGGTTTGCCGCTCTGTTGACTAATGAGTTTGCCGACCACTGCCTTAGACTGATGTCACATAGTCTTTTATAGGTTCAAACTATCCTATCTAATAAAGAGGGAATATGCTAATTGACCCTCACGCTCTCCCAAAGATGGCAGCACCCACAGCCAATAAGGAGGGAATATGCTAATTGTTGCCATGCCCTCAAAGATGGCGGTGCCCACAGCCAATATGGAGGGAATATGCTAATTGACTGCTACACCCTCAAAGATGGCGGCACCCACAGCCAATAAGGAGGGAATATGCTAATTGACTGCCACGCCCTCAAATATGGCAGCACCCACAGCCAGAAGATGGTGGCGCCCAGTCCCCTCAGCCCCGCCAGGGTGGCAGGCATGCAGCAAGGCCGTGCCTGCCTGGCGGGCCCAGCCACTCCACACACCTGCCTCCGGAGTTCCCCTAGCCGCCCAGGGATGGCCTGAGGCAAAGGCAAGCCTTGGATGGCGGCTGCCCAGCTGCCCAGGGCCACCCGAGGCTCAGGTAACCAGGGCCGGCCGAGGCTTGTGTTGCTGGCAGTGGCAGCAACAGAGGTGTGATGGGGTGTCGCCTTCCCCTGATTGCCAGGTTGCCTCCTGCCCCTGAGGGCTCCCGGACTGTGAGAGGGGGCAGGCTGGGCTGAGGGACCCCCACCTCCAGTGCATGAATTTTCATGCACTGGGCCTCTAGTCTACATATATAAAACCCTAATATGCAAATAGACCAAAAGGAGGAACAACCAAACAACTGGTCGCTATGACGTGTGCTGACCACCAGGGGTCGTGTGCAGAACATGGTGGGTATCAGCTGTGGCGGGATAGTGGAGCAGGTGAGCGGGGGAGCCAGACCAAGGTGGGGCGCTGGTTGCTGTCATCAGGGTGAGCCTCTGGTGGTCACTGAAAATTCTTTGCTCCCGCATGCTGCAGTCCCGCCAGGTGCTCGCACCTGCTGTCAGCACCAGAGCTGCTGCTTGCACCTGCTGCTGGCGCCAGCCCCAATCGCTCTGCGCTGTCAGCGGGTGTGAGCGGGGCCGGTGCCATCAGTGTGTGGGAGCAGCAGCGGTGGTGGGAGCCGGGCTGCCAGCCGACAGGGTACGGGGTGCCATGACAGGAGGGGCCTGGCCGGGGCACGGAGGATGGGCCAAGACCTGCCCCTGAGCCCACCACAGCCTCACGGCCCACAGTTTCTTTCAAGGTGCATGAATTCGTGCACTGGGCCCCGAGGTACACAATGAAAAGGCCTGTCTGACTAGTTAACAAACATAAATTAAACTTTCGCTCCTTAAAGTCTTTTGGAAAAGGCTGGTGTCCAGGGAAGAGAGATAACAGGTTTGCCCCCGGGAAAAGGGCTGCATGAAAGGAAAGGAGGGGCGAGTGGGGAGAAAGGACAGCAGCCAACTGGCCACAGACAGACCGCTGTGGTGGGGAGGGTGCGTGAAGGAGGATTCGAAGTGCAGAAAACAAGGCGCACAGTAGGGCACTGGGGGAACGTGGTGCTTGGAGCTGTTCCCTGAGGAAGATCCTGGGCAGAGGAAAAGGACTTTGGTTCGTGAACACTCTAACTCCCCTGCCTTTTTTTTGGCCCCAGCTGGGAAGTTTCCTTTTTTTAAAATATATTTTTTATTGATTTCAGAGAAGAAGGGAGAGGGAGAGAGAGAAACATCAATGATGAGAGAGAATCATGGATCGGCTGCCTCCTGCACGCCCCCTACTGGGGATGGAGCCCGCAACCCGGGCATGTGCCCTGACCAGGAATCGAACCGTGACCTCCTGGTTCATAGGTCGACACTCAACCACTGAGCCACACTGGCTGGGTCGGAAAGTTTCTTAAAGTTGCATTTAGCCAGGAGACACTGAACTGGCTCACTCAATGTGCACAGCACCTTCCGGTCACGGGCAGTGGCAGGACCCAGGGGCACCTGCAACGGGGTCCTTGCTTCCGTGTGCAGGGCTCTGAGGTCTCGGATGGTGACCTGGCGTGCTACCATGAGCACAGATACCCTACAGAGGAGGTGTCCTCACTGGTGCCCTTGTGATTGCAGCTGGCAGGGGTTTTCCGTAACATGACCCTGGAAGAAAGCTTAACCACGGTGTCGGGAGGCCTGGGACTGGCAAGGCCTGAGAAGGTGCGTGGAAAGGAGAGTCTGATCGAGCTAAAGGAGTTCATCACCACCAAACCAGGATTACATGAGATGTTGAAGGGTATTCTTTGAGAAGAGGAAGAAGAGAAGACAAAAAAAAAGATAAAAAATGAACAATAAAATGGCAATAAATATCTACCAACAATTGAATCTAAAAATCAAAATGAATGAACAAGAAGCCTAATGAGCAAAATAAACTGGTGAATAAAACAGAATCAGAGGCATGGAAACATGGAACAGACTGACGAATCTCAGAGGGAAGCAGGGACGAGGGACAGAATGAGATTAACCAAAGATCTTACCTGTGGGCAGACAGTAGGGTGGTGAAGGCATGGGGCAGGGTGGGAACGGGTGGAGGGGTGCAAGTGGCGGGGAAAGGGAGATATCTGTAATACTCTCAATAATAATGATTTAATATAAATTTAAGAAAAGAAAAGAAAGGAGAGCCTAGGAGTTAGGGCCATATTTGGAGTCACCCACAAGCCCCCTTCAGCCACCCAGGCCGGGATGTCCCTGAGGGAGTAGCCGGAGGGGTGGGTAGGCTGAGAGGAAAGAAGGCTGACTCTGTCCCCAACTCTCCCAGGGACCCTGCAGAGCTCTCAGCTGGCAGGAAGCAGGGCGCAGTCAATAAGGAATGTGCCCTGGACTGGGTAAGACCCGGGTTTGAATCCTGCTGCCTCTGACATGCCCAATCTAACTTACACACCTCTCATTAGTCTCTCTCCTAAAATGCCTGTATCGCCCAGCCGGCATGGCTCAGTGGTTGAGCGTCGACCTATGAACCAGGAGGTCACGGTTGGATTCCTGGTCAGGGCACATGCCCGGGTTGTGGGCTCGATTGCCAGTAGGGTTTGTGCAGGAGGCAACCGATCCATGATTCTCTCTCATCGTTGATTTTCTCTCTCTCACTCTCCCTTCCTCTCTGAAGTAAATAAAGAAACATTTTTTTAAAAAGCCTGCATCATTCACACATTGTAATAAGATTCACTTGTGTGTGTGTTTCTTGTCCCTCTCCTCCATACAACCTCTAAGCTCCGTGAGGGCAGAGACCATGTTTGCACTGCTTATCACTTCATGCCCAGGGCAGGACCCGGCACACAGAAGCACCCACTAATTTGCTAAGTGAATGGATGAACCCTGCGAGCAAGTGACTTCACCTCCAGGCCTCACTGGGTGTTTCTGGGGCATGTAGTGGCCTCAGCACAGTGTGTGGCCATCGTAGCAGTGGAAGCACCTAATGTGGGCACTCGTGTCCCTAGGAAAACGGGGGCCTCAGCCTGGCTCTTCAGATGTCAGGGCAGAAAGCAGCTGACCGTCCGTTTTACCAGCCCCACCATTTTTGCAGACAGGAAATCCAGCACAGAGAGGGGGTGCGGGGTGGGGTGGGGTGATTTACCCTGGCGATCTTCAAAGAATGCCCTCCACCTACCCTCCCCCTTGAACTCTCAGCTCCGGCCTCCAAACTTGGTACTGCTGGTGTCTCCACTGTAATGTTTTCTATTCCCAGGGGGCCATGTTTTGACAGAGAAAGTACATCGTATCAGTTCCCAAATCTTACTGACTCCTTAGGGGCCAGCTCAAATGCTCTCTTCTGCAGAAAACGTCCCCTGGGCCTCCTGCACCCAACAATCGCTCCCTCTCTTCAAGTCCCCAGCCCTCCACGTGGCCCAAGTGTTCTCCGCCTTTGCACCAGGTGACTGGTGTACGTACCTACAGAACATTTACCTTCCTAGGCACACCCGTCAGCTCCTTCTGGGTCAGGAGGACATCAACTTCTTTCATATTTTGCAACTACCTAGGGCAGTGGTCGGCAAACTCATTAGTCTGCAGAGTCAAATATCAACAGTACCACGATTGAAATTTCTTTGGAGAGCCGAAAACCGACTTCCGCGCATGGGCCACGAAGTTTCAATCGCACTGTCCGTGCGCGCCCGCGCGTGGTATTTTGTGGAAGAGCCACACTCAAGGGGCCAAAGAGCCGCATGTGGCTCGCGAGCCGCAGTTTTCCGACCACTGACCTAGGGCAATGCCTGCTGCGCTCAGGAGTCAATGCATGCGTCAGTGAGCAAGATTTTCTGGCGGCCCCAGAGCACACCCCCCCACCCCCCTTTAACTGGCCAGGGCCGTGAACTCTTCTACAATAGACCCGAGCGACACACCCCAGCCAACCGAATCAAAGGGAACATCAAGGCTGTGATTCCAAGACAAATCCATACAAACTCAATTTAGCAGCTGCACAGAGGAAAAGGAGCACTCACCAATTTCTACGAACAGAGCAATGACCGATTATCACACCAGCAGCAAGAGCCTACCCGAGGCCACGCCTCCTGGACCAGCTGTGGTAGATGAGGCATCTCCATTTAAAGGCTTTCCTCGCCCTAGCTGGTTTGGCTCAGTGGATAGAGCGTCGGCCTGTGGACTGAAGGGTCCCAGGTTCGATTCCGGTCAAGGGCATGTACCTTGGTTGTGGGCATATCCCCAGTAGGGGGTGTGCAGGAGGCAGCTGATCGATGTTTCTCTCGCATCGATGTTTCTAACTCTCTATCCCTCTCCCTTCCTCTCTGTAAAAAAAAAAAATCAATAGAATATATATTTAAGTAAATAAATAAATAAAGGCTTTCCTCATCTATAAGATAAATAGATGTTGTTTGAGGGACTTCTTCCTGGCTCAGATGTCCTAAGACTCCAGTGTAGGTTGATCCTGAAGGCACTATTTTACCCAATGGAAAATGCTACAGTAAAACATGTTTTGAAAATGAGTGTCTGAAATACTAGTGCTACGGGAGACCTCAAAGCAGCCCATACCTGGCTTATTGTCAGAGCGCTCCAGGCATACCTGGGGGTAGTGCTAGAGACCTGGAGGACGTGGTGGCTCAGAGCGCTGAGGAGACTGCCCATTTTCCTGACAGCACGGTGCCTGCCCAGCCTGGCTGTGGTGGCCGGCCCCCTACCCACTGCCCTCCTCGGTTCCAGTCTTCCACAAGGAACTCCTGGGTGGTGATGAAAGCCTCCTTAGCCGGGATCTGAGTGAGCAGAGGAAGCCAGGAGTCCAGGGAAGGGAGGGTCTCAGGGGGCCCAAATGACCTTGGAGAATCATCCTCTGACAAAGAGGTGGAATCCCCCAAACCTGCAGTTGGCCTTCCCCACCAAGCGGCCACCGAACACAGGCGATGCAGGCTTGCTCCGCTCTACAGCACCCCTCAGGCCATGAAGGGTTCAGTTTCTTCTTCTTGTGAAGCAGAGTCAAGTATGTAACTGCTAATCAGAGCTTCTCATCAGCCCGAGGTAACCAGGGTTACTGCCTGGTCGGATGTAATTCCAGCCAGCAGCAAAGACACTCCGCGGTCTCGTTAGCCTGCGGGGTCTGATCACAGATAGAATCCCTACCAGGATTTGTTTTTCTTTTCCTTTTTAAAAAAAATATCTTTTTTATTGATTTCAGAGAGAGGAAACGAGAGGGAGAGAAATATAGAAACGTCAATGATGAGAGAGAATCACTGTCTGGCCACCTCCTGCAAGCCCTCCACTGGAGATTGCGCCTACAACCTGGGCATGTGCCCTGACCGGGAATCAAACCATGAGTTATTGGCCATTTCTATATCATCTTTGGAGGTATCTATTCAGATCCTTTGCCCATTTTTTAATTGGGATATTTGTCTTTTTATTATTGAGTTATAAAGGTTCTTTATATGTTCTGGATACAAATCCTTTATTGTTTTCCTATTCTTTGGGTTATCTTTGCATTTTCATGATGATGTCCATTAAAGCACAAAATCTTCAAAATTTATGAAGTCTAATTTATCTGTTTATTTCTGTTGTTGCTCGTGCTTTTGGTGTGATATCTAAGAACCCTTTACCAAACCATAAAGGTTTACCCGTTTTATGGGTTTTGCTCTTAGGTCTTTGATCCATTTTGAGATAATGTTTACATACGGTGTGAGGTAAGGATCCAAGGTCATTCTTTTGCATGTGGCTAGCGACTTGTCCCAGCGCCATTTGTTGAAAAGCCTATTCTTTCCTCATTGAATGCCCTTGGCACCCTTACAAAAAATCAGTCGACCATATATGTATGAGTTTATTTCTGGACTCTCAATTTTATCCCATTGATCTATATGCCTACCAGGACCACAGTCTTGATTATGGTTGATCTGCAGTTAAGTTTGGAAATTGGGAAGTGTAAGTCCTACTTTATTTTTCTTTTTTTCAGGATTGTTTGGCTATTTGGGGGTCCCCTGACATTCTGTAGGTCAATGTCAATGTCTACAAAGAAGGCATCTGGGATTCCGAAAGGCATTGCATTGAACCTACCGATAATTTTGAAGAGTACTCAATAATATTGACTTTTTTTTCATCTTCCTCTTTTTCTTATTACTACCACCAATACTAAAACCTGTTAGCATTATGAGAAGATAACCACGTGAAGTGCCAGCATGTAGTAAGAGTTCAATACACATTTGCTGTTAGTGTTTTTGCTATGACTGCTGAGCCCCAGAGGCTATCAGGAGAGTGGGCTGAGTGACCTCCATGGCACCCCCTAACTCTGGCGGTGACCTCCCAGGAATGCGGGCTGTTTTCAGGTACAAGTAACTCCCAAACCCAGGACTTTCATTTTCCCTAATGTGGCTTCCCATGGAGGCTCAGGCCGGGGTTCCTGCCAGCGGACAGTATGACCTCTGGTCAGAGTCAGCAACCACAGGCCTGTAATCAGGAGCTACCGTGAGTGATAGAACCCACATGCACTCCATCCAAATGCCTTTGCAGCTGCCTGGCAAGAAGAGGCGTTGGACCGCGTGGGAAGGAAAGGAGCGGGTGGCTGAGCATTTCTCAAACGTTAGTCTCTCATGATTTTTGGTCACAGCCATGTACCACCATAGCCGAGCTGAGTCGTTTAATTTAATTCTACGTCCTAGAAAGAAACATTATCTTATTACTTAAAAAGGACGTTTTACATCACTGCCTTAAGTGGAAAACCAGTATCGCATGCTTTAAATAGTAGATAAGCATGAAAACAAACACAGTGGCCCTAACCGGTTTGGCTCAGTGGACAGAGTGTTGGCCTGTGGACTGAAGAGTCCCAGGTTCGATTCTGGTCAAAGGCATGTGCCTTGGTTGCAGGCACATCCCCAGTAGGGGGTGTGCAGGAGGCAGCTGATCCATGTTTCTCTCTTACCGATGTTTCTAACTCTCTATCCCTCTCCCTTCCTCTCGGTAAAAAAATCAATAAAATATATATATTTTTTAAAAAAAGAAAACAAATACAGTGGAACCAAAACCCTATATTAAAACCATATAAGAAATTGCTCTTTGTTGAAAGGGCAGATTAGCAAGCCTTAGAAGGATATTAAAGACATCCTAGTGCCCCATGGAAACTGTCCCTCTGACTTGATCAGAAGGCTGGCAGAGGACAAAAAGGGCTCACTTTCCCCCACTTAGTCACCCGGGTACCACCAATGTTGCACATTAGGCCCAGGAAGGGACTTGACAAGTGACGCTTCACCTCCTAGCTTTGCTGCTCCATCATACTGGCCTCCCTCACAGTGGGGATCACAACACAGGCTTCAACAAGCACGGTCACCACTCGAAGTGCACTGAGTTCCTTGGGGACAGTTGCCTAGGCGCCGTGGCGGAGCACTGCGGGTCTGCCGGAGAGTCCCGCGTGGCCCACCTTGAGATGCCTCTGCCCCGCCTCCGGCCGGGTTATGGTGGGCCTTCTGCTTCTCCACTCTCCGGGCCACTCACTCATTCACCTTCTGCAGCCCCAGGGGAAATGGCAAGTGGTTCTTACCATTCCAAAGCTTGACCTCAGAGCACCTTTGGGGAGACAGGACTGCTTTTTTCGAATGGCTCGAGGTCAGTGGCTGAGACCCCCACCCTCAAAGGCACTGCCACACTCTCTGCCGGGTCACCCACTCTAAGATGTTGTATGCTATCTGTTGCTGCCTTTTGATGAATAAATGATAATACTAGCCCTCTCCCTTGGGAAAGCGATCCATGGCTGAAGGCTCCAGGGGTAATTAACGAAGACTTCTGCCAGGGTCCCGCCCCTGGATTACATACACTAGTTCCCACATTAGCCAATCTGCTCCAAATATGGAAATTCTTCACTTTCCCCCCAGAATGACAAACATTCAGCAATTATCCCTAGGACTCATCACTGAAACAAGTCTTCATTAAAACCTGGAGAATGTGGTGGCTAAGGCTCTTCAGCTGTAGACTCCAGAAGGAAACAGATATTCTTATCGGGTGGTGCACAGTCCCTATGGGCTCAGCACCTGGGCACAGGGCCTGTCCAGGATGTCTCTAGAACCCTCTCTGTCCCTGGAGGGATTTTCCCAGCTGCAGGAAGCTGAGGCTGGGGAGGGGAATGCTGACCCATCTGCTTTTATTAAAGCATCTAGTTACCAAAGAGAGTTCTATTAAAACGTTGTCCTTTTTTTTTCTTTGTTGAGACAATCTACGCAGTGCTTCTGAGTGGCACCAAAGCCATTTCCCATGGTTTCCGTGGCGCCAAAGCTGGTCTTCACCTTGGCAATGGCTGATGAACTGAATATACTCATAGTCACAGCTCAATGTGGGGAGGGTCGCAGGCGGAGTGTTTGTAATGGGCCAGCGCAAAACTTTCCACGGTGCCCAAGATGTGAGTCGGCGATGCAACCGTAAAGCACGTTTTCTATTGCCTCCATCTCTGACGGCGAGGAGAGAGAAATAGAAGAACTTCCAGGAGATGCACAGAGCATACAGAGTGATCTGTAGTTCTATTTGTTGACACAGGAAAGTGCTCACAGTGCATGCTGAATGCAAGAAGGCGTAACAAAATTATGTGTTCATTTGATACTAATTTTTGTTTAAAAACATGTACACATGTATTGAAAGAAGTCTGGAGATATATACATATAAGGTGGTTTCCTTTGAGTAGTGGGAATACAGGTCATATTTCTTTTCCTTCCATTCTGAAGTCTGTATATTCTAATGTATCTGTAATAAACAGGTATTATGTAGTCAATAATGCTATTTAGGAATAAATGTGTGTGGAAGGACATGCTATGCCAATGGGTCTGAGTCTATTGCTGTCTGTCTTGTACCCAGGGTGGAAACAGACCAGGAGCAGAGTTGGGGGAAAACAATGGCTCCCCTGAGCCTGTTTCCCAAAAGAAGTACCTTTCCAGCAAATTCTATTTCAAAAATAGCCATGTTGACATTACTACCATTAACGAAGTATGTCAATAGGATGAGAAAGCAAGACGCTACTCTGTGGTGTGATTCTCATGAGTTTGTCTCCACTTCCCAATCTGGTCTCAACTCTGAGAAGGCAGAACCCAGCTGGGCCTCTGAATGCGTCTGGGTGTCTGTGAACAGGAAGCACCTTGTAAAGAAAGGATGCTCCTTTCTAGACGAAGAGGGAAGAGAAGAAACTGCCAACCTGAATCTCAGCCTTGCTCAAATCCCAGGCCCAGGTGGTACTTCAAAGGCTGTCACAGATCAGGGAAAGCTGACCCCCTTGGGTACCACCTTTTGAAAACCTTATCTTGTGGCCAAGCATCAAGAGGATCCAACAGGTCTGCTAAAAAAAGTGGGCCCACCAAAGGAAGCATGTGCACGTGGGTCTCTGTGATGGGGATCCATGACAGAGACCCTCTGCTACATGCATCTCCTTTCACCCTCACTTCCTTAGAACATGGTAAGGTGTATAAAACAGTGCGCTGGCTCAAAGCTTTGAGAAAGATGGAGAAAGGAAGGTATATCGTGGCTAGCTATGAACTACACAGATGAACTGTACAAGTGGTATCACAGGTACCTAGTCCCTAAACCTGGCTTTTCCATCCACTGCCAGCTGGCTTTGCAATGTGCAGCTGCTAAATAAACAAACAAAGAAGGATTCACATTTTAATTTGTGCTCCATAACATGTCCATTTTTTCCCCAGGAGCCAGAGTGTTTGTTATTTCTTTGCAATTTCAGAAGTTATGAAATGATTCATGGTTTTGTTGGAGCTGAAGTCAACCAAAACCATTCATAATTGTGAACAATCTCAGTTATTGTTAGAGGGAAAACGCCAAGGCATCTGTGCCTCCCAAAAACACATGGGGGGAGAATTCCAGTTTGGAAATGGAACGGCTGTGTTTCCCCCCCTGGAGTTAAATTTACACAGACTGATTTCCAGGGAGATGGTTGCATTCTTCTGGTTGGAATAGTGGGGTGGCCACCAGAATGCATGATTTCTCCCCTCTCTAGCGCAGGGCATCCGTGTGGTAACACCCCCATACTTGTAATCACCCGTTAAATGCCTGTCTCCCCTGCACAAGGGTAGGATTCTTGAAGACAGGACCACATTTGTCTTACTGACCCCAATGTGCAGCTCTATGTGTGGCACATAGTAAGTGCTTAATCAACATCTGCTGAATGACTGCACAAACCCTACTGGGCTAATTCTTTGATTCTTCATATTCTTTGCACCATATTTATTTGTGTGGGTTGATAACATCTACAACTATAAGAGAGTCCGATCTAAAAACAAATGAGAGAGAAGATGATGATATTACCAAATATTCGTTGACTGCTTATTATGTACCAAAGAATGTGCTGAGCACATTATGTATAGCATTCCACTTAATTCTCACAACAACTTTATGAAATCGGTTTATCACTCCCATCTTACAGATGAGGTAACTGAGGCACAGGTAAATAGTTATCCAAGATCAGTAAGTGGTGGAAACTAGACACAGATGTCCCAATGCACAAATTCATACCCTCCAGCAACATTGCCATTGGTTAAAGCCTTCTGACTGTCTTTTTCAGAATGTATTTAGAATCTGAAAATATTTAACAATGTAAAACTTCATTCTCTATTGGTGAGTCTGACAGCGTGAAGCAAACAAAAAGTCATTCAAAGCCATAAGGTACGTGATGATTACAGAGGGTCACTGAGTTTGGGAACAAAGCTGCTGGTGTGACGATCATGCCATGTGACCGGCTTGCTCTGGTGAGTCATGGGCCACTTGGAACGGTCACTCCAGGAGGGAAGTAACATGGAACAGTGAGCAGAGCACTGGGCAGAGAGTCAGGAGGTTTGTTTACAGGATGGCCGAAGACTGGACTTCATCTCTATGACCTGGACCACTAAACTGCTGGGCTGGCCTGGACCAGTGCAGTTCAGGCCTATTTGGAAGTCATATTTGGGAATTTCTAAGGTCGTTAAGGAAGGCACCAACACTTCTCCTTCCTCTCTTCCAATCCACCACTGACAGTCAATTCAAATGGAATGATCTCTCTCAATCTGTCTGAGTGTGTGTGTGTACGCGCACGTTGTGGGGGGAATAGAAAATATATAATTTAACACTGGCTCTTTTCTTTAACACGTTATATTTTATAAGTTGTGCCTAAGGTTTGATTTTTCTTTTCTTCTTTTTTCTGTTAATCCTCACCTGAGGATATATTTCCATTGATTTTTAGAGAGTGGAAGGGAGAGGAAGAGACAGAGAGAAACATCGATGTGAGAGAGACACATCAATTGGTTGCTTCCCACACACCCCATGACTGGGGCCAGGAACCTGCTCCTGACTGGCATCAAACCCAGGACCCTTCAGTCTACAGGCCAACGCACTATCCATTGAGCCAAACTGGCTAGGGCTCGATTTTTCAATTTAAACCACAGCCAGAACTACCTATGACTCATTTCTTCTCCCCGCAAGTAGATCAGTGTGGATTTGATAGCAAAGGCCAACCGGTTCTGCAGCTCCAGGAAAGATCTGGGAAGCACTGATGGGAGAACACCGTTTCCTCTCTCTCTACCTAAGAAGTGGGATCAAGGATAAATGCCCAAACTCAAGGGGAGACCTGGACTGACAAAGGCTTGATCTTCAGACTGGTGCATCGTTTCCCCATGTCAATATGAGCTACGACTCGAACAGTGACCATCTCAGGTGAGACCAGCATAGTCGTGTGATAATTTCAAAGGACAAAGGACTCATTTGAGTCCTGTACAGAAAGTGCCACTCCATTTCCCTTCCTGTTTAACACACGGCCATGAGCTCTCCACAGGTCAAATGGTGAAGATAAGTACCTTATCTCCTGCCCGAATCACCCCATATTCATCTTAGTCCAGCAGGCAAGTAGCTAGTTACAAGGTGGGTTACTCTTTGTTAGCTCCAGGATAGGGCTGGGGGATGAGGGCAGCAGGTGAAGGATGTAGAGGCTGTGGCCCCCACAGCAGGCCAGCCGGGGAGACCAGAGGAGGGCGGGGCATACTCCATGTCTCCATCAAAGTCCCGTGGAAAATGGAAGGTTCTCTCTTAGCAAGCATTCCTCCATGAGCACTGCCTTTAAAGACAAGCGCTAGAGCAGTGGTTCTCAACCTTTCTAAGGCCGCGACCCTTTAATACAGTTCCTCATGTTGTGGTGACCCCCAACCATAAAATTATTTTCGTTGCTACTTCATAACTGTGATGTTGTTACTGTTAATGAATCGTATGTAAATATCTGTGTTTTCCGATGGTCTTAGGCGACCGTGCTAGCGGTTCTCAACCTGTGGGTCGTGCCCCAGATTGAGAACCGCTGCTGTAGAGCCTAAGACCATTGGAAAACACAGATATTTACATGACGATTCATAACAGTAGCAAAATCACAGTTATGAAGTAGCAACGAAAATAATTTTATGGTTGGGGGTCACCACAACATGAGGAACTGTATTAAAGGGTCGCGGCATTAGAAAGGTTAGCGTCGCCGAAACCGGTTTGGCTCAGTGGATAGAGCGTCGGCCTGCGGACTGAAAGGTCCCAGGTTCGATTCCGGTCAAGGGCATGTACCTTGGTTGCGGGCCCATCCCCAGTAGGAGGTGTGCAGGAGGCAGCTGATCGATGTTTCTCTCTCATTGATGTTTCTAGCTCTCTATCCTTCTCCCTTCCTCTCTGTGAAATATCAATAAAATATATTAAAAAAAAAAAGTTTAAGAAAGGTTAGAGTCTAGATCAGGGGTGGGCAAACTTTTTGACTCGAGGGCCACAATGGGTTCTTAAACTGGACCGGAGGGCCGGAACAAAAGCATGGATGGAGTGTTTGTGTGAACTAATATAAATTCAAAGTAAAGGAGCAGAGGGGAGAGCAAGAGAACCGGATAGAACAGCCGGATCCGGCCCGCGGGCCGTAGTTTGCCCACGGCTGGTCTAGATGAATGTGAGCTCTGAAGGGATGCCCGGGAGCCGAGGGGAAATGGCAGGTGGGCGGAGGCTGTAACAGTGGTGGCCATCCAGCTGGGCTGCCCTCCAGATCCCAGCCTCCCTATGTCCTTGTGGTCTCTGTGGGCACTGGCTTCTTCACCTAGAAACAGGCTGGGCTACGTGCTCTCTCTAGGATTCCACATCTGTATCAAGTTTCTGGATGATCTACAGAGACCGAGACTTCTATGAACATCCCGAAGCCACTTGCAAACAAACCAGTGTCCTGGAATCTCTCTGGAGGAGCCAAATGCTAGCAGAAATTCCTTGTCTCCATCATCAGCCCTCAAAAGACATGAAGACTTGGTACCCCTTCCTCTCCTCCTCCTACAACTGCACCCCGAGAGGTGGGAGCTGTCGCTAAGCACCTCTGCCTGGTCAGAGAATGGGTGCACTTGTGGCACGTAAGCACCCGGCACCACATTTAAACTCCCCGGGGAGCTGGGGTGAGAGGGACATGGATGATGCTCTCAGGGGAAGCTGGAGGCTGAACCCTAACCAGCCAGGCGCAGTGCCGCTGCAGATGGCCATGGGCTTCGAGGGAACAGGGCCTCTGACCCAGACCGATGACCAGGATGAGAGAGGTAGACTGCGCTCCTCGATTCTCAGGGCCCAGACGTGTTCTCCTGGAGAATCTTTGACTTGGAAAGGGCCCCCTACACACCCAGTGTGGTCACTGGAACAGCAGTGTTGGGGCCTGGAGGGGAGGGTGGGTCCAATTCTACACTGCCCGTCCTCAAGAACTACTATACCTCCAACAAGACTCTAGAAAGGAGAAGCCAATGACCTAGGGCCGTGGTCGGCAAACTGCGGCTTGCGAGTCACATGCGGCTCTTTGGCCCCTTGAGTGTGGCTCTTCCACAAAATACCACGGCCTGGGTGAGTCTATTTTGAAGAAGTGGCGTTAGAGGAAGTTTAAGTTTAAAAAATTTGGCTCTCCAAAGAAATGTCAATCGTTGTCCTGTTGGTATTTGGCTCTGTGGACTAATGAGTTTGCCGACCACTGCCCTAGGGGGAAATGGACGCTGCGGACCCCGAGTCAGCTTTAAACTAGTTCACAGGCCCATCGGGCTTCGGCCTTCGCTGAGATCTCCCCAAACTGGCTATCAGAGCCCCATGGGAGAGCCCGAGGGACTCTCAGCTGCATGTCCTGGAAGATGGCCTTCGGCTGCAGGCCTGGAGAATCTGGGCCTAACCCCCCCTCCAGAGATCGGTTTGATACGCACACCCCCCACCCCCCATCCATTAGTACCCTGGCTAAGGACGCCCTGGGCCAGGGGGCCAAGGCCACGAGCCTGGCTGGTCACACAAGTTTTGTTCAGGCCTGCGCCGCTCTCTCCCCTGGGTGTGCCTGGGTCCTTCCGCCACAGAGGGTGAGACAGGTGGACTCTCCTTGGGGTGTCCCCTTTCACCTCCGGCCGGAGGCAGGCCTTAAAGATACCCCACTTGGCCAAACCCTGGCTGCTTGGGGAATAAAACAATGCGGGTGTGGCTATCCGGAGGAACACGCTGACGTGGGACGGGGTGCAATCAATCCCCCGGCTCGGGCGCCCCGGCAGGGCTGAGGTTACCGAAGGCAGGGAGCTGGGGAAAATCAACATCACGCTTCCCGACAGAGCTGGGCCGGCACAGAGCCTGGGCTGCTTATTTTGGGGCAGTGCCTCGGCTATGTTTCCTCGAGTGGGGGTAAAATCAACACCGGTGGGCCAAGGGTGAGCACGCCGCTGTGGTGCCAACCCCCAGAGGAGGGAATGGGAGCCTTGGGGGCGGGAGGCGGGGCAAGAGTTCAGGACGGCCACGGGGCTCTTGGTCCCCCCCTTCCGCCCCCCCCGCCGCTTTGATGGCAAAGGGTAGTTCGCCTTCCAGAAGCAGCTCCGCAGGCAGCATCTTCCCGGGGAAACTCCAAAGATAAACGGTTCTCACACTGGCAGCTCTCCGGCTGGGGCCCACGCACACCTGTGTGTAGTCACCAGGAACAGAAGTCCACAAGGCTTGGAGCCTCAAGGCCCGAAACGCTCAGATGACACTGTCACCTTCCAGGAAATCGCCTCACGCTCTGCTTCTGAGTGCCACCCCGTGACCTGCATCCTCCGGGGGTGCTGGCTCCTCATTCAAACACAGAGAGGATCGGGCGGAGGAAGAAAAAGCCTTGCCCTGCAGAAAGCAGCTCACCTGGTGCCTACTCGGCCTGAAACTGACTCTCAGACACCTGCTTGGCTCTCCATACAGGGAAGACCAACCATTAATTTTCTCATTCATTCAGTCATTCATTCATCCAGTCTTTACTAAGCATCTACTATGTGCCACGCCCTGTTCTAGAAACGGGGAGGGTGGGTACAGGAGTGAGCAGAACAAGGTTGCTGTCTGCATAGAGCTTTCGTTCTAGTGATAATAACATGAATAGGTTAAGTGCTCAGTGAGTATGGGTGCCATTCTAAGTGCTAGTCTCAGATCATCCTCAAAACAACCTTAGGGCGGTACGATGCACACCCCAATTTACAGGGCAGGAAGCTGAAACACAGCCAGAACCCCTGGTGATGGCGGCTTCACCCCACTTAATGCAGCGATGCTCTCTGCCCCCCAAGCTCTGTGAGCATTAGCGATGCAGTTTCCTGACAGTGAACACCTTGGGGTCTGTCTTGAAAGCCATTTGGGGCGAGGACAAGCGTTGCTCTGCTCACAAATGGAAAGAGCCTGCAGGCTTTCTTAGGACAGGACGCACAGAATCCCAGGATAGAAAGGGGAGGGGTTATCTTTGTGAAGCTCTCTCTAGTTAAAGGAGCAACAAGCTGGTTGGAGGGCACTCCACCCCCAACCTTTCTGAGGAGGCCAGACGTCATATTTCCCCCCAATATATATGACTATGAAAGTAAAGAAAAACCCAGACTGGTGTCAAATGAAGAAGAAAAGTTCGGTACTGCCTGGTGTGAGCCCTCTAGTTGGTCGGCCAGAGGAAGACCAGCTCTGGGAGAAGCCAAGAGTGTGGGGAGCTCAGAGCTGCCTGCCAGGATTAGCTACCCAAGTTCTCAGAGTCTTTACGTGCTCACGTTCCTGTGTCTCTCCACTCCACAGCAAGGATAGAGTAGGCAGCATTTCTACACTTATTTGACCTTCCAATTTGTGGGTGTGGGGGGTGTGGAGGAGTGTGGGGGGGGTGGAGGTGTGGGGGGTGGGGGAGGGTAGGGGGTAGGGTATAGAACACATGCTAGAAGCCCAGGGAACCAGAATTCCAAGGAACATGAGCCTGGGAAATGCCGGACTCGCTAAACCCACTTCCTCTGCCCAGAAACAACACTTGTCTCCTGGGCACATGTCTGAGGACGTACGAACCTCAGCAAGTACCTTAGTTATGAGGTTTCAGAGGGTCAGTCATGTCAGAGC
This sequence comes from Plecotus auritus, assembly GCF_963455305.1. Lineage (NCBI taxonomy): Eukaryota > Metazoa > Chordata > Mammalia > Chiroptera > Vespertilionidae > Plecotus > Plecotus auritus. The sequence continues at coordinate 55,505,612 of NC_137785.1, forward strand.
AAGCATCAGGAGGCCCTTGCCAAGGTTTTAGAGACTTTTTTTTTTTGGTAGGGGAGGCTGGAGAAGGGAGGAACATCACAATATCAGCACTAGTAAAGTGAAATTAAAAAAAAAAAGAAAAAAGCAGGTTCAAGTCTGGGCTCTGCCATTGTCTTGCTGTGTGCCCTCAGGCAGATCCTTTACCCTCTCTGGGCAGCAGTCCCACTGCCTTCTGCGATAGATGGGAATGGACCAGATGGCTGGCCCCCTCCCTCCAGCTCCCACATCCTCTTTCTTGCTCTGATCTGCCATCCACATGGGGAACGTGTTTGGGGGCAGCCACGTGGATGACACTGTAACTGAGCTACACCCGTCTCCTGGCACCAGGTTCCACCTTGCCAGGGGCCCTGCCTTGCTGGGGGGTGGGGAGGGTATTGAGCCTCAAAGGAAAAGAGGCCCCTTCCGAAATACAAACTGGGTCCCCAGAGGATCGAAAATCCTTGACTTCAGATGCCAGTGCATAGTGTCAAGCCTGGCAATTTTTGAAAGAATCACAGACGAGCCCCTTGAAGAAGCTCTGAGCACAGTCAGCATTCGAATTTATTTAAATGGCTCAGAAGGCAAGGGGTTGGTTGTTTACACTCTTCCTTGACCCAGTCCTTCCCAAGTGTTCCCCCAAACCCTACTATTTTTCTGGTCCCCACTCCTATCTCCTCCCCAGTTCCCACTGCTACCTGCCAGTCCCTAAGTACCTCCACATCTTGCCAGGGCCCCTAATCCCATACACTTCCTTCTTGTCCATTCCCTACCTCTTGACCTTTCCCAGAACGGCCCTATTCTTCCCAATACCTTGACATTGTACCCGGCCCTTCCTGTTCTTCGTAATCCCCCATTCCTCCTTTTTATTCCTTCAACAAATATTTATTAAGCACACAGAATGCGAGGTGCTCTTTGAGGTTCTGGGTGTACAGCAGAAACAAAGAAGACACAGACCTGGCTCTCAGGGAACACAGTCTAGAAAGGGAAACGGAAATGAACAAATGCCTACGTGAGAGGTGGCGGTAAATGCAGAAGAGTTAAGCAGAGTAGGGGACAGTGAGTGACGAGGAATGCTATTTTAGGGCAGGGTGTCACAGATGGCCTCTTGGAAGAGGTGACATTTGGGCAGAGACCTGAATGAAGGGAGCCCCTTCTCTGGGTAAGAGTGAGTCTGTTCTGAGCCGCTCCCAATGGCTCTCAAAGCCAGCCATCCTGGGCTTCAGCAGGTTGAGACCCGGCCATGGAGAGGCTGGGCTGGGCCTGCACAGGGACCGACCCAGTGCCTCACAGTCAGCCAGCCCAACTGCCCACCTGCCATGGGCCGCACATCCTCATTCTCCTCGCCTCTGGCTGCGTCTCTGAGCCCTGGCTTTATGATATACCCCCGAGGTGAGGGCTAACCAGACAGGAAAAGCTAAACAAAGCCTGTTTCTGAACAGAGCAGACAGCCAGGGCACCGCCTCTACGCCCTCGTCGGAGAGGATGATGGGAAACTCAATTCCGGAAGCATAGCCCCCAAAAGAGGTCCTTCTCCCAGGCCCTTAGCTCTCCAACATCAAAGTCTGGTGGGCTGCCTGACCGGCGTGGCTCAGTGGTTGAGCGTCGACCTATGAACCAGGAGGTCACGGTTTGATTCCCAGTCAGGGCACATGCCCGGATTGTGGGTTCAATCCCCAGTAGGAGGCAGCTGATCAATGATTCTCTCTCATCATTGATGTTTCTATCCCTCTCCCTCTCCCTTCCTCTCTGAAATCAACATAAAACACACACACACAAAACAAAACCAAAAAACCAAGTGTGGTGGGCTGACTCACCGTGGTCCATTTTGCATACCGCACTGGACCTCTGGCTCATATAAAACAAATCATAAGGGTGATCCCAGCAGCTTCTGGGATGTTTCATTCTCTTTGCACCCACTCTGGTTGGGGATGAAGGGCAGAGCTATAAAATCTGCTTGACAGGCAACCCCTTATCAGGGGGCTGGGCCAGGCACTGTTTGCTGAAGGCCCTGTGCGCCCAGGTGCAGCCACCATCCAGGTCTGAAACGACAGATGGTTCGGGCTTGGAAGTGAACATCCCGTTTCCTCTGGACAAGCCGTGTTTGCACAGGGACAAGTGGCATGAGGGCCCCACACCAGGCTCCGCCGTGGCCTTTACTCACTGGGCTGGAGACTCCGGGGTGTACAGAGCTCGCACTGGGAGCATACCACCCATAAGGTAACTGCAGAGTGGCCGTTTTAGTTGAAGTTAAAAAAAAAAGTATGTCCTGGAAGTGACTGACTAATCAAAAGCATCATTTTTATTGTAAAACAAACAAGGGAAGTTTGGTTGACTATATGAAGGCAATGCAAAAATTCATATGAATTTTAAAATGAAAAAGCCAGATGTCAAAGGAACTGTGGGCTTGACGTGGGCTGGGTCAGGCCATGCCCTTAGACTTCCCTGGACACACTCTCCGTGCTCATCCATGAGGGCGACGTGGTGGGAGAGCCTGGGAGGCTCTGGGGGTGTACGGAGTGGGTTTTTGCTCACTCCACAGATACTGTGTGCCTGCCACGTGCCAGCCATGGTTTTAGGCACTTTGGATTAGAAGCACTTGAGTTTCTGGGCCTTAAGGTGTTTTCTTTTAAATCTGTATAATGGAGAGAATGAAACTTAACCCATTGGGTTACCGTGAAGATTAAATTAATCACATGTATGTATGTATGTATGTATGTATGTTATGTATGTATGTAGCATCTCCTAGAACCGTGCCTGGTAGTCAGCAGAGATCTGATTCCTCGCAGCTCTGTCCCCCAACCATGGTAAAGAGAACAATGGTATCTTCCATCAAAGCAGATATTCTGTAAAATTATACCCCTTCCACCCTCTAAGTCCTCCTTGCAAGCATTAAAGAAGAGAAATTTCCATTTCTCTTCCATCACAAAACCTCACTAAGCAGTATTAGGTTACAGAGAAAAGGCTAATCTGTTCAATCAACAAGTATTTACTGAGTTCCTACTATGTGCTCAGCACGCAGTCGAACCACATGCAGTCTTTTCTTTGCTCCCCTGGAGCACACGTGGGGAAGACGGATAACAAACAAAAACTACTCAGACATGTCAGGTGGCAGTACCTTTAAGAAACAGAAAGCAGGGTAAGCCAGAGGCGATGATGTGGGGTGGGCTGCTGACTTAGAGAGGGTGGGTGGTTTGCAAAGGCCCGTGAAAGTGACATTTACACAGACCTGAAGGAGCGAGGCAGCCAGGCAGGGAGATGTGCTCGCAGCACGCAGCCAATTAATTAGCAGCCTTGGGGCTTGAGACCAAGTTTTCTGACCACCCAGTGCGCTCCCCGCTGCACCAGCTCGAGACCAGCAGGCCCAAGTCGGGGGTGGGGGTAACATGGGAGGGAGTACACCACCGGGGTCCACAGGGCAAGGAGGAAAACACTACAATTTCTAGTTAACTCCTATTTTGCTATTTGTCGTTAGGCATTTCAATACACATGAGATAAGTCTATTTTTATTATGTTATTCATAATATTATAACATATATAATATAACATAATTATTGTATAATAATATATGTGTAATATAAATATATATTAAAATATATAAATGCATATATAATAATATATGTGTAATATAAACATATATTAAAATATATAAATGCATATATAATAATATATGTGTAATATAAATATATATTAAAATATATAAATGCATATATAATATATGTAATATAAATATATTAAAATATATAAATGCATATATAATAATATATGTGTAGTATAAATATATATTAAAATATATAAATGCATATATAATATGTGTAATATAAATATATATTAAAATATATAAATGCATATATAATAATATATGTGTAATATAAATATATATTAAAATATATAAATGCATATATAATAATATATGTAATATAAACATATATTAAAATATATAAATGCATATATGTAACACAGATTCCAACATCTGTTACTGAAGTGGTGCGTAATCGGAGCTCCCTGGGACCCCTGCTGCTCCCAGCACCCCTGGCTGGGCCCTGACTGAGACAGCTTCCTCTCTGAGCACCGGGAATACACAAACTTGTGCAGACGGAGGCAGGCTGGCCTCCCTCCCCGGCTCTGAGCAGTGCTCAGGGCCATCGGGGTGTGCCAGCTCTGGGGTGAGACCTTCCTGTCAATCCTGCTATGCCACTCCAGGTAACCAAGCCCAGCAAGGCCCCTCGGTCCATGGGAGCCAGGCAGGTGGCAGCTACCACGGCAGGCAGCTGCTCCTCCCGCCTCCCCGACGGTGGATGATGCCTGTGGTGACGCTGAATTCCCCTGTTACACTGCTTATATCACCAGAAAGAAAGGCTAAAAGGCTGCAGATGGAGATAAACACCCCCCTCCCCACCCCGCAGCCTCATTAGGTTAGCAAACTAACAATAGTAATACAGCCAGGGAAAGGGGTGGGGGAGTTTAAGTATCTGCTGAGTCAGAAAGATCACCGTCCTTACCGCTGAAGTGCGATAATGCCTTCAGTTGGGAAGGGAGCAAATGACACACACCACAGGCCCCAGTGGCTGGGGGACCTGCGAGGGGGAGGCGGGAGCCATGGGCTCACTCCCTGATAGGCGAGGACCAAGCACAGAACCAGCCTGCAGAGGCCACTATACCTGGGCTCCTGCAGAGCCATGCCTCCCGGGCCAAGCGCGCGTCACACATGTGGAAAGCAGGCAGGTGGTGAGACAGGAGGAAATGGAGGAGCCTGCGGCGGGGGCCAGAGAATAACACTCTCGAACACAATGCCATGTATCTCTTTCTTCTTTTTAAAAATACTGTACCGGCCAATAAAACGAAATAAAACAAGCGAAAAGCTCCCCCTCATCAAACACACACACACACACACACACACACACACACACACACACCACAAAAAAGCCACACCCCATGCAACACATCTCTGCTTTGGTCTGCAGGCTTCCCAAGCTTTGTAAAGACCCGCTTTCCAAACCCCAGGAGATGGAGTGTAGAGTGATGGTGAGGACTGATGGGCAGCGCTGGCAATGGTTAGGCTTCTGGAGTGGCGTTGAACCCAACGAAGTTCTAACTCAACTCTGCCATTTCCTGGCTGTCAACCTTAGCTACGTTTCTTAGCCCTTTTATCTTCAGTTTATGGGCCTATAAATGGAGAAGAAACCACCGACCGAAGAGCTACTGGAAGGATTAGCACTTCAACGACGTAAAGGACACCAGTGCCCAGAACTTCCAAAACTGATGTCTAATATATACCGAGTGGCTAGATTATTATGATCTCTGAACGCATAGTAATCTGGCTACTCAGTGTGTGTGTGTGTGTGTGTGTGTGTGTGTGTGTGTGTGTGTGTATTAGAGGCCTGGTGCATGAATTCATGCATGGGTGGAGTCCGGCCAGCTTGGCCGGGGGAGCGGACATGGGCGGTTGGCCGGCCTGCCTGCTGGTTGAATTCTTGGTCGAGGGGACAATTTGCATATTAGCCTTTTATTATATAGGATATACACTGAGTGGCCAGATTATTATGCATTCAGAAATCATAATAATCTGACCATTCAGTTTATATTAAACATTAACATGATCCCAACAGACCAAAATCCTCCCTCCACTGCCCTCTCCTCCTCCCCACCTCCTATCTTTCCCACCTCAGTGGGTGTCACTGCTAACCACCCTGCTGCTCAGACCAAAGACCTGGAAATATTCCTCCAGTTCTCGCCTCCTCACCCTCCACAGCCGGGCGGAGGTGAGCTGGAGCGGGCTCAGGCTGGCTCACAGAGCTAACTTCACGGCCACATGAGTAGCCCGAATCAGCCATGGTGGGAATATTACACCATACGCATGGGCACGCTGGGTGACCACACTGGGTGGTCAGCCATGGTGGGAATATTACACCATATGCATGGGCACGCTGGGTGACCACACTGGGTGGTCAGCCATGGTGGGAATATTACACCATATGCATGGGCACGCTGGGTGACCACACTGGGTGGTCAGCCATGGTGGGAATATTACACCATATGCATGGGCACGCTGGGTGACCACACTGGGTGGTCAGCCATGGTGGGAATATTACACCATATGCATGGGCACGCTGGGTGACCACACTGGGTGGTCAGCCATGGTGGGAATATTACACCATATGCATGGGCACGCTGGGTGACCACACTGGGTGGTCAGCCATGGTGGGAATATTACACCATATGCATGGGCACGCTGGGTGACCACACTGGGTGGTCAGCCATGGTGGGAATATTACACCATACGCATGGGCACGCTCTATCCTCCCACCCTGGCTGCCTAGCCCACCGCTGTCCTGACCATAAGTAGGCCTTATGGACTCCAGCCCGGGTCCCGGTTTCCAGCCCCTCTCCCCCACCTGGGAGGCCATGTTGGCCTTCTCCCAGTCTCCCTGCTTCTGCTCTTGCCCCTCCTCTGCCCATCCTCCACTCAGCAGCCAGAGTGAACTTGCAAAGTCTAACTCAGATCATCTCTCTCTTCTAATGAACTCCCTCCGATGGCTTCTCAACAGACTCAGAAAAAAATCCTGGAGGGCCCTTGCCTGCACCGTCGCCCCTTCCTGGCTCCAGCTCATCACATGCGCACCAGTCTCTGTCTTTGTACTCTAGCTCAGCCGTGGGCAAACTACGGCCCGCGGGCCGGATCTGGCCTGTTCGGCTGTTCTATCCGGCCCGCGGAGCCGAAAGAGCGGAGGGTTCTCTTGCTCTCCCCACCGCTCCTTTACTTTGAATTTATATTAGTTCACACAAACACTCCATCCATGCTTTTGTTCCGGCCCTCCGGTCCAGTTTAAGAACCCATTGTGGCCCTCGAGTCAAAAAGTTTGCCCACCCCTGCTCTAGTTCCTTCTGCTTGGGAAGTGGTTTCCCGGGTCCCTGCATGGCTGCCCCTCTCTCATCCTTGGTGGCTAAGCTCACGTTACACTCCTTAGAAAGCCCTCCTTGACCACCATAGCCAGAGCAGCTCCAAGCCATCTCCCATCAGCTCTCCTCTTTGATTCTCTTCATGGCATCCAGCACCTGCAACTTACTCTGTGTGTGTGTGTGTGTGTGTGTGTGTGTGTGTGTGTGTGTGTGTGTGTCTTCCTGAAACTAGAACGGCAGCTCCCTGAGGGAAAGGCGTCTGGCTCTCTCATTTACAGCGATATCACCAGTGCCTAGAACGGTCCACACAGCAGACACTCAATAAGCACTCGTCTCACTGATAAAGGGGGCTGTCATGATTATGCCACGGTTTTACCCGCTGCTTCCCTGCTGGAATGAACTCCATTATCCCATCAGAAGGCAGCGCAGTTGGCTCCAGCCCCATCGGACCTGGGCAGGCCCAGATGCCGATCTAACAATCAAATGAAGCTCAGATGCCACTAGTTAGGGCCCAAATAATTCCCGCTAGTATCCTCTGCGTGACCAGGGACAGTCACCACTTCCCAACCTTCATTTCCTCCTCCATAAGCCTGGGAAAAGCACACCTGCCTCAGGGGAGTCGTGTAAGTCGATGTAAGCAATAGACAAAAGTGCCATGACCTGGCCTGGCACACAGTAGGGACACACCTCAGTTTCCCTTTCAAGGGACCACCCACCACATACTCCATTTCTCCAATGAGCGACCCGGTACCCCTGACACTGACACCTGACTATTTCTTACCTAAGCAAGAATAATTCAGATGATTCTCCTCAAACACCCAGACACAACGACAAAACCCTAACGCCAATGAGCCAGCATCAATGCCACATTCTGCTCTACGGAGATACAATGGCTTTGCCTGTGGCTGCCTGGTGTCAGGGGCCGCCTGGCACAGCCTCGGGGCCCAGAGACACTGGGCATCACCCATCCTGCCTTCGCTGGCTCTCTTGGAGAGAGAGGCCACTACCAGCTGCCCAGAAAGATCTCTGGCTGCCAAGCTGCACTGAGCTCAAGCAGAGGCAGCGTGTCTGTCCCCGAGGCTGATGTGAACGTGCTCGAGCCATCCTTCAGAAAGGGGCCTGGAACCCAGGGTGACTTGGGATCCCGGAGGTGTCCAGATGGGCGTGGATGGGGCCACTGAATTCCAAGGAGCCAATGGTGCCCAGTCCCATATGTGGTAAGTGTAACGGGCGGACTGAACCCAAGTTCACTGACTCTGCCATGCAGTCTTACATCAGAGCGGAGGCGCACTGATGCAGGCCCAGGTGGGCTCCGGACAGGCTGCTGCCCTCCTGGGGAGCTGCCTCGGAAATCTACAGGAGCCCTAGCAGCAGCTGCAGACAGGCCTTGCCAAAGGCCACCTCTGGGAAGGAAGGGAGGGGGCTCTCTTCCATGTTGGCTCTTTCTCTCCAAGGCTGTGCCTGGGGCCACATTCCACCCCCCCAGCCCCCTGGACCGGCCTCCGGCTTGGCTGAGACCACAGCATGGAGAAACCCCTACAGAAGTGAACACAGCCTGGTGCAGAGGAAGACATACTAATACAGGAGGCAGAGGCTGCGTGCTGGGGCTCTGCCATTACCTGTCCCCTGAGCTGCTGTCTTCCCCACTGAGCCTCCGATTCCCAGCTGTGAAACCAGGAGGGAAGAGCATGGACTGGTGATCTCTAAGAGCCCCTCCATTTCCGACATTCTCCAAGTCTATCTAATGGTGCTCATACAGTCATTCATTCTTTCTGGTTCTGGTTATTCATTCAACATGGACTTGCTGAGCATCATTTCTGGACCAGGCACTGTGTTAGGTACCACAGGGGGGATGAAAGAGATGATGAAACTGCAGTCTTTTCTCTCAAGGAGTTTCCAAACTCATTCCTTGGGCAAGTTACTTGACATCTATGTCTCAGTTTCCTCGACTATAAAACAGGTTTGATAACAATTCCCGCAGCGAACACTAAGCAAGCGTTCCAAGTGTGCCGGGACCCGTGCCGGGGGCCTTCACCAGCAAGCCTCACACCCCGAAGATGGGCTCTTCCCCCAGGTCCCTGCGAGGACCAGAATGAGGGCCTCCCAGGGATGTCCACACCCTAATCCCTGGAACCCGGCCTGGCAAAGGGGCTTTGCAGATGTCATTAAGGTTACGGATATGGAGATGCAGAGATTATCCCGGACAATTAGATTAGATGGGCCCCATCTAATCACAAGCATCCTTCAAGCAGAAAACCTTTCCCCATTGGGTCAGAGAGAGACGCCATGACAGAAGAGGAAGGAAGGAGATGCCACGGAGAAGGGGCTGGCTCTGAAGGCGGAAGGGGGCCCCGAGCCAAGGCATGCGGCAGCCTCTAGAGGCGAGCCCAGCCCTTAACTGTTCACCCAGGAAGAAAAGGGGACTCCTACCACCTCAAAGAACTGAATTCTGCCAACAACCCCAAAGAGTAAGAAACAGAGTCTCCCTGGAGGCTCCAGAAAGGAAGGGAGCCTGTGGACACCCAGAGTTGAGTCCCGGGAGATCCGCACCAGACTTCTGACCTACGACTCTGAGATAATAAATGTGTATTGTTTTAGGCCACGAGACTTGTGGTAATGTGGGACAGAGGCAACAGGAAGCGAACAGAGTTACTCCACACGCAGAAGGTGCTGGAGTGGGTGCTGGGCCCCAGTGCCTGCACTCTATGTACCTGGAGCTCAACCGCCCCTCGGTGCTCATCTCACAGCCAGTGCATGACGTGATGCCAACTTGCCATGCCTGGTACTGCCCGGTACACAGACGTGCTCAAAATATACATATTAGCTACGGCTTCACTTTCATCATTGGTTCACACAATCCAGTGGCAAAGCTATGTCTCGTTGCTTCTCGCGTGTCAATGAAGGGGCGAAGGACATGCTCTCCCAGGCTCGGTGGCTCCTAGGCTGGTCCTTGGCGCTCTCCATTCTGCATTTCTACCTCAGACAGGATTCCCCGTGTCCAATGAGCACACGTGAGGGGTAAGATCTCACGGGGGAATGGCTTGTATGCTTTTTTTTGGGGAGGTGGCACCAATCCAGGGAATTGCAGGGCTCCAGGGTTTAGGGGGGGCACTGTGATAGATGATCACATCATCCTGGCTGTAGAGGGGCAAACCCTGGGCCCATTCACGGGTTCATTTGAAGGATTCCTTAGAGGGGCAGCCCACTACCTCCTGCTGCAACAACCCTAGGGGGTTCTACAATTCCGGGGGGACAGGGGGTTCTCTACCAGCCTCATCGGTCTGCTGCAGGAATCACGAGAAAGGACTGCAGAGCACGTTGCAAGCCAAGGAGGCTGCCTCACTTGCCCTCCTCAGAACCGTGAGCACGCAGCTGCTCCCTCCCTCCCACGGACATGCTCTGCTCTTAATTAGACTCCCATAAAGATCTCTGCTTCGAGATAATCATAGACTCTCAGGGGCATGCCACTCTGAGCTGTCAGCATCCTTTAGGAAGGCCTTATAAAGGCTTTCAACCTCCTGCTCATCTCCAAGTTGAGCTTCCTTCAATCCCGCTGCAAACTTCTCTGCTTGACTCCCAGCTCTTCTCCCCAGTCTCCCCCACATCCCACCCAGCATCCTGCCATCCCCACACGGAAGCAGAGTGCTTATCATCTCTGGGAGCACCGTCTCTGGCCACCTTTCTCTCTGTCTTGGTTTCCTTCACCACGTGACACCAGCATGTGGACACCTTTGCCGAAAGGATAACAGTGACCACGTCACACCCGTGCTCCCGTCCCCGGTTCACCGTGACAAGCTGCCTTTGGAGAAAGGACAACCGTTCTCAAGGAATAACACTCTCATCTCATTACCTGGCCCAGAGTTTTTCTACCTGCCATCCACGAACACGGAGGCAGGGTGTGGCAGGTCACTGGGAGACTGCTAACGCGTCGACAGACCTTGCTTTTCCAAATTCAGAGATGCAGGGTCATTTTTCCGAGGAGACTCTTCATAGCGTCCATCAGTTTCTCAAAGGGTCTGTGACCCCCAAAGACATCAAGAACCCCCATTTTAAGACCCTACACTCCTCCAGGAGGCTCTGAATACTTGGAGGAGAAAGTTCAAGTATCATTCTATTCTGGAAGCCTGGAATTATCATGGACCCTGGTCAGAGTCGGTTCATGGTAAATGACTTTGAAAAGAATAATTTTTGAACGCACTGTCCAAGGTGACTTCTTCATGGGCGGAGGAAAGAACGCATGGAGGAGATGGGGTGAATTTTTGCAGGCAGGTGGACATGATGGCAGTCTCCCAGGCCAGGAGGCTGTGTCCCAGGGCCGCCTCCAACTTCAGTTTCTTTACCTGCACAAAAAGGCCAGAGTTGCCTGGCCAGGGTGGCTCCGTGGTTGAGCATCGACCTATGAACCAGAAGGTCACGATTTGAATCTCGGTCAGGGCACATGCCCAGGTTGCAGGCTCGATCCCCAGTGTGAGGCGCGCAGGAGGCAGCCGATCAATGATCCTCTCTCGTCATGGATGTTTCTCTCTCTCTCTCCCTCTCCCTTCCTCTCTGAAATCAATACAAATAGATTAAAAATAAAGCCAGAGGCATGTGTCCTGCATGGCTATCGGAGGAGCTCTGAGGAGGTTTCGCAGAAACGCTGGGGGGGAGGAGTGCTGTCCGTGAGCGCCCCCATCTCCTGCCCTTCCTGCTGTGCTTCTTGCCATGAATGCCCCACTTCTGTCTGCTCCGCCACCTCACCTCCTACACTTCCCTACAACTCACACCCCTGCAAGAACCGAGAGGTGGGTGACAGTCCCTCCCCACCTGCCAGGAAAGGCGCTGGAGGCCCAGTCACAAATCGCCTCCTCGCTCAGGAACACGGGAGCCAGCTGGGCATCCACGCGGGAGAGGGCAGCTCCACTGGATACAAGGGGGCGGGGAGGAATGAAGAGGAAGCCACGGGGGGATATGTGAGAGAATGTCCTAGCCCACCTGGGGCCAGGCACAGCTTCTCCGCTGTTTTTGGCAATTCCTAGAATACCAGAAGTACCTGGGCGTTGGGACTGAAATGCAAGCCCGCCAAGGCTCATCTCAGATGGCGAGCTGTTCGGCATGCCCCTGCCTCCGTGTGAGTACATGGCTCTCCCCTCCTAGAAACATACCGGCACAGTCTCTGCCCCTTAGCAGACTTGACCACGTGTCCTCATGAATTTACTTAGATGTTTTATCCACCTTATCTGATGTTAAGCTATTCAAGATTAAGATCCGCCCAGCCAGGGTGGCTCAGTGGTTGAGCATCGACCCATGAACCAGGAGGTCATGGTTTGATTCCCGGTCAAGGCACAGGCTCGATCTCTAGTAGCGGGGGGCACGCAGGAGGCAGCCCATCGATGCTTCCCTCTCATCATCATGTTTCTAACTCTCTCTCCCTCTCTCTGAAATCAATAAAAATATATTAAAACAGAACAAAACTGGATGCAGAAAGAGCCAGCACTTGACTTGCCCCCGTAGGCAGTGCAGAAGCCATTGTGTCAGCTGGGTGTGATTTTTTAGAACCCAGGTTCATAGCAGCAGGGTGCCGAGGCTCAACGTGGGGCACCAGCACCCTGGATTTAATGCGCACGCTGCCTGGCTGCCTGCGTTGAGCCGGGCCTGCTGTCCTGTTAAAAGGGACTCTGCGGCACTCACCTTGAATTGAACGAGAACGCCCAGCCGGTCTCTTTTCCGCTGCATTTTAAATCACAGAGCTCGCGATGGACGCTGCTGCAGAACTCCCAGGGCAAGGGCATGCCACGGGGGGCCTTTATTTATTAGTTACACTCGAAAGATGAAAGGTTTCGGGGTAAAAAACAACTTACCAAATACAGCAAATAATCCATCTCCAGCCCTAAGTCGTGGAGAATATAGCTAGTCGTGCATGAAGCAGTTATGTTCAATGAAACCTGTTCTGTTTTGTGTGTGTGTGTGTGTGTGTGTGTGTGTGTGTGTTTCAGTTTCTGCCTAATAAAGATGTCCTGCAAGACTTAGCAGAGAGCCTTGCCCATGGTAAGTTTACTGCACCCCTGAGCCCTGAGCAAAGTGCTTTACCTGGATTGACCCGGCTAATCCTTAGGACAAGCCTATGGGACAAGTGCTGTCAGTGTCCCGTTGTATAGCTGAGGAAACAGAGGCACTGGAAGGGCACCCATGGACCCAGCAGTCTGCCTCGAAAGCCGGCACACCGAGCCATTGGGCTTTAACGCCCCCGCCAACCGGGCTCTCGTTCGGTGGAGTGAAGCAGGGGTTAGGGGTGCACTTGTGGTCAGTTTCTATAAGGCCTGCCCATCCACGATGACATTTGCGACCTCCAGCAGGTAACGGAGAGCGACATGGCAGGTCTTATCAGCACGTCACAGGGGGTGAACCCCCCGGGGCTCAGCGAGGGACAGGACTTGCAGACTCGTAGCCTGGCCAGCGGCAGGGGCAGCACTGAACGCTGTGCTTCACAGAGGCAGCCAGGTTTGTGCCAACGAATGGGCCGTGGCCATGAATGCATGTGCCAGGCAGGGGGCTCAGGGCATCTGAGGTGGGTGCTGGGGCCCCTCCACCCGGTTCGTCACTCCCGGGGCACCTGTGGGGAGGAAGGAGCTTCACGGATGGCCGGTGCTGGCAGCTGAGTAGGGAAACCGAGGCTTTCTGGGGCCTGCCTTTCTCTTCTGAGGGGTCAAACACCTCCCCCCAAAGAGCCGCCCTCCCTGGTCCCCAAAGAGTCAGACTCTGGGAGACTTGGAAGGGCACTGCTTAATTTCCCGGGCCTCCCTTAACAAAAAACAGTATTACCTTGTAAGTAATTGAGATATAATTTACATAGAGTAAGCAATATAAACCCTAAGTGTACAGCCCTACAGATTTAAAGAATTGAGATGTAATTTACATAGAGTAAGCAGTATAAACCCTAAGTGTACAGCTCCGTAGATTTTTAATAGATGTGCAACCTGTGTAACTGCTGCCTGGGCTAGGATGTCTCTGCTTTTAGAAGTTCCCCCCCAGCAGCTGAGCCAAGGCCAATGTGACAGGCTCCTCCACCAGGGGACCAGCAAGACAGGGCGGCCCACACTCTGGGTGCTTGTCTCCTCAAGACCATCCAGAAATGACCGGTCCTGCTGAGGCCATGCAGAGTCAGCCCACGTCACTCCTTCCCTCCCCCGTCCCTCCTCTGCCAGGACACACACGCACGCACACATGCACACACACGCACGAACCACCGCCCCTCACCCTCAAGCAGCCAACCTTGCAGGGGAGTAACAGTCCACATGCCCACAAGACAAAGGTCTAAGCCCGCTTGTGACGGAGCTTCCTTTCTGACCCCACCTTTAAGTAAGATCACACCCCAAAGAACCGCGGACCCCACGAGGGCGCTCATTTCCCCAGCTCATTTGCGACTCCATTTACACAGCCGTCTTTGGGGGCTCCTCACACACACCAGGCACACGCCTGTCTTAGGGCCTTCGCACGTTCTATTCCCTCTGCCTCCAACACTCTTCCCCGTTGGACATGGCTGGCTCCCTCACCTCCATCAAGTCTGTGCTTGATTTCATCTTCTCCGTGTGGCCCTCCCTGACCGCTTTAAAAATTGCAACATCTCCTCCCCATTCCTGACCTCCTTCCCTGCTTACTCTTCCCCACAGCATTCATCACCTGGTGACCCACCACGTATTGGACGTATTTGTTTATTGCCCATCCCCGCCCCCCCACCCCGAATGTAAAAATGCTCCATGAGGCAGGGATTTTTGCTCAGTTCCAACACTTAAAGCAATTCTGGGTACACAGTTGGAACTCAATAAATACCTTCAGAGTTAAAAAAAAAGAAGAAAAGAACGATGGAAAGCATTTTAACCAAATGGTTTCAACCCTTTATTGCAAGGGCTACAACCAGCTGAAAACAGCCAGGCCTGGGGCCTTGGAAGAATGAGTGTGGGTCTTAACCAAAAGGAGAAAGTGGGAGTGGCCTGGCTTAGCTGAGTGACCTTAAGTTCTCAGGCAGATGAGCAGATACCCAGCGTGCCCACCACTGGGGAGGGTTCCTGGGGGTATCCCTGCCCATCACCCAGTCCGACCCTGTGTGGTACTCATGTGAGCCCACGCCCCTTTACAGAAGGGGCCCATCAGAGCATTTCTGCTGTAGAGACTTTTCATACCAGCCTCCTTGCTGCTAAGGCCAGCCCAGCATCTTCTGTAACCAAGGACAGCACCTCACGCTTACCTAGGATCGACGTGTCCGGCAATTTCTGTGAGTGGAAACCCTGCCAGGAACCCAGAAGAACAATGAAGAACTCTGAGTCCCAGGCTGCACAACAGTCGCACCTGTCACCACCCCTGACACGTGGAGAGCATCTCACATTTGTCAACTCATTTTTACACACTTAATCCCGTGTCATCAACAGGCAGAAAGGCAGACAAGTCCAGGCACTGAAGCACAAATGCTCCAGTCTTAGAAACGTGCCCCAGGTCCTCACTTATATCCTATTTGCTCTTGCCCTACACGCTATTGAGACAAACCCAGTCATTTCGTTTTCCAGGCCATGGCAGATTCAGAGCAGAAGGGGAATACGTGTGAGGCAGGCACACTGCAAACAGCAAGATGCTACAGGTGCCAGCAAGTGAAGAGATGGGAAATTCTATAAAGCATAGCAAAGCAGAGTTCACCACATTCCAGGACCGTGGTGGGAGGGCGGGGGGCGGGAGTGGAAAGAGCCTGTACATCGACTGCTCTTAGTGGCACTGCTGATTCTTAGCACAAATCACTAAAAAACGACGACGTGGCAAAGGTTAAATACTGTGGGGCCTTCAGTTACTTCTGTTAACACCAGACGACTGCTTTCTTTTGTAAATGTCTCTCTCTCCTCGTTTCTAAAACACTCCCGGAATTGGTAAGCAGGGTTTGAAAAGAACATTTACATTTTTTTAAAAAAAGCAACCCCCACTCTCTCAAGAAGCCCTGGGACAGGACTTCCTGGCTTTTCTCAGCCGCTCGAGGCCTTCCTCCCATCCGCTGCCAAGCAGCCCCTGTGCGCACACTCGCATTTCAGACCCAGGCTGCGGTCCAGGCTGTCCCTTCCTCCTGGCCATTACTGCTCATTGTTGAACTCCGGGGCTGCATAATTTACAGTCACCCCGTGAAGGGCCGTGTGTTCCAGAGTAGGAAGCTGTCCCGCTGAATAGAGCACTGCTGGGCTGTGTGCACAAACAGGCCACTTCACAATTCCTCTGCACAGCCCGTGTTGGCGCACCTCCTCCTGGTCTGCGGGCAGCTCCCCGCCATCAGCCAGGCTGGGGGAAGGGGTGCTGGGAGGGACCACACCATAAATTCTCCCCGGTCCGCTGTGTAACACATCAGGCTCATAAAATCCCGGCCACGTTTTCAAGTCAGGACCGAAACAAGATGCCCAGGGCAACTCCTAATTTGGTCCCTAGTCCCCAACGAGTTGTGCCCAGATTTTTCTCCGTCGGGAGGGAACCGCGCAGGGGGCAGGGGTGGAAACGGATCTCGGGACTTGCAAAGGCACTTGACCCAGGAGCTGACAAGAAGCAGGCCTCCGGGAGTCTGGAGACGCTAGTGCAGCGTGTTTGTGGCAGCCCCGGACCTGCACGGGGCTGGGCCCTGGGAGATGGCGTGGTTGAGGGCTGGAGGCCCAGAGAGGTCTGTGGGAGTCCGCGCTGCGTGCAGAAGGTGTGCAGACGGGCATATGCATGACAGCGCAAGAGGACGCCTCCAAATCTGGGATGTCCTCAAGGTGATGAGCCAAGGGATGACCTAAACACATGTTTTGGAAAACCTCTCTGAAGCTCAATTTCTTCAGGGGTCCTCAAACTGCGGCCCGCCGAGGACATTTATCTGGCCCACCAGGTGCTGCTGCCTGTCCTGCTTAGCAGCCGACTCGTCCCGGGCCCACAGTGCGCATAGGAATTTGTTCATAGTTTTTTTTTTTTAAACTATAGTCCGGCCCTCCAACGGTCTGAGGGACAGTGAACTGGGCCCCTGTTTAAAAAGTTTGAGGACCCCTGGTCTAGATTATGGGGATAGCCAATAACTGGATCATGAGTGAAACTGATGTTGTATATTAAGCATTTCAAGTAATAGGTGTTCAATCAATATTAT
The DNA here is from genome assembly GCF_963455305.1 of Plecotus auritus. Lineage (NCBI taxonomy): Eukaryota > Metazoa > Chordata > Mammalia > Chiroptera > Vespertilionidae > Plecotus > Plecotus auritus. The sequence goes on from NC_137785.1 coordinate 55,522,647, forward strand.
TGCCTTCTCCCCAACCCCTCCTGATTACTCTCCCATGGGAAGTGGAAGTTAAGGAGAAAGGGGACCCCATTCATTCTTGCTCTGTTACTAGCTAGCCATAGGAACCTAGACAGGTCACTCCCTTGTCTGGGCCCTGCAATCTACAGAGTAAGACTTATCTACTTACATTAGACTTTATACAAAATTAAGGAAGGTTGACGAATGCAAAGTCAATATACCAAAAGCCATCTGTATTTCTATAGAACAGCAACAGACACAAAAAGCAATTCATAAAAAGCAATTCCAAGACCATCCAATATCTAGCTGTAAGTCTAACAAAAAGCATATAAAAATTTCCCCATAGACATACAAATACCCCCCAATACAAATATTTTGAAGAGAAATGATAATAACCCAAGTTAATGGGGAAACCTAACCTTGTCATGGATCAAGAAGACTCGAGATCTAAAGATGTCAATTCTCCCCAAACAGATTAGTGGATTCAAAGAAATTGCAATCAAAATCCCAATAGGTGTGTGTGTGTGTGTGTGTGTGTGTGTGTGTGTGTGTGTGTAGCATAAACTATTCTAACATTTACATGCCAACACAAAGGGCAAAACACTTCTAAAGAGGACCCAGTTGGGGGTGTTTGCTAAACCAAATATCCAGACATGTTATAAAGCCATACTCATCAAGACGGAACGGCACTGACACAGGAATAGAGTCCAATGGGATGGAAGAGAGAGCCAACAAAAAGGTCCCTGCATATAGAAACACTTGGCTTACACACAGTTGGCTCTACAGAACAGTGGTGCAAAATGGCTTTTCAACAGGCAGAGCTGGGACAAATGGTTAACCATTAGGGGAAAAAGAAAACTTTCGCCACATATAAGAATCAATTACAGGTGAATTAAAACAAAGAAGGGAAAACTGAAAGATCTGACTACAGTAAAAATGAGAACATTTTTTTTTAAATCACATTAACAAAGTGAAGACCTAGAGAGCAGGAGGTAATGTTTGCAATGAATACATTTGGGAAAGGACTAGTATCCATCACATATAAAGAACTCCCACAAATCAATGAGAAAATTAGAACCTAAAAAAAAAAAAAAAAGGCAACAAAAGAACAAGTGATTCACAAAAGAGGAAATCCAACGTCCATTACACATATAAAATGTTGTCCACCTCATTAGTAGTCTAGAACAGGTAAAGTCAAACCACAACCAGGTACTACCACTGACCTGTCAGTTTGGCAAAAAATTAAAAAGCTTGGCAATATCAAATAGGAGCAAGGATTTGGAACGACAGAAACTCTCTCTGCTAGTGTGAGTATAAAACGGAATAACCACCTTGGAAAACACTGTGGCATTATCTAACCCAGCTGACGATTCCCAGCAATTCCGCTTCAAAGAACACTTCACAAATGCACGTGCCTCAGGATCTATCTAACCAGGTATGCACAGCAGCATCCTTCATTATAACCCAAAGGCACATAAACCGTCCAATGGGTAAATGAACTGCAGTACACTCATAGCTGGTATACAGCAATGAATGCTATCTAGCAACGGAGTGGGTAACACCGGGTAGGGCAAAGGTAGATTTACAGTTGTTTGCATGGAAAATAATACAATAATTTATAATAAAGAATAATACAAGAATAAGCTCTGTGTTTCACCTACTCACAACTACGAGCCTACTTTTGCCCCACCTTGTGTAAGAGGACGCCTACATAGGGGGCCAAGTCTACAGAAAAGCAAGGGAACACCATGAAAGTCAAGGTCGTGGGAGTGAGGGAGGCTGCTGTGACCAAGAAGGGATATTTAGGGAGCTTCTTGGATTCTAGCAATGTCCTAGATTTTCACCTGGTGATCGTTACATGAGCACCTGCTTTTAAAACACGAGTTAACCATGGAAGATTACCACACCTTTTGCATGTATATGGACCTGTGTCATAACAAAAATGCTTTTTTTTGTTCAAACAAAAAGACAGTTTCAATGTTACCTCCTCCAGAAGCCTTCCCATATGGCACCGAGCCAGGGGCTACCTCAGCATCCTCACCTCACAGCTGGCCGTAATGCCTACAACTGGACGGCACCCCCACCCTCGAGGGCAGGGATGGGCCCTGTCTTGGCTCACCAACTGTATCCTGTGTTGATCACATGGTAAGTGCTCCATAAATATTTGCTAACTTAATCAGTGTCTGCACTGAAAGATGTGAGCTGGTGAAAGTAATTAGCCCTGAACCCATCAATGGACATCCAGGAAGGAGGTACTGAGCGATGTGATGGAAGGAGAGACACCCCCAGAGTCAGAAAAACTGGGACCTAGCTCCTCACGTTCCGGCCACGTCACCTTCGGTAAATCACCTTTTTCTCTGATAGCAAAAATGATATAAATAGCTACTATTTAGTGCATTTGAACCCTGTGCCTTCAGCGGTGTTACCTCATTTAATCCCCACAGCGTATCTGCAAGGTGTTTATTTTTCATCTCTTTTTACTGATTAGGAAACAGGTTCAGGGAGCTTACATAATTCCCCCAAATCACACTGACAGCAAAAAAAAAAAAAAAAAAGGCAACGCCAATATCTCCAAAATGCATGCTTCTGATCTTGAGGCGCCAACTCCATTTCACCTCCGTTTCTTCACCTGTAAGATGGGGATGTGGTGATTCTGTGCAGCCTGACACGGCTGCTATAAGGCTTGAAGGAGGCCATGAAGGTAGAAGCATCCTGTCAGCTGTAACGTAAAGCACCACTCACATGTAAGACATATGCAATGAGCATCGACCATGGGCCCCCACAGATGGCTTCTCCCCACAGCGAGCTTGCACACCAGTTGTAAAGGAAAGCTACGCCAACAGGAAAACCAGGAACGCGCGCCAATGAGCGGATTTTAGAAAGCCACCGGGAACTGCCCACAAGACAGGCTGAAGACCAGCGGTGAGAGGGCCTGCTGCTTGGACTGTGCAACGGAACTGCTGCCACGCGTACGCCGATGGTCCACCTTCCGCACAGCAGCATACAGTCCGATGAGGTTTATTACACATATACAGTTGTGTAATCACCACTACAGAGAAGACGGAATATTTCCATCGCCTCCAAAAGTTCCCTGTGGCCCTCTGTACTCAATCTCTCCTTCCTACGATCCTTAGGAACCACAGATGTCATTTCTGTCCCTATGGTCTTGCTTTTTCTCCGAATGCAGAGGGATCTTTGTAATCTACAGGCCAGGTCAAGTTGTCCCGTCTTTCAACACCCCCATGGCATTCAGAATGAAACCCAAATGCCTCTCCAGGGCCGCCATGGAGGCTCCTCCCGGCCTCTTTTTTTAATTATCTTGTTGAAAGTATTTCAGATGTCTTCCCTCCCCACCCCCTGCCCCCACCGGCCCCTTCTAGCCTGCCCCGGGTCCCACTCCTTCCCCAGGCCTCTTTAATCTCATTTTGCATCACTTTTCCTTCCCTATGGTCCAGCCTCCCTGGCCTTCTTTTTGCTCATTTCAGCCTCGAGCCTTTGCATCTTTGATTCCTGCTTCCTCAGATCTTTCCTGACCCCGCGTTCTTATCCCTCATCTCCTCTGACCACTCTGCACCATGTCATCCTGATTTCCTCCGTGAGAACACATCATGACATGAAATGACCTTGCTTACTCACTTACTCGTTTACTGTCTACCTCCCTTCTCTAAAACTATAAGGTCCTTGAGGCCGGGGCTGGGGTGGGGGTGGGAGGGGCTTGTTGGTCTTATTAAGAGCTCTAGTCCTAAAAACGTGGAAAGTGTCAACCCATGGTTGGTCATGGGTCATTGGTAATTCAAAGAATGAACAAACAGGTGCCAAAGATGTTAGGGAACAGTGAGGTCCACGTGATTGGAACTCTAAAGCAAGGATTCAAAGAAGACGCAGACCTCATATTGGACGTGGGGGTAAAGGGTGGGAGGAACGGCTATGACTTAGGACCAGGGTCTCCCCACTGCCATTCTATCAGCCCTTCCCCAAAGCCCCCCACTGATGGGGCCACAGAGTGCCTTGGAGACAACGCAGGTGCCTCTCCGGCCCTTGCCCGTCGGCGCCCTCAGGTGTGTGGCTCTCCAGAGGCAGGGCCTCCCCAGCTCTTCTGGGCTGGAGGCCCTCCACGCAGCCGAGGCTGTTCTGCCTTGTGCTCTGGGCTCCCTGCAGCAATCCTCCCCGTGGAAGAGCAGCACACGATCCTGCTCTTGCAAACCCGGCCAGCATTCCGAGACCAATGCCTACCTTGCCTTGCAGGCCTCCACACGCTCAGCGGAGGGCACACGTGGATGCAACACGCACGGGTGTCCACAATTCCCTGAGCTGATGTCCCAGTTTTCTTTCTCAATTAGCACTCGGTTTCTGAAAGCTTCATTTTGTTATAATTTATTATCCCAGTTGGGGGTGGCCAAGGGAGAAGGCGGGGGATTCCTTTGCCAGGAGAACATCTGTTTTGCGGGTCAGCAAGATTTAAGTGACGACCTGGAGACTCCTCCGGCTCCCGTTCTCCAACCCCTCTCCCCAGTTGGAACTACCTAGGAGTCTACTGAAGGCAGGTTTCCCTGCTCACCTCCACAATGGGGGAGCTCCCTCCCGGGGTCCCCCTTCTCCTCTCCACCTGTGTACTCACCCCAGGGGTGTGGCACCCACTCTCATGACCCTACCACGCAGGGCAGCTGAGCCCAATTCTCCTTCCAGCTCTGACCTCTCTTCTAAACACCAGAATGACTTCCTGAGAAAACCACTGAACATTGCGAGCATAACCCAAGCGTTATCCTGCAAGGACCTGAGACGGGCCCTTGTGCTTTTTTTTTTTTTTTTTTTTAAATATATTTTATTGATTTTTCACAGAGAGGAAGGAAGAGGGATAGAGAGCTAGAAACATCGATAAGAGAGAAACATCGATCAGCTGCCTCCTGCACACCTCCCACTGGGGATGTGCCCGCAACCAAGTTACGTGCCCTTGACCGGAATCGAACCCGGGACCCCCCAGTCCGCAGGCCGACGCTCTATCCACTGAGCCAAACCGGTTTTGGCAGGCCCTTGTGCTTTGACTTGCTACCTTCTTTCTGTTACCTCTCTCCTGCTCCTATGCTTCCTAACTTGACAACATAACTCCATCACCCAGGTTCAAGACGGGGAAGACCTCTCTTCTCCATATGTTGACCCGGACACCAGGTCTCAGCTCTTCTTCCTCCAAAATCTCTCCTCCATCCAACTCCTAATTGACTTCCCTACCAATTTCCTAGTTTAGATTAAAAAAAAAAAATCGCTCTGTTCCCAAGCCTCTTCTCCAGTGTCCCTTCTCCAAGTTCCACGACATGGTGCCCTACTATCCTACCATGAAGTATGCGGTCAAAGAATATACATACCCCTTAGCAAAATGCCCAGGAAGCCCTACCATCTAGCTCTAGTCTTCCTCTCCAACCACTTCTCCTCATACTCTCACAACCCCCAACTCTTTGGTCACAGAAGGCTGTCCACTACTCCCGGGCGGTGCCCTGCATGTTGGTCTCTTACTTCTGTGCTTTAGCTCATACTGTTCCTTCTTCCTGGAAGGCCTTACCTTTTTCATCAGGATGACTCTGGTTGTCAAGGAGAGAATTCCAGCTGAAATAAGTTTATGTAAAAGAAGAGATTTATTGATTCACATAAGTGCCCAGTCCCTACAGCCACCACCAGAGATCACAATAATACCACCAGATGTCCTTCTTACTTCCTCTCTCCCCAGTCCCTCACCCATCTTCCATGTCTCTCTTGTAATATGCAAGCTTCCTCCTTGCAGAGAGCAATGGAAGTGTGGAAAAATGGCCAGAGAAGGTTCTAGGCTTCCATCATTCCAACCCAGCGAGGGTATTACTGCAATCCCCGACAAAGAGTTTCTTCTCATAATAACTATAACATTCCAGAGAAGGACAGTGACTGGCCTGGCTTGAGTCCCATCCCATCCCTGGGCCAATCACTGTGGCCAGGAGAATAGGATATTGTGAATGGCAAGGCCTGAGTCTTGCCCACTTCCATCTTTAAGCGCCAGGAGGGAGTGAGGGGCAGCCCCACCAGAACAGCCTAGAACAGCCGTGGGCAAACTACGGCCTGCGAGCCGGATCCGGCTGTTCTATCCGGTTCTCTTGCTCTCCCCTCCGCTCCTTTACTTTGAATTTATATTAGTTCACACAAACACTCCATCCATGCTTTTGTTCCGGCCCTCCGGTCCAGTTTAAGAACCCATTGTGGCCCTCGAGTCAAAAAGTTTGCCCACCCCCGGCCTAGAATGAGGGAAGCTGGGCAGAGTAAAACAACGTGTGTCCACTAAACTCTCATTCTCCAGCTAGCTGCCTTGAGGTATCATCCTGAGTGCAACTTAAACGCCATCATTGCCTCTTCTCTGCCCTATGCACTGATTGGTCTCCTCCAAATGACTGAACTCTCTGAGGACAGAAACTGGATCTCTCTGTGATCAGCATAAAGCCTCACCCGAAGGTGTGACTCCAAAAATTTTTCACAGTCTGCAATTACTTCGTCCAATTATTTATTAACGGAGTTATTGTCTGATTCCCTTGGGACATGACCTGCTCACCACCGAATCTCTAAACACCTAGAATAGCGCCTAACACAGGTGCTAGATAAACACTGGGCAAATGAATATATCAGTAGCTTGAATGGAAGCGATTACCAGTCTTTGGCATGCCGGTAAATAAGCACAGCTGCTTTTTAATTCCTCCCAATCCACAGAGAAAAATAACACTTTCTCCCTAAGTTGTCCCTCTTAGGCCTTCATTTTTCCTGTGTCAGGGAAAACACTACCATCCCACCAGCGCCCAAACCAGGAATCCTGGACTCATTCTTGTCTGCATCCTTGACAATGTGGTGCCTTCTCAATGTCCTTCCGATTTATCATCAAAGGTGTTCCATTATCCCACTGCCCAAATATCTCTTAAACTGGACTCCCTTTCCGACCCCTCCTCTCAACTGCTTTAATTCAGTTCTTAATTTTTTCCCACCTGGATCACAGGAATAACTTTCCATCTGGTCTTCTAACCTCCAGACCTGACTCCCTGGTCCAGTCCATGTAGGAGATCTTTCTAAAGTTCAAACTGATCCTGCTACTCATTTCTTAAAAGCCTTTCATAACATCTAATTATAAGACTAAAATCCAAAGTCCTTAGCACAACAGTGAAGGCCACTCATGATCTGATCTCTGTCTCATCTTTCACGTTTCACCTCTTGACAATTCTTTCACATATTGTTCTCTAAATCAAAGCAAATTATTTTACATTCCCGGCATGTTCCTTATGGTGACATATTTTTTTTATTTTAAATGTTTTTATTGATTTTTGAGAGAGGGGAAGGGAGAAGGATAGAGAGAGAAACATTGAATGAGAAAGAAACATTGATCGGCTGCTTCTTGCATGCCTCTCACAGCCTGGGCATGTGTCCTAACTGGGAATTGAACCGGTGACCTCTTGGTTCATGGGTTGACACTCAACCATTGAGCCACCCTGGCAGGGCTGGTAATGTCTCTTAGTGCCTTTGCACATGCTGGTCCCTCTGCCTGGAATTCCTTTTTCCCACCTGGCTAACTTCCTCATTTTTAAGACTCAGCCCACATGCCACTTTCTTTTGGACAACCTCTAAACTTCCTGCCTAGAGAAGGCACCCTCTGGTTTCCCACAGCTTCGTGGCACTTCCTGCCCTGAAGTGTAAGCATCTTTCACATGTAGCTTCCTTGAGGCTGAATTCTTTGAGGGTAGAGACAGACCTTTCTCTCTACCTCCATCACATCATGTATATGTCTAGCACATAGTAGGCACTCAGCAAATGCTTATGGATGGACAGATGTGACTGATGGATCGACACATGAGTGAACAGTTGCATGGATGGATATCTTACTATCCTGTCTTCCCCAAGCCACCACCTTCCACCAAAGCCAGCACCTTCACTGGCAGCTTCTCTCTTTGGCCACCCACCTACAAATGGACCACGCCTCTGAGGCAGGAATGGAAAATGACTTCAGGAACTGTCCAGAGGATGGTTAGGGAACACCCTGGTATCAGAATCAATGTGACAGATGATGATGGCCACCACCCCTACTTTCAGAAGGAACCCAGCACCAACCAAACACTTTCTCAGCTACCAACCTCAACCAAGGCTAGTGCCATCCCACTTGCTGATGGGTACTGGGTCCTTGCCTGCTCACGCTCCATTGGCGGTGGTCTAGTAAGAACTGTGTGGGGTTAGAATGGAAAGGACATAAATTTTGGAATTAGACAAATCGGGATCTCAATGCATTGCTGTCCCTTACTATGCTGTGTGGCCCTGAGCAAGCCATTTAACTTCTCTCAGCCCCACTTCCTCATCTGTAAAATGGAGCTGATGACTGCATTTCCTCATAAGCTGGTGTGAAAAAACAAGTGAGGATGAGGGACTGGATTGAAAATGATGACCACAGCCTACGATCATCAAAGGCTTGCAGTATCATGATTCCAGCTCATGTAGAAGTGCATTTGCATTCCTGGTGGATCTCATTTCTTTCTCTCTTTTCTTCAACTAACATTTATGAAGTACCTCCTTTGTGCCAAACATTGGGCTCAGTGCTGTCTTAGGAGCAAAAATAAGTCTCCATTCCTGCTTTAGAGAGTCCTGGTAGGGAGGGGGCATCCAGACCAGCAAGGGAGACATGCATAAACACCTAGTTAACTCCCAAGGTGTAATAAACATTCGTGCTCTGAGACCTGGAGGCAGTGCATCCAGGGTTGATTTTACTGCATGGGGATTTTACTGTCTGTTGGCTAAGACACAGGTAAGAGAAACCAGGGTAAATTATTGACCATGGAGTCCTATCCTTATATTTCCTTATATACCCTCCCCTTATATACACTGAACGCATAATAATCTGGCCACTCAGTGTGTGTGTGTGTGTGTGAATATATATATATATATTAGAGGCCCGGTGCATGAATTCATGCATGGGTGGGGTCCGGCCAGCCTAGCCAGGGGGAGGGGACATGGGTGGTTGGCCGGCCTGCCTGCTGGTCGAACTCCTGGTCGAGGGGACAATTTGCATATTAGACTTCTATTATATAGGATATACTGAGTGGCCAGATTATTACGCGTTCAGAGATCATAATAATCTGGCCACTCAGTGTATATCCCCTTTTCTCTTTCATCCATTCTTGGTCGAGAAATCAAGTGAGTAGGGGGACAAGTTCAGAGCACTGACTATTAGCTTTGCAGTATTTTATTTTACTTTAATTTTTGGTGCTATGAAAAGTACAATGTTTTTCCTCTTCTCTGTAAAGAAAATTAGAACTAAAGATGGCTCAGCAGATAAAAGCTGTGGGCGGTAAATACTCCCACAATTCCCCCTGCATTTCAGGCTTCTAGGTTTCTCTTTGCATCTACTGTGTCTTAGAGCTAGAAACCTTCACGAGGCCCGAGACATTCTAGAGTGCAAGCCCATATCCCAATTAAGACATGAATTACGGACTAAATGACTTGCCCAAAGTCTAATTAGACAATGAGTCAAAATTAAAACCAGTTCTCCTGATCCTCCCCCTTTACCGGTCTGCAATCTCTCAAGTCCCTGGATCTTAGGCACGTGAACCCCAGCAAGATCCTTCACCTGCAGCCCTCCTGGTGGAAGTCAGGGCTATCTCCATTTCTAAGCGTTCTGGAAGCCACAGACAAACTTCTCCTTCTAACATGTCATTGGGTCTCTCTTCCCAGCAACATCCTGTTTCTTACTAACAGGATACTTTCAGATCCTCCTTTTTGGTTTGTGAGAACCACGTCTGCATGAAACGTTTGGTTAGAGGTGGTTTTCTCAAAATGCCTCTCCGGACTATGACTTTTCTGGCTGACAAAGCTTTGCGGTTGAGGTTGCTCTTGTGCAATTACCTTGGCCTTAAAAGAGCTTTCACAGGTACCCCTACCCCTGCAAGATGGAACCATAATCGATACTTTTACAGTTATTCATTTAAAAAAATATATTTTTATTGATTTCAGAAAAGAAGGGAGAGAGATACAAACATCAATAATGAAAGAGAATCACTGATCGGCTGCCTCCTGCACGCCCCACACTAGGAATGGAACCCGTAACCCGACCATGTGCCCTGACCGGGAATCGAACGCTGACCTCCTGGTTCATAGGTTGACGCTTAACCACTGATCCATGCTGGCTCGGTGGTGCTTTTATATTTAGGGACCTTGCATCAGGGACCTCAAAGGCTCTGAAAAGGAAGGTAATTCCCAATTCCATAGACCACTTGGGACAGGAAAGGAGCTTGGGGTAGACCTGGTCCAACTTTTTAGGAAACAGAGAAGCAGGGACAGAGCCACTTGTCTCGACTCCAGGTCCAGTGCTCTTTCTCCCTCTTTGTACTATCACTCCAGCTTCTTGGGCTGAAGCAGCTGCGCCATCAAAAATGTCACATCACTTATGACAACACTGTTTGTTATATAACTGCTGCTGCAGAGCAGGCAAGGGGAAGAAGCCATGAGCATGATCCACGGCCACCCCGCCCCCGCCCCCCAGCACCTGGCTGTCAGGGCAGCGAAGTCCCATATACCGGGGAAGAGAACTCCAAATGAAAAGGGAGCACCTGCTAACCAATCAAAGGAATAAAAACTAGAGCTGACATTTATATGATTTTTTGCAAACTGTTATAAGGGCAATTCATATGGTACATCATTTAATGCTCACAACAACCCCATTAGGTAGTTATTTTTATCATCAGGCCCATTTTACAGGCAAAGAAACTGAGGCACCAAAAGGTAAGTATCATGTTCCAGGTCACACATCTCGTTAGTGGTAGAGCCGAGATTTGAAGCCAGGCAGTTTGGTTACAGAGTCCATGATCTTAATCACGTCTCAAGTTTAGAGAAGCATGCTAAACGGCTTCTCTAAATGAGAAACTACCTAGTTCTTTGAATCAGTAAATAGGTCATTATTCCGTCCTCTCCTCCCCCTCTCTGCTGGTGACTGATAGGTTGCATGCTTTCTTTTCTAACCACTATTGTACGTAAGTGGGAGGCGCAGAATAAAATAAGAATGCAAGACAAATTCCAAAAAATCCTTAGAATGGAGTTCATCTGAACACCTTCAAGCTTTTTATGATGATGCCATCAATAAGGAAAGTGGAGTGAAGTGCCCTTCTCATAGCATCTGCTGTTTGAATATCCATATAGTACGTGTGTACACACACACACACACACACACACACACATTTACTTTTCTTCTTTCAAAATCAAAAATTGTTCATTGCTAGGGTCAGTTTGGGGCTAACTCTTTCCAATATGGTTCCCGCTCTGCGCCCCCCCCCCGCCCCCCCCCGCCCCGCCACCAGTCTGAAATCATCTCTTCACCAGCTTGTCTATTGTCTTTCGGCCCAAGATGTGCTCTTGTGATAATGGTCTATCTAGCTTCACAAGAAATGAGACTTCAAAACACCCTGGGACACAGGGAGCCAAGTCCCCGAATCCAGAGGGCCTGAGCACATGTCAGAAAAACAGGACCTTATTCTACTGTTAACAGAGATAGGGTGCTGTGAGCAGCTGAAAACCATGGGTGATCCGGCCCTCTCTTTAGCAGACGAGGCATGCTAAGCAGCACAACATAATCTGGGGAATTCCTGTGCTAAGGACACAAGACTACTCTGATTCCAGGCGCGGTAAATCAAATCTATCCCCACACAGAGAGCACAGGAATTCTGGATGCCTTTCCAGTCATGTCAATCCCCCCTAAAACCTCATCCATGTCATCTCATCAGCAACAACACATTCCACGAGCAGACAGGTTCTATTTCAGAATCCAACAGGTACCCGAGGCTCCAAATTCCATAGCTGATGCCTTAGGCCAGTGGTCGGCAAACTCGTTAGTCAACAGAGCCAAATATCAACAGCACGACTGAAATTTCTTTGGAGAGCCACATTTTTTAAACTTCTTCTAACGCCACTTCTTCAAAATAGACTCGGCCAGGCCGTGGTATTTTGTGGAAGAGCCACACACTCAAGGGGCCAAAGAGCCGCATGTGGCTCGCGAGCCGCGGTTTGCCGACCACGGCCTTAGGAGATCAGGTGGACTGTTGGTTACTTTTCTGGCAGGAAGGTCTGATGGTATTTACAGCTCAGTGAACAGTAAGGAGAGAGAGAGCACCATCCATCAGCAAAGGAGAGCTCATCTGCTACTTGATCTGACATTCTGTTCGTGCTCACGCCGTCTCCAGAGAGCAAGATGCATCCATTTGAATAAGCACGGAGAGCGGAGGAAACGAGGGGAGCAAAGCAGCCAAGAGAATGATTGCAGAAATAACAAGCCCGCAGATCTAGAAGAGTGGCTCTCAGCAGGGGACCCTTTGGGGATGTGCAGGAAACGCCCTGTTAGACAGCTGCACTTTTATGGAGCAATGGCTGCAAGTTGCTATTTGCCTCCACTCCTGCCTACCCCTTAGTAGGTGCTGAATAGGGGTGTGTTGAATGAACACAGGCTTGCCCAGAACCCAAGCCAAACAGTAGACACCCTAATTATAATACCAGGGTGAGCTCGTAGGGCAGAACCACCAGCTTCTGGCTGCAAGTGACATCTTAAGGCCGCCTTCCCTGACAGGGTGGGGGTCTGTCCTCAGAATCATATTCCATTATAAGTATAAGGGCTGGGATATTTGTATGAGCAAGATGTCTTTATCAGGCAAATCCTTAAATCTGTTTTACAATGGCACCGAGCACACATCCGAAGTGCTCCCTTTACTGTGTCCATTTATGTCAAGCATAGCTCAGCAGCTAGAAGGCCGTGCTTCACGGTCACTTCTGAAACCTCTCTCTTCCTAAAGATCCACTTAATGTTCCAGAGACAGAGAGCCTGGGCAGGACATCGCAGAAAACCCAACACCTCAAATGAGGGCAAACTGTGGTGCCCATGGCAACGCCACAGTTCATTTTACATTTTCATCAGGTAGATGGCCAAAGAGCAGTTGTTACTATTTGTTCAGAACGGGAAGTCACTTAAAGTGATATTCAGTTGATTCGATACTTCATAAAATAGAATTCTTTTTAAAAAATATTTTTATTGATTTCAGAGAGGAAGGGAGAGGGAGAGAGAGAGATAGAAACATCAATGATGAGAGAGAATCATCCATTGGCTGCCTCCCGCACGCCCCCTACTGGGGATCGAGCCCACAACCCCCTGCATGTGCCCTTGACTGGAATCGAACCTGGGACCCTTCAGTTCGCAGGCCGATGCTATCCATTGATCCAAACCAGCTGGGGCTAAAATAGAATTCTTTAAGAGATTTCTTTCTAAAGGTTTTGGTAATTAAATAAAATGAACTATTCTAGAATCTTTATTAGTCTGAATAACTAAAAGAGTCCCATTGATTGCAAAAATGGCGAGGTTGGCCCTGGCCGGTGTAGCTAGATCGTTTGGAGTGCCATTCCATGCACCAAAGGGTCATGGGTTTGACTTCTGGTCGGGGCATATACCCAGGTTTCAGGTTTGATCCCTGGTCGGGGCATGTAAGGGAGGCAACGGATCAATGTTTCTCTCTCTCTCTCTCCCTCTCCCTTCCTCGATCACTCCAATCAATTAAATAAAAATATTAGGGGAAAAAAGATGAGGTTTTATCACAGGTGAGGCCACAACCTACAAGCAAGCAAAATTATTTAAAATGCCACACGTAGAAAAGGACACTGATTACTCATGGTATGTGTGAAATTACATTTGTGCTGTTTCAATGATCAATGTTTATTTCTGAAAACTGTTATAAAATGCACTAAAATGTTTGGGATTGTCTGGACACATAGCTCCCACACACTAGTTCACAGTCACATACACAAATTCAATAAAACCCAGAAAGCTGTGTTCAAACGAAAGTTTTAATAAAGTATTAAGAACCAGGCTTTTAAAAGGACAGTCTAATCAGTGACATCTCTAAAGTGGATGCAAGTTTCCCATTAAAACATGCATCGAGCAAAATAATCCCCCAAGTCAGTCTCCCTGCTATGTTCCTAGGCTGATGCAGGTGCTGACACTTGTGGTAAGCAGACTGTGCCAGCCAGTGCTTTATCATACAACTCCAGTTATTACAGGTGTATGTGGAAGCCTATTCCTTCTTCTAATTAGCACGTTACAACATGGATGACAACACAGGCTGCATGGAATGGCTCTTGGCTCCTCTGGAAATGCTGGTTAAAAAGGATCTGGCGATGTCTGAATACCCCATAGTCTTCCCCTCTATCCAACAGGCTGAGCCACTAAATCGCAGACCCCATGAGGAAATCAGTGAGTTCTCGTAGGATGTCACCCATGGAGAACTCTCTAATTTCAGCTGCCCAGGTAAAATAAAACTGCAACCTAATGAACGCGTATGTATGGCCTGATAGGTTGGTCACAGATGGTACTGCACAGGCAAGCCCGGAATTGCTTTCTGTAAATGCCACCTAGATTTTCAGGCCCAGCCCCACCCACAGTTCAATTCTCCTGACTCAAGTGATGCTCAGCCAAGTGGTGATCAGCAAAATCATCTCCGCATGGGAGGACTCAAAAGAATTTGTCACTAGGATACAGTGACACCAATCCCACATTTTGTGGTTAATAAAACAAGTCCTGCATCCAGCTTGGCACAAGGCCCTCATCTGATTTATTTCAAGCCAAGCTGGAGGACTTACAGAAAAAGCTGTCATTCATGAATGCTTCAAGATAGGCCACCAGGGTCCCTTGTAGCAAAATTTACATGGGCCAGAAGTCTCTCTGACTGACCTTTTGAGCAAACATAGCCTATTTCCTAAAGAGGGTTGTATTTTCTTTTCTTTTTCCTTTTTTTATAAGTAATAGCTTTGCCTACAAAATCTCAGTCTTGCTTGAAATTTTTCTCCAAAAAGGTGTCCTGTGAGTGACAAAAGAGGGGGTGGGGGGTGCAGGGAAAATAAATGCTCGAATGTATGATTTAACCATCTCAAACATCAAAAGCTTAGAGTGGTCGCCCCCACTCCTCCCTTAATGGAACCAAATATGAGACACGTAGGACTTTCCCAGGGAAGTCTACATACAGCCTTCATTTAAGATTTCCTGCCCCAGTACATAATTAGGAATTTTCATTCTAAAATGGCACACCTATTTCCTCAGAGAGCCCTGCTATCTTTGAATAAAAAAGGCTAGGTGCCCTTTGGGGGACTCAGTGTATATTTTTAAACTTCTTATTATACCAACCTAATTTATGGGGCATGTTTAAGAAAACCAGGTAAGGAGTTGATTTGGCAGATGCAAAGTTAATTTGCAGATTCTAGCATACCACCCCCTTTCTTCTCTCTCTCTTCCCTG
This sequence comes from Plecotus auritus, assembly GCF_963455305.1. Classification (NCBI taxonomy): domain Eukaryota; kingdom Metazoa; phylum Chordata; class Mammalia; order Chiroptera; family Vespertilionidae; genus Plecotus; species Plecotus auritus. The sequence goes on from NC_137785.1 coordinate 55,537,945, forward strand.
AGCATTCCGAACGCCTTCGGCCCCCTGGGAAGCAGCTCGGCTCTCTCCGTCCGGCCCCACTCGGTTCCGAACATCAACGAGTCCCTCCGAGCCCCGCACCCAGCCCGCAGCCGAGCCTTGCCGAGCACTGCCGAGCTGAGCACCATCGACTTTTCTGGCCTCGGCTGGGCGCTGTCCACCACTCGCAACGCCTGAAACATCACCCCGCTCCGGTAGCTGGTGGCCCGGGCTTCTACAGGGCTCGGAGCCCGCCACTGCAGATTACAGTCTTCTGAACTTTTAAAATATCCCCCTTGGCGAGAAAGGGGTGGCTCTGCTTGCACTGACCGACCTGCAAGGGCTCCCGGTAGATGCAACATGCACCTTGTTGCAAAGAGCAATTCCCCAGGCCCCGCCTCCCCATCCATTTGTGTTGCAAAAGCTCCAGAGAAGCCCCAGGCCAAATTACCCATGGCTCAGAGGGGTGCGGCGAGCCGAGGGGGCCTTAGCACAGAAAGTCCCTGGGGCCTCTCGAACAAAAATAAGAACATGTCAAGCAGACGGGGAAAATTGTCTCCAAGTCGCTACTCCCTACCATCATGGCGCCGCCTAGAACCCGCTTGTCATGCCTGTTACACATGCAAGAATTTTTGCATCTTGTTTCTGAAACCGCAAGCACGCTTCGTCTCCCACCCACCTTTCCACGAAAGGGGTTTTTATTTTCCCTTGTTTTCCAACGGGATGCAATTACTTCGGCTATTCTGTCAAGTTGAAAAATAATCATTTTTGTTTACTGCACAGCAACCCCTAATTAGGAGCTGTGTGTGCACGAAGGTGTCACAGCAAAGAGACGTGGAATCCTCGCTAAATGGTCTTAAGGAACTCCTCCATCCGGAACTGACAGGTCAACGGAAGCAGCAGGGTCAGGAGACTAGGAGGGCGCACCTCTTCCCTGCAGGCCACCCCCTCCCCAAGCAACCTGCCTGTGGGTTCAAACTGCCAGGGATGGGGCAAGAAGCGAGCCCGAGAGTGGGAAGGAGGGGCGAGGCTCCTTATTGAGAAAGTGGGGAAGGGAAGGAATATCCCATTTTGTTTTAATTTTCCACCATCATTCAAATCCACCCCCAGTTAATTAAGGAGGGGAAACTGATATCTAAGGCAGAAGGGGGCGGTGGCAAGTGGGGCCTGAAATCCGCATTGTGGGTAGATTACAGGGAACACGGCTTATGCAGAGTGTAAATAAATACACTGATAAAGGCCATAGCGTGAAGGGAAACTGCCAGTGTCAGGACAGCAAACGCTGGGAGAGTGGGTGAAGGAGGGGGGCAGCAAGGGGCGGGCATTCAGCCTCCCAGCCAGCGTCCCCTTTCCACCTCGGCCTTAGACCACAGCTGTACCAGTCACATCCACTTAGACACCCACCCCTCCCCTACCACACGCCCCTTCCCCTAACCCTCGTTCTCTTTTCTTGGGGGGTGGGGGGGCAGAAACCACAGCCTCCCAATTCAGCACCAAATCCATGAACAGCAAACATTTGATCCTCCACCCCAGCAATCTAGGGCTGGGTCCCCTCCATGTTTTAGCCAAGTTCAAAAATCACTGCCCCAGGAGAAGAGCTGGGGAGATGGGATTATAGATGTAAAGTAGGGGGGTAGAGGGTGGAGGGGGGAGGAGTGAGAAACAGAAGGAAACAGAGACCTAGAGACAGAATTGGAGGCAGTGATACACACAAAACACCCCACAAGCAAGAGTAATGATCATAACCATGCCAATAGTGTGATGTCCTGATCAATATGGCGGACACTGTCATTCATACAGCTACAAGCTCTCCCTGTCTCCCCCTCCCAAGAAAAAAACCACCCACCCAGGCAGCTGGGGTGAGGGACTCAGAACCAAGGTAGGGAGTGGGGGAGGGGAGTCAAATCCAGGTGTGTGTGTGTGTGTGTGTGTGTGTGTGTGTGTGTGTAAAAATTAAAAACCGGGCCTGGAGAGCAATGTGGAGTGAGCAAGGTAATACCAAAGATAAAAAATAATTCTTAATAAAAGTACCAATGCCACAGGGACTTACTTCATCTGCTTCACAATGGTGCTTTTTCCCGATTCTCCAGCCCCTGTTGGGACAGACAGGGGGGAAAACTGGTCAGTGTCAGTTTAGGGGAACGGGGTAGAGGGTGTGTGTGGAGGGGTAAGGCATGCGAGAGGGTGGGCGATCTTGGCACATGGTGATGCCACTTCGGGGACCAGGTTTCCCCGGGCGCGAATGGGGTAGGGGAGCTTGCGGAGGGGGGTGCGGAGTGGCCCGGGTCGGGGGATGGGGTGTCAGCCCAGTCCTTACCCAGCAGGAGTAATTTCACGTCTTTGGCGGCGCTGATGCCATCCTCTTTGAGGTTTTTCTCAATCGCCTTGCTCCGCTCGAGGGCGGCTCTCTCCTCGGCGCTCAGAGTACATCCCATGGCGGCCCCTTCCCTGCCACAGCCCGCACGACTCGGCTGGCACGGCTCCCCGGCTCGGCGCGCCCCCCACCCCCCCAGAGAGCAGAGCCTGGGCTCAGAGGGGGACAAAAAAAATCTCGATATCCTCCCTTTGGCTGAAAACAAAAATGTCGGGAAACCAGAGCCCCCCCAAATGACAGCCGCTCACAAGATTCTAGCAGCGGAGACTCGCGGCAGCTGGCGGGGCTCTGGGAGTGTCGAGGCGAGGGTGGCCGGGGTCTGGGGCTCGGGAGCCGAGGCAGGAGGAGCCCGCGGTCCGAGGAGGCGCGGGCTGCAGGCACGGAGGCTGGTGCACAACCCAAAATAAATAAAATAATAGTCGAGGCAGGAGCCGCAGCCGGAGCCGGCGGAGGGTGGGGTGGGGGGCAGGGTGGGTCCTTCTGCCGCTGCTGCCGGAGGAGGAGGAGGCGGCGGCGGTGGCGGCGGCGTGGGGTGTGGAGGGAGTGAGTTAGGGGGTGCTGCTAGTGCATGTGCATCGCCGATCCTCAGCCGTCGGTGCGTCCGCGGCGCCTTCGCCGACCCCCGCGCGCTGGGCAGGGCTGGGCAGGGGGCCGGCCCGGGGGACAGGTCTCTAGCGGGAGGCGGCGGCGCTGTCTCGCAGCGCTCGCATCGCCCGGAGCCTACCGGAGACCGGAGAGCGCGAGCGAGCCGCGGGCAGCCGGGAGCTCGAAGGGGAGAGAGGGAGCGAGAGAGAGGCTGGGAGGGAGGGGAGAAAAAAAATGAAGGGAGGGCTGGCGAGCGCGCGCGCCACAGCCCGGGCGGGGGAGGGGGCCAGCGCAGCGCGCGGTGCGCCAGCGACTCTGCGCACCCCGCAAGCCGGTCCGCCCGCTGACGTCAGCAGAGCCGCGCGCCGGCCCCGGGGACCGGGAGGGGCGGGGGCCGGGGAAACGCGCGCCCGGGCCCGCGTCAGCTGGCGGGGGCGCGCGCGGCGCGTCCTTCCCACCCCCCGCTCTCCCCGCACCCCCATCGCTTCCCCCAGGGCCCGCGGCTCCCCGGGTGGGCGCGTGCGGGCCCTGGCGGGGGCGGGGCCTGGGCTGGGCGCGCGCCGCGTCCCCTCCCCGCCCCGCGCACGGGCGGCGCCGGCCTCGGTGTCAATGGGAGCGCAGGGCTGGGCCTCCCCCGCGGCCGTCAGGTGGGCCTCCCGGCTCGCGCCCCGCGCCCCGCGCCGCCTCTCTCCCTCTCCGGCTTCCTCTCCATCTTGGCTCCAGCGGCTCGCCTTCGTGGTGCTTCTCCTGCAGCCGAGGCCGAATGACCTCAGCTAACGTGAGGAGACTGTGGGTCTGAGGAAACCTGCCTTCCAGATAATTCGCCTTTGAGGCGTGGGGGCAGATGCGGAATTATCGCTTCCTGCGCCCCCCAGACATTGATGGAGCACGTAGTATGGCTGTGCGGAGAGAGGCACACAGTAGGAGGAGACAAAGCCAGGGCCTGTCCTCCAGCCTCTGCCTCCGGGTGCCCGAGGTGTCGGTGCAGGGGGCAGCCCCACCCTGGGAGCTTGGGGAGGGAAGCGCCAGGTTTCCAGCGAGTGAGCTTCTGGCAAGTGCTCGCTCCCTAACGCAGTTGAAGCGCTCTTGCTCCTTCCAGACGGTTTAGCTTGGTTGAGGTCTTTGCACTGATTTCTCTTGTCCTGCCCCTTTCCAAAACACAAATCCATAAAGCGAATTTTGAATAGATTTTCTTCCTTTCCTCGTCTTCAAAAAAAAAATTTTCCCCATCTATTTTCTTTTTTGCAAATAAAGACCCAGAAACGCGGGTCAGTTACTCAGTGTACTAGGGAAACACGTACACATTTGCCAAACACCAGCCATGTTCTGGGTGGTCTCTGAGATTTTGAAGAAGCTAGTTCTCGTTGCACAACAATCAGTTCCACCAGACAGCCCCAGGGGACCTCCCAGAGCGAGGGGCCGATGGAAAGGTTGCCTGGGGACAGGAGAGGCAAGCGGCCAGGGGAAAACGTGTTTTCTAATCGCTGGGCATTTCCATGACTCTGAAAGCAAACTTGTTTGTTTCATTTCAACAATAGAACACACACACACACACACACCCCTGTTTTGGAAACGTTACCCAGTATAAAAATACATTTGCAATGGGGGTGGGAGGTGGTGGTGGGGTGGAGTTCAGGCCCACCCAGAAGAAAACATTTTCCCCCTGAATTTTTTAAATTTGTTATTTCCCAGTATGGGTTTGCCGCATTCTACACAAATAGCTATGTCAAAAGTGGTATGTAATGCAATTGCAATATCTAAATTTGAGCCACATTTTACTTTTCTAGGAATCTGACAAAGGACTCAGAGAGAGTTGTTTTATAAAGTAAATAACTTCTTCCCCATCTCTCCTCCGAACCCCCACCTGCACTCCAGTTTTCTTTTGTGTGTATGTTTAGAGGGGAGCTTAGGGGATAAAATCTGGTTTGCCTAAAATTAGGGTGTCACTGAGAGTCAGTTTTCCAGATCAAAAACAGAGCTAAGGTACCCAACATTCAATAGAATTTATTTCCTCATAAGTTTGCTAGGATGATTATGCAGATCTATCAGATAACGGAAAAAATTCAGCAACCTCACCAAGACTCCTCTATCCCTACAAAACTACATTTGAAAGCCTGAAAAGGTAAGACTATAACCATTCATTTGCAGGTGGTGGGTTATATTTTATATTTTAATGCTCTTTCATATCAAGTAATTCTTAAGATCTAAGCTCTAGGGGCATTGTGGCTTGTTTGGTTGAATCAAACTATCCTTGATTTTGGGTATATTTATTCTTTCTTGGTATCATACCTGGTCTGGTAGAGACGAAAACCTATTTTGTGTGTGTGTGTGTTTCTCTTTATTCACTCAATCCTTAAAAAGCACCCACTTGCTGTGTACAGAGTAATGTTCTAGGCCAGCGGTCGGCAAACTGTGGCTCGCGAGCCACATGCGGCTCTTTGGCCCCTTGAGTGTGGCTCTTCCACGAAATACCACGGCCTGGGCGAGTCTATTTTGAAGAAGTGGCATTAGAAGAAGTTTAAGTTTAAAATATTGGGCTCTCCAAAGAAATTTCAATCGTACTGTTGATATTTGGCTCTGTTGACGAATGAGTTTGCCGACCACTGTTCTAGGCACTTATAGACGTTGTATTTCAGGTTTGTCTACCTTGCTTTCTTTTTCTGGGTCACTTTGCATCTTTATAGATGGGCTTCATAAAAGACGGATAACAGTCCTAACCGGTTTGGTTCAGTGGATAGAGCGTCGGCCTGCGGACTGAAGGGTCCCAGGTTCGATTCTGGTCAAGGGCATGTACCTTGGTTGCGGGCACATACCCAGTGGGGAGTGTGCAGGAGGCAGCTGATCAATGTTTCTCTCTCATCGATGTTTCTGGCTCTCTATCCCTCTCCCTTCTTCTCTGTAAAAAAAAATCAATAAAATATATTTAAAAAAAAAGACGGATAAGAATCCTCTTCGTCTGTATAGTGCTTCACAGCTTACAGAGCACTTTTATAAAAATGATCTCATGTGATCCTCTCAAATAAACCTCAGGTACTGTGGTGTGGGAGGAGCATCCTGGCTAAGTGGGAAGAACTTATGAATCCAGATGGACCTGAGTACCCATTTTACAGTTGAAAAAACTGAGCCTCTGGGGGGAGGGTTGAAGAACTTTTGCAAGATCACGTGGTCATTATTAAGTAAGAAGCCAGGGCTCCTTTTACAGGTTTGTGGACTATTTGAAAAATAGCATGTTATATAAATACATAAAGCATGCCTCCTAGACTCACAGAAAATTATTCCCAATCCTAGGACCCAATTGTATCCTGGTCCCCCCAAAGGAAGTGAGGATGAGAACATCCCCGTTCTCTGTGTTATTAGTAATTGGATAATACCCCGATATCTGTCCACAGTGAATTCCTGTGGGGATAGGGAAAGGACAGTCCTAACATCAGGAATGATCAAATTCATCTGGTTTTATTTTATATGATCTTCAGAATTACATTTCTGTGATCATTGCTCTTGGCCAGAGAATAATGCTCATTTACTCCACCCTCAGTCAGCATTCCTCCTTGCACCCCGCACACATTGTTCAACACATTTTTTATTTTTAAAAGGTAATTAGAATATTTTATGTGCTCTCTAAAAGGAACAATGGCAAAAGCCTACATTAGGTTGCCTTTTTTACTGCAGGTGGCTCTTAATTCAGGAGGAAGTAATTTATGACATAAGCCAGATCCTCCAGCTCTGACTTACAGAATGTGGGCTGTCATGAGATGAACTGAATTTCCTTATTTGTTCCCTTTTGTTATTACTTTAATTAAATATGTGTGTATTGACAATCTATGGTGTTTAATATATTGGTTTAAACTCCAAGGGAGGTTTAGATATGAGCTTGGATTCGTGAAATCTTGAAATTCCTGGAATGTTTTCTCAAAACCGTTCACATGAGGATCAGTGTGTTTGTTAAAGGTTGTCACCTGTCTTACCAAGTCACACTCTTCTGCAATCTGCATTGCTAGCCATTCCCCACGTGGTTTTTCTGTGTACAACATGGGAGTGCTTACATTGAATCTGCATGTGTCAACTACTTTTGCTCGGAGCTTACTTTCTTAAAATCCAATATCTCACATGCTTCTCAATTCAACTTTTTAAAAAATGTTAATTGGTGTTGTGAGTGTGTGCGCGTGCACGTGTGTATGTGTGTGTGTGTGTGTTTTGTATTTCTGCCAAAGGAAAAAATTATGAAAATCACTACTCCTTATGAACACTACCGTCATGGGAAGAAAATAGGCTAACATGTGTGATTCATGAGCCAAATGAAATCAAACTAAATGTCAAGTGAATTAGACATTTTCGGGAGAATGGTAGATCACTGGAGATTTCAGTGTTCTGCACGAAGGGTTTCTATTATAAAATTGATAGTTCACAATCTAACTTAATGGTGAATATAATTTAGAACGTCTGGGTAAGACTAGTGTATGACTTAGTGTTTTGTGATAAATATCTGGCATTCCTGAGGGCAGATGCTGATCAAAGATTTGTTTTGTGTCGCTAGAAGGCCCCCTATTTTCCCCATATTCAGCACTTCTCTGACGGATAGTCTTTGGTGCACATCTCTCAGACTTACTGAGTTGGTGGTTCTCAAATGTCATTGTGCATGAGAATTACGTGGGATACTTTTAGAAATGCAGATTCCTGGGTCCTGCCCCTGAATCAGTAAGTCTGCGGTGGAGCCGGGAAATGTTCACTTCTACCATCAGACCTTCCCCTTCATGTGATGTCCTTTGAGAAACACCTCAGTGGACTGCAAACCCCGTTGAGGTGAAGGAGTTACCTGTTCACTTTGTGTGTATCCTGAAAGGTAAGCATGGCCCGTGAGGTCATCATCTTTAATACTTCTCAATTTAATTCACCTGGCTGTAAGCAAGGGCTAAATCACATCACATATTTAAGTTCTTCCCCGCTCTGAAACTTTTTGATTTCTCTGATAGAAATTGTGGGACTTGGTGATTCTAGAAAAAGTTTAAGATTGGGCGAGTTGAAAAAGGTAATGGATGTTTTCAAGTAAGGTTCTGACGTGTGAAAACGCACTGATTTTAAACACGCAAATGCGAGATTGACTGGCGTTTGGAAGCATGTGAGAAGAGCAAATGCTTTTGAAGTTCCCCTCAGAAAATTCTTTGCTAAGTTTTGTGTCTCATTTGTTATTTTGTAGAGTTTATAAAAATAAATGAGTTTCTTTAGAATAGGAATAAAAGATGCCAGGGGAAGAAAAAAGGTTTTGTGTACTTTTAAATGAAGGGATTTGAATAAAGGGGCAGATTAAGGCTCGCAGGTAATTGAATTGAGCTCTTAAGTTGTTGAAGTCCATTATGTGGTCATTCTTAAGAGTTCTACAACAGCATTCGTTGCTGTACTTTGATGGTACAAGAACCCCAAAGAGGGTGTGCTCATGGTTTTTCTCAATTCAGGATAGTAAGAGAATTCCACAGGGATGCATTTGGCTTGAATGGAGTGGGAAGTTGGAAGGGGCTAGGATTTGAGCTTTCAAATGGATAAGATTGACCAAGAGCTGAAATTGAAGTTGGAAGCTTTCGCTTAATAAGAAGGCGTTACTTAACAGCCATGGTCCCTGTTGTAATTTCCTTTCATTAGAAACCAAGATCCGTATTTGTTATAATGAGAGTAATAGTACTTTTCAACCTATCAGGGCTGGCATTGATAGATAAGATGAACAGGTACACGTTTGTAAAATATTTATTTAAACCTTATTAAGTCCTCCAGAAGACAGATTTCCTGACACAAAGGGTCTCTTGCATTATTTATCTTATTTCCTATCTCCACAGAGCCTTTCACACATGCAGCTCTAACACATTTTAGACATTATCTCATTGGTCTTCTGCAAGCTGCAAGATGCAAAGTCTTATTTTTTTTGCATTGCTCTTAACAAATAGAAATGTTTTTGTTTGTGCCTGTCAGTTATATTTGCGAAAGCAAAAAGTCGGTGGATTTTGTCTGAACCCAGTTAAAACCAGTTTGAATTGGCCGTAACAAGTGCGAGTGGTGGGAGGGCGAGGCTATCAATGAATTCAGACCTTCTAGAAGAAGATTGAAAGTGTCTGACCAGACTAAACTGGCTTAATATCGTGACCTGGCTGCATCCTCTGAAGTGCACGTGGTTTGGGGTGTTTCCAGTCTGCCAAGTACCAGGAACATGGCGTTCTAGTGGGGTAACATGGTTCTTCAGTTGAGCTGACATTTGAGTGTGTTATCTGTTCCCCAAAGGCCTGCAAAATCCTGAGCTCTGTGGCAGAGGAAAACATTTTTTTGTGAAATTCCTATGTGTGTGGTGGAGCACTTGTATAAAATTGAAGAAGAGCAATTCAGAAAGAGATGCATTTTCCACCCGACACCTGTCCCATAGGACTTTTAGTTTGAATCAATTCAGAGCTTGAAGTAGAAAAACGAACTGAACTGATGTTCTTCTTGAGCTGCCCCGGCAGTCAGCTGTCTTTTTCCAAGACCACTGTAGCCTTGGGAGAGGGCTAAGAGAAGAGAAAAGGAAATGGAGGAGGGAGGACTTTGAACTACTTACATCCAGTGTAAATTAAAAACAGCGCTGTTTCGAATGCCCAAAGAGAGGGCATATACACACCTCACTGAAAACACTGAATGTGAAGGCAGACAATGATTGAAATTCATGAGATGAATGTCCAAAGGCAATCTTAAAAAAACGTCAATGGTGGGATCCTGGATTGAGAGGTGGGATGAATGGGGCAGGGAAAGAAGAAGGGTTGATTTTTGGAATTCATCAATTTGATTATCCTTTTGTGTGTGTGTGAGTGTGTGTGTGTGTGTGTGTGTGTGTTACTTCAGAACCTCCCCTTCTCTTCTAGGAACGGAGTGACACCAATCATTCTTTCCTTCTCTCCCATTTCTGCTCCACTTCTATACTTAGCTGTATCGCCCCCTGTACATATGCTCCGCAAAAAATAGTGATAAGAATATTTTCTCTATCGTTGCCTTTATTTATGTGATGCATATTAATTGTTTACTGTGTGCCAGACTCTGTGTTGGGTGCTGGGAATACACTGTTAAATATAACACACATGATCCCTGGCCATCAGGGTACATATAGCCTCTGATCTTTGAATTATAGCAATCTCTCAACAGTGTTTGATTTCATCCTTTAGGTTTTTTTTTTAAAAAATCTTTATTGCTGAGAGTATTACAGATGTCCCTCTTCCCCCCTGCCCCTCCCATTGCTCCAGTCCACCCACTTCTAGCTCTGCCCCAGGCCTTCGCCACCTTATTGTCTGTGTCCATAGGTAATGCATATATGCATATAAGATCTTCGTTTAATCTCTTGCTGCCCCTCACCCCCCTTCCTTCTGAGAATGGTCAATCTGTTCCATTTCCATGCTCTTGATTCTATTTTACTCACCAGTTTATTCTGTTCATTAGATTTCTTATTTGTTTATTTTGGTTTTTAGATTCAATTGTTGATAGGTATGTATTTGTTGCCATTTTGTTCATATTTTTTTAATTCTTCTTCTTCTTCTTCTTCTTCTTCTTCTTCTTCTTCTTCTTCTTCTTCTTCTTCTTCTTCTTCTTCTTCAGTACCCTTCAACATTTCATATAATACTGGTTTGGTGGTGATGAACTCCTTTAGCTTTTTCTTGTCTGTGAAGCTCTTTATCTGCCCTTCAATTCTGAATGATAGCTTTGCTGGGTAGAGTAATCTTGGTTGTAGGTCCTTGCTATTCATCACTTTGAATATTTATTGCCACTCCCTTCTGGTCTGCATAGTTTCTGTTGAGAAATCAGCTGACAGTTATATGGGCATTCCCTTGTAGGTAACTAACTGCTTTTCTCTCACTGCTTTTAAGATTCTCTCTTTGTCTTTAGCCCTTGGCATTTTAATTATGATGTGTCTTCTTTAGTTCCTCTTGTTTGGGATTCTCTATGCTTCCTGGACTTGTAAGTCTGTTTCTTTCACCAGGTAGGGGAAGTTTTCTGTCATTATTTCTTCAAGTAGGTTTTCAATATCTTGTGCTCTCTCTTTTTCTGGCACCCTCATAATGTAAATGTTAGTACACTTGAAGTTGTCGCAGAGGCTTATTACACTATCTTCATATTTTTGCATTATTTTTCCTTTTTGCTCTTCTGGTTGGGTATCTTTTGCTTCCTCATATTTCAAAATCGTTGATTTGATTCTCAGAATCCTCTACTCTACTATTGAATCCCTGTATATTATTCTTTATTTCAGTCAGTGTATGCTTGATTTCTGACTGGTCCTTTTCCATTTTTTTGGAGGTTTCTAGAAGATTCTTGAGTAACCTTATAACTGTGGTTTTGAACTCTGTATCCAGTAGTTTGCTTTCTTCCATTTCTTTCATCTGTGACATGTTTCTTTGTCTCTGCATTTTGGCTGCTTCTCTGTGTTTGTTTCTCTGTACTGGGTAGAGCTGCTATGTCTCCTTGGGGTGGTAGAGTGGCCTTGTATAGTGTCTCAGCCTCCCTAGTCACCTGAACTGGGAGCTCTAGGTGCACCCCTTTGTGGGCTGAGAGCACAGTCTTGTTGTAGTTGAGACTTGATTGTTGTTGGTGTCACTGGGAGAAATTGACCTCCAGGCCAATTGGCTGTGAGGACCAACTGTGACTACCGTGGGAGAGCAGCTGTGCAGGAGACACCCCTATGGAGCAGTACTTGCTTCAGTGGGGCTTTGTGCCCCTTGAGTGTGTCACTTATGGATGTGAAGTGTTATAATCTGGTATGGTCTGACACTGACCACTGGGTACACTGGCTCTTGGGTCTCCAGGGAGGTGCAAAGTCAGCCACTGCCTGGGGCCACCCAGCAAGAGCTACAGAGAGATCTTTAGATTCCTCCTCTTTGTATCGGGTTTGGAAGTGCCCAGATGAGGCCCAGCTATGAAGCAAGGCAGGCTGGTGCTGGTGCCAGGTCTTGGGCCTTTTATTGATAGGTTTGGGGCTCCCTGACCCAGCTGCAGCTTGTTTGAGAGATTTTACCCTGAGCAAGGACAGGCCATTCATATACAAAAGCCGCTGCACACAGCTTGGGTGGGGTGTGAATTGGATGAGGCTGGGTCTTAGGGAATCATCAGGGTGGAGCAAACAAATGGCTGCCAGTCAGCCCTGCGACCAGGGAGGTCCCAGCATAGGAACAAGGATCCCTGTGAGTACCTCCGTCTGGGAGAAATCCACCCTGAGTTCCTGCCCCGCTGCCAGACAATCCAGTTCTTCCTCATATGTGTCTAGTGTTCCCCAGAGTCTCGCCCTGGTGCTGGAGCTCAGAGGAAGCAGGACCTTGTAAGTTCAGTTCACGGTGCTGGCCTTTTAAGAGGAATAATTGGGTCTCCAGCAGCCTCTGTGTCACTGAGCCCCAATCTGCACTGGTTTTTACAGCTTGTAGTTCTTACTGCCCGTAGGGACTTCTTTTCCCAGCTCTGGGAGCCTGGGCTGGGGGTCGGGTGTGGGGCTGGGAGATCTCCCTACAGATGAAAAAAGCGGCACATGTGGGTCCCAGACCAGCCTGTTCCGTGCCTCTGCACCTCCTACCAGTCTCAGTGTGCTTTTTTCTTTACCTCTAGTTGTAGGACTTCTATTCAGCCAGACTTCTGGCAGTTCTGGATGATGGTTGTTCTATATTTTAGTTGTAATTTTGATGTGGTTGTGGAAGGCAGCGAGTAAAGGCATTTACCTACACCACCATCTTAAAATCTCCTGATTTGATCCTTTATATAGCCATTTGACATAACCAAGATTTCTATTTCTACTTCATTAATAATGAAACTAAGCTTAGAGAAGTTAAAATGATTTACCCAAGATCACATAGTTGATAAATTGTGTAATCGGAATGGTCACCTTAATTTTCTAAATTTCAAGACAGTGGTCTTTCTGCTACACCATGCCATTTCCCTAAGATCCAAGGGAAGTACCTAGACCAGCCATGGGCAAACTACGGCCCGCGGGCTGGATCCAGCTGTTCTATCCGGTTCTCTTGCTCTCCCCTCCGCTCCTTTACTTTGAATTTATATTAGTTCACACAAACACTCCATCCATGCTTTTGTTCCGGCCCTCCGGTCCAGTTTAAGAACCCATTGTGGCCCTCGAGTCAAAAAGTTTGCCCACCCCTGACCTAGACCAATATATTATTCATATTTTACTTAATAACCTTACCTTCCTTTATTAGATATTCTTGATCATTATAAATGAAATTTATCCAAGCAATTCATGACCCCATGATATTTATTCAAATAAACTATTTCTAGCTCTTAACGTAGAATAGATTATCCTTGTAGTGCATAATTATCAGAATTTCTCTATGTTTTGCAATACCCCCTCTCTCATAAAGATGACAATCAGAAATTGGAAGTAGGTGATGTATAACTATTAAAGGAAGATATTGGAAAGCTTACTCCCTATCAGTTTGGACAAATAATAAATGAAAGTAATTTTCAAAATTAAAGGAGAGTAATAGACTGTATGGTGATTACAAGAGGGAAAGGAGGGTGGGAGGAGGTAGAAGAGGGTAAAGGGGGGATAAATGGTGGTGGAAGGAGACTTGATGTGGGGTAGTGAACACACAATACAGTGTACAGATGATGTACTAGTATTAGAGAGTTGTACACCTGAAACCTATATAATTGTATTAACCAATGTCACCCTAATAAGCTCAATAAAAAATAAAAAAATAAATATTCATACTATCCAAAGCAAAAAATTAAAGTAATAATAAAATAAAATCATAAGAAAAAAAAAAGGCAGTGGAGTGAAAAGAACACTATTCTGGGAATCAAGAGACAGAACTTTTAGTCTTGGTTCAGCCAACTTTGGGAAATTAAATTTGCTTTCTACGTCACAATTTCCTCAACCAGGGACTGGATTTTAGGTACCTTATATATTCTACACCCGTAATTCTAGATCTGAGTTGAAAGGACAGGGAACCTAGAGGTTGATATTGGGGAGACTATAGAAGGCAGAGCTATAGGCCCCTCTGCAGGGCAAAGCAAGAAAATATCACAGATCCATTCTGTCCTTGAACCTGAGTCCATCTGTTCCACTTGGAAGGGCTCCCTTTTCTTTTTTCCTCCCTTCAAATCAAGAATGAACCTTTCATATTCTTATGACATTTGCTTAAAAAATATAACACGCTTGTAAACATAACAACCCAATATTATGGAAGGACTGTAGCTTTGATTTTTCAACTTAGAAGGGACACTATTCCTAGATATACTGGACTTTTTTAAGCCCATCATGAAAGGTTTTCTCCAGATTGCCTTATATCCCTCTCAGCACAGCAGGCAGATAATGGCTCGTAATCACCACCCAATTGATTTGGAGACTACATACAGTATTTCTTCACGGATGAATAGGATGCATAGGGGGACATCCCATGGTGCTGGGGAAGGATAGCCAAGGGGGTTGCCTCGATCCAGGAGTGAGACAGCCAGTGGCCAGTGACCAGAGGGGCAGGTGAGCTTGTCAAGGTGTTGACCTTCTACCAAGAGCCTTCACTAGATCTATTCGGTCCTGCTCTTCTGGCAGGAGCTCTAACAGTCCTCCCAATTCTTCACTTCCCACACCCCTCAAATGTGTCTTGGTTAGTGATAACTAGTTGCTCCCTGCAGACTTGCTGAAAGGGTTTCATGGAGTTAATGGAGGAATTCACCAAAATGCTTCCACAACCTTAAGGATATCAGTCTCCAAGCATGAAAGAACCAAGGATTTGTGGGTTTATCCAATAGTGACCTAAAAGTTCAAGTTTTTTTCTTTCATTACACAAGTAATCTTCTAATTTAAGGAAAAGTAGCTTTGAACAGAAAACACCTGTGTTCTCTACCCTAGAATGACGAGGCTGTGACATTTTGGAATTTCTTGTTGGCTCCAGAATCTCCTTGCCCTCTGTTCCCCGTAGGAAGCTATTCTATTTGGGAACCAGCTTCTTTCCCAGCTCACTGTAACTACCGAGAGAAAACACCATCACCCCGTGACAATATTCTGAAGCTATGTCTGAAACAGAATTCAAGTAAGGGATGGGAAGTTGGGGACACTTAGCTTCGTGGGGCAGTCTAACCCTTGTGACAGGTCCTGGACTGATCCGGAGTATGAGCAAGGAAAATCCCAGCATCTCTAGATGTGCTACTTGGTGGCCGAGCATCCCATCAGTCTCTCTGCTTGCCCTTCTTTGAACTAACTCTGGCCCTAGGGAGTAGGCTCTCACCTTGGTCAGCGGGACTGGTTCCAGTTATAGGACTCTTCAATTCTCTTGTATCTGACTCTGACTCTGTTTTGGATTCCATATAGTCTATTCATAAGTGTAATTTAATTATGAAATGCCAGTGAATGCCTTAAAGTAGCTCATAAACCAGTTTTTGTCTTTTTCATTAAAATGTGGTGAATAAGAAACTTGCTTCATGCTGGAAAATGCTTCTTATGAGATCTATTATTTGGGAATACAATGCACAGAAACGTTTGTTTCTATTTACCTTGAAAAAAAAAAAAATCCCCTTCAGAGATAGCATGTGGAGAGCGGCCATCTGTTCAGGGTTACACCTCCGAATTGCTGTTGCTCTGAACTCGCCTGATTCTGTATATGTTAATTTGAAAAGTAAGGTCTGTTTCCCCCCTTTGTCAAGTTCATTTATCAACACTATTGTAAGCATGTACTTACATTCTGGTGTGTATTAGTAACTGTTCATTGGCTGTTGAATAACTGGGAATCCTGGGGTCTCTGAATTCAGTTGCCACCAGACTTTATAGAACAAGTTATTATATATGTCTTACCTTTGCTCTGCCACCAGACTTTATAGAACAAGTTATTATATATGTCTTACCTTTGTCTTACTCCAAAATAAATAGTCTTGAATGTTTATGAAATTAGGGGCAATCAGATGCTGTTCAACTGGTTAGGACTCTAGTAGTGCTGAGCTGAGGTACAGTGGAAGGTAAAAGAGAAGTATGTATGGCAGTAATCTTACTTCTTTTTAAAAAATATTTTAACATTGAATTTTAGAGAGAGAAGAAGGTATTGTGATCCAGCTAAGAGGTTTTCCCTGTTACCTTATTTGATGAGATTTCTTTACTGAACCATCAAGGTCACCCTCATATAAAGAAAGCAGAGTAACATCTGGATTACAAAGAAAATGAAACACTTTTTCTTAAACCTGTCCAATTACTATGTTAGAAGATGTTATTATTAAGAAATTGGACACTACTCTGCCGTAAAAAGGAATAAAAGTTTTCCCTTCAGGACAGCATGGATGGACCTGGAGAGCATTATGCTACATATGTGAAATAAACCAGTAAAGAGAAAGAAAGTACTTACGATTTCACTCATATGTGGTATTTAATGAACAAATTGAACTACCAAACAAAATAGAGACAGACTCATAGACAGAGAGCAGCAGGCAGCCCTGATGGAGTGGTGGTGTTGTGGGATTATGCAAAAAAGAAAAAAAAGAGAGAGAACTCATGGACATGGACAACAGTGTGTTGTTTATGGTTAGGTGGAAGAGGGCATAGAGGGGATAAGTGATAGAAAAAATAAGATAAAATCAAATTAAATTAAATTTAAAAAAGAAATTGAAATGGAAGCACTAGCTCTCCCTTCCTGAGATTTGCTTGGAGAACCTTCTGGGTTCTCTTCTGTAGTTTGGCTTTGATGACTTTGGACATATCTTTTTTAACCTTCCTTAATTCATCTAAATCTTGTCTCATAGAGGTTTGTTGGGGTTTAGAAATGCGTTGACATTTTTGGAGTAAGTGGTGAAGTGGGCAGAAATGCTATTCCTAAGGAAGTTTGAAGGCTAATGCAAATAGTTTAATTGTTCTTTTCAACTCCCTTTTTGGAGCATCAAGGAGCATTTTATTCTAAGATCATATACTTCTTCAGCAAAATTTGTTGAGAACCATGTATCAGACCATGACCAGCACCCTCCTCTGCTCTCCTGTGTTGCCAGATGATGCTTCTGAGAACCTTGCGAAGGTCTTCATTTCCCGTATGCAAGGTGACTGCATGGTGGCCATTTGCAAGGACTTCCATCTAGCTATCCAGTCAAGAGCAGAATGTGCTGTTTTCCACTATATAATTAGTACTTTACCATATACTGTTTGATTACAGTTAAAGGTGTCACAAAAGTAAGCTTATTACTTATTAGAAAGTAAGCTCCATGAAGGAGGAAACCGTGGCTTATTTCTCCTCCATTTCTCTCCCACACAAAACAGCCGTGAGGAATTCTTTACCAGCGAGTCTATGGATGAATGGTTTTTACACGATTGTGTACTCACTGAAATTGTAAGAAAAATTGTTTTTTCACGTACAGTTTTCTATGAAGAGGGTCCATCATTTCCATTAGATTCTCAAAGGGGTCAGTGGCTCCATGGTTAACCTCCATAGGTTAACAACTCTAATGGACTTTTAATGAATACTTGAATGGTAGAAACTATAGGAAAACAGATGTGACCTCGATGTATGAGAGACTTGACATGATGGAAAGCATGCTTGGGATGGCTCTCAGTTCCCCAACATTGGAGATATTAAATTAATAGCTGGATAGCAACCCATCAGTGATATCATTGGGATGTTGATCTATTCTTTTTTGCTCTGTGATTCTATGACAATATCCTCTTCATTAGAGAATACTTCTAATTCTTCATGCGTACCTCCCCCTCATATTCATCTTTGTCTGACTTACTCTTGGACTGCATATACACCTAAAGAATCTTTTTGGCAGATAGCCAGAGGCCTGTACATCAGACTGTGAGAACCATGGCCCTAAGAAAATAAAGAGAAGGTGAAATGATTTTTGAGTCAAGGATAAAAGATTCATAAGATAGTAGTTGACAAGTGGGTTGACATAGTTGCTAATAAATTAAACAGAATTGGATTTAATTGAGTACTAAATTGGGCTAGTTCGCTTTAAATTTAGACTTCTGAACAATTTTTAGTTTAGGCTGCAATTTCGTTACTTTTATTCAAAGAGATTAGGACAATGCAACTCCAGAGATGAGTTTCAGAAGTCCAAAGTGGTAAAAACACACTCACTTTCAATTATATACATATTTGTACATGAATATGTAAATGTATGCAACAACATAATGCCTTGACATCCATGGAGATATGGCTCCATCCACATGAATGCATTCATTCACACATACACAAGTGTAAAGAAGATTAAATATTGTATCTAATAGAAAACTTTCACTTGCAGGGATGTCGAGTATTTCAAAGCAGTTGAATAGCCAATGTGTTAGAGGAACATTTTAGGTACTATAATGATGCCTCTTTGGGGGTTAATGTTACAAAACTTCACAGGACATACAAAGAACTGAGTCTAGGCAGAACCTAAGCTGACAATATCCTACTAAGAGGTAGCCTAGATGAAAGAAATCTTACAGATATCCATTATAATCTAAAGGAAATTGGCTGTTATATACTCCAGTTTTCCTTTAGTAGTGTATTTATTAAATCATCATCACCAACAACAACTCCAGTCCTAGTTTATTGGGTTGATTGTAGGGCCCTTTAATCAAATGCTTCCTCAAAATGCTTCCTGGTGATCTTCTGAGCTGGCTGTTTCATTTACTCTTTAGTATTCTGCAAAGTCTCACCATTTTTTTAGCATGTGCATTTTTGATGAGTATGATATTGCTATTTTACATAAATTTTGTAAACTCTTGGAGGAATGCAGGGATACATGGAGAGGATATGGTTATGAGCTTCTTCCTTTATTTAATCCACCCACCACCAACCTCAGAGACCAGTATAAAGCTGTACTTATAAAAGCTAACTGATTTGCCAAGTGTTTTTGTTCTGAAGGGACATCACCTATTTTTAGCAACAAAGAAGTGTTAGGAAGAGGAGGAAGGCTTACCTCAGGAGGACAGATCTGAAATGAAGCCCAGAAAACTGAACAGAGTGGAGTGGAAAAACCAAAGAGCGCCTAGTGAAAGGTTGCTGAAGCGCAGAACTAATGTTCTGGATGGTTGTAGGAAAGCCTCAAGTAGGAGTTCTGTTAATAGAGAATTTAGGAAATGTTATTAAAAAGGGCTCTTAGCCAATCTAAGGAAGGAAACCAGGACATGGCAAATTGAGCTGGTTGTTTAATTTGTTTAGTAATCTGTATTTTTTTGATTGAAGTACTATCAACACATTTATTGAGCAACTATACCTGTACAAAGCATTGTGCTAGGAAATGGGTGTGAAGGGTGGGAGGATGGTATTTAAAAAGTACAAGATGAATATGTGTTCTCCAAACGTACACGGGAAGCTATGAGTTAGGTACTGTGTTGGGTGCTTTCTGTATATTATCTCATTTAATCTTTAACGGAGCTACTGTGTTAAGAATTAATATTATCCCTATCTTGTCGATGAACAGCCTGAGACTCAGAGTAGTTAAGTCCGTCCTTCCTCCCTCCCTTCCCTCTTTCTTTCCTTCCTCCCTTCCTCTGTACCTCTTTCCATCTCTCTTCCTTTAAACAAGGTTAAACTCAAAGGTTAATAGAACATGGTGCCTTTCTTCCAAGGGTTCACTTTTTCTGACAGTAGTAGAGTTATAACTATGTAATAAATGCTATAGTAGATGCCCTAGCTGGTTTGGTTCAGTAGATAGAGTGTCGGCCTGCGGACTGAAGGGTCCCGGGTTCTATTCTGGTCAAGGGCACATGCCTGGGTTGCGGGCCCGATCCCCAGTAGGGGGCGTGCAGGAGGCAGCTGATCAATGATTCTCTCTCATCATTGATGTTTCTATCTCTCTCTCCCTCTCCCATCCTCTCTGAAATCAATAAAATATATATATTTAAAAAAACGCTATAGTAGAGGTATGAACCCAGCCATATGGGAGCTCAGAGGACGAAGCATTCCATTTTGCTTAGTGACATCAGAAAAGGATTCTTGGAAGAGGTAATATTTTAGTTGACTCTTCAAGGATGAGAAGGAGTCTGTCTAGTAGACAGGGAAGATAAGGAAGCAATAACAGTGTGGCAGATATTGCTGGCTGCTCACTCAGCACCCATCACCTCCTCTCTCTCTTGGAGAGCTGAGCTTTTGCTCAGGTGTCTCCTCTTCTGCTTGGCTCAAGGGAGGGTGACCTATCCTTGCCTTTAGGAGTAAATGGTGATTGGTTGAAGCCAGTTAAACCATGACATGTCCTCACAAAATGGTGAAGATTGCCATCCAGATGCGTAATAATAGCTGGGACGGCTTTCAGTGTGGCACTGATATGAAGCTTATCTCAAGGAGAACGAACAAGGAAGTAGCATTTTAGCATTTGAAAGGCGAGGTGAAATTACATGGGCTCTGCCATATTCTCATGCATTTAAATCTACTGGGAAATTAAGCAACTGAAGCTGTGCACTGTCATCACCAGAGTTCTTCACGTGAAAGAATGAAGATGTTCAAAGGAAAACCTTCAGGCTCCTGCCAGAAGATGTTCCCAGCTACATAAATGCCTAATTCAGCTACCAGTCCTTGCAAATTAAGCAGCTCTCTGAAAATTCAAGCTTCAGCCAGGAGCTACATCCAGACTCAGAGGTTGAAATCAGTGTCTCCTGGCGATGAAGCTGCGACACAACTAAAGTAATAGGTCCTCATTTAATTCTCCGTGAGCCCCTCCTTCCCCTCTGCAGTGGTGTGGCATTTAATATTTAAGTCCTTCATGTACACCATCAAACTTGCATTGTCAAGGCCGATAAGAGAACTCTACCTATTTCAGTCGCTGCCCTTATTTTTAGAGCATTAGGTAATGAGTATCCTAGTAAAGTCAGCAGAGGACAACCAGATGACTTGGAATAATAATTGACAGGTAAAGGACAGGTAAGGAATGCTGGGCCGGCAGGTAGTGGGTAAGAGCCACAGAACAGTTTGGAGAGAGAGAGACTTTATTTTCCACTGCCTCCAGTAACACTGCTAATACTAATAAAACAGTAAGGCTAATAAATGGAAAAAGAGCATTTCAAATGAGCATATTTATCGTTGAGAAGCAATGTTTGCAAAACAATGGTTCACTTCCAACTCCTGGAGGAAACTACTGTTAACAGCTAATTGTGTATCTTTTCAGAAGCTCTTTATGAATAAATAAGCACACGTAAACATATCTTGTATTTTTACATAAAGAAGTCATGCGACTTGCATCATAAATATCTTTCCTTATCAGATCTTAATGGGTCTTTCCAGTTCCTTTGAACTATTGCAAAATATTGTGGGAAATACTTCAACTGGTCTCCTAAGAATGGACAGTTGGGTTGTCTATGAACTTTATTCTTTCATTAAGCCTGCTGCAGCAAATAACATTCATACAGCATCTGATTCAAGTGTGAGTGTGTATGTAGGATACATTTCTAGAAAGCAGAACTTCTGGATTAAAATCTATGTATATTTTAAACTTTGATAGTTAATGCAAATTCCCATCCTAAAAATAAATTCCTTGAAGAAGAATGGATGGGGCAAGTGATATGAGCCTTTCAGAAATGTACCTATTTATCTTCCTGGCCAGTATCTCAAACTCGATAATCTGAAAACCTTCTAAAAAAAAAAAAAAAAGGACACCTAGAATACTAAATAATATATAACAATGAGCTAGGCTTGCAAAAAAGCAAGACAAACCCCAGGAACCCCAAATAAGAAGCTGAAAACCAAGGGAGGAAGGAGGCATTGAAGCCACAGATGTCCGGGGGCGTTTTCTGCTCCAGGTAACCAGGATGCTCAGTGTTCAACAGCCACTGGAAGACAAGACCTTGAGCCCAACCAAGGGGAAACCAAGACTCGCAGGAAACTGGAGTCTTCAAGTGCTGCCATGAAAAGATGGACGAGAAAAAAACAGCCAGCAAAAGGAGATAACAAAGCAAAATCTCTGGCTTGGCCTGGTAACACAGTGGGTAAAAAGTGTCTCCTGAGAATTTATAACCTCAGGCCTGCCCTTAAGTGGTTTAGGAGTTCTAATATAGACCACCTCGGGCACCTTGAGTGCCTAACAGAGGCAAATGCAAATTCTCTTTAAAGACATGTGTCTTCAACCCAGGCTGCATAAGATTCCCAGGGATACAAGGCTTGATGGAATATAAACTCACACACGGGAAGAAACAGATTTCTATGCATGAACGTTCTCAGAATAAACAAGAGTATTAGACCTCTGGATCTTCGGGTGATTGAACAATCAGATAGTGAATATAAAATGAGTTTTCTACTTTTAAAGGGTTTAAGGAAATGATATCAGAAGTAAAATGTTACTAAGAACATACACATACTCAAGACCTGGCATAAAAAAAAACAAAGTAGAAATTCTAAATATAAAAAAAGATCTTAGGAGATTAGACTCAGTTGTAAAAAGAATTAGCAAACTGGAAAGATCTGAGGGAAGTACCAAAGCGCAGAACGAAGTTACAAGGATGGAAAATGTGAAAGACGTTGAACATGTGCTCTTGAAAGGGACAAACATAGACTGTATTGGCATGCTTGATGGAGAAGAGAATGGCAGAGGAATAGGAAATGTTTGAAGAGATAATAGATGAGAATTTTCAAGAACATATCAAAGATATGAGTCCTCAGATTCAGGAGACACAATAAATTCCAAATTTTCCCATTGCATTTGAACACAAATACAGTTTTTATGAAATATAAATATATTTTCCAAAACAAAAATTAGTGAGATTGTTTTCTATTTTGCTAATATCTTTAATATCTGGCTTAACAGAAGATAGCTGGGTTCTCCTATCTGCTTCCACATTTAATATATTCCAGTATTACATGTCATGTAGCCTCTGGAAAACTCCAACTTGTGAGAGAATGAGAATAAAGAAAAAGACAAATCTTGTCTTAGTATTTACTGCAAATATACTTTTGACCTTGTGGAACTCCTGAAAGGTTCTCCAGTTTCCTCAAGAGTCTCTAGAGCACACTTTGAGAACCCCTAATTTAGATGAAGTTTTCTATTATGGGTCATGGTTGGTGGACTGGGTGTTACAAACAAATTTTCTACGCATTCACACATCCACACTTCATAAATGCGCTGCACAAATCGTGATTTTTCAGGAAATCAGAACACAATAATGTACTCTTGGATTTGAAACAAGAGTCAAGGGATTAATTTAATCTCTTTTCCATGATTCAGAGGATATGTCAGGGTCCTGCAATGCCATCTCGGTGAACATCAAGTATATTTTGTTGGTATGTGCAGAAGTCTTGGGTTATACCAGATATTTTTTGGTTAATAAGTTGGTAGATGAACTACTTGTTACTGCAGTATGATTGAATGATATATGTCAAAGATGACTATGATTCTCTACCACATCATTGCAAAACTTCCCAGAGTGGGAGAGAGACATAGTCATCTACAGAAGACCAGCACATTGGTGTTTCATAAGGAAACTGATGCAAACATTGATGCAGAGACACTGACTCTGGAGAATAACGGAAGAGAATTAGAGGATGTTTTTTTCTTTTCATTGCCTGGAAAAAGTCTCATTTACATAGCTTGAATTAAATTTTGCCATCAAATATTCTTTCATCTGCATCTGATTGTGTCTTATTTCCGATTTTATATCATTAAAGAGATGGTCCCCATCTGAATCTATTAAGGGATCAGATTCTCCGTTGATTTCACCCACATTAAACAAACATGATCCATGTTTTTCCTTTCTTACTTATTTCATTGTATAAAATCTAAGATGCAAGACATTATTTCAGTAGCACCCAAGAGAAGGACAGTTATAATAACCCATTGGAAATCAGACATCTCAATTTCAATTAAAAAGACTAACATTCTCTCTAAATATTTAGGTGAATCCACAAGGCTTAATCCTGATTCATTTCTACTGGATCATAGATAGTAGAAGATTAGCTGGCCAACCTATGACTTACAAAATGACAGAAAGAATTAAAAACTGTTTATTCTCTACCTCATTACAAAAAAGGAAATGATATAAAAGAATGATTTGTTCCAGTAGAAGTTTATTCTGCAAACATATATTGAGTACCTCCTGAGTAGTAAGCACTCTCCTAGCCCCTGGGATACAAAGATAAATCAGAAACAATTCTTGCCTTCATAGCAGAGGAGATAAACCTGTATCTAAAAACTGATTCTGAATGTGACAAGGTTTATAATAAAGATATCCTATATAATAAAAGGCTAATATGTAAATAGACCAAATGGTGGAACAACTGAACAATTGGTCACTATGATGTGTGCTGATGACCAGGGCGCGTGCATGGAACATGGCGGGCATTGGCTATGGCAGGATGGTGGAACAGGTGAGCGGGGCCACCAGACCAAGGCGGCCCCACTGGTCGCTGTCATCGGGGCGAGCCTCTGGTGGTTACTGAAAATTCTTTGCTCCCGCGTGCCATAATCCCAGCCCCGATTGCCCCTGAGGGCTTCTCCACATCCCCCTACTCCTGAGGGGCAATCGGGGCAGCAGCCACCACTCACACCTGCTGATGGCAGCGCTGGCCCCAATAGCTCCGTGCTGTCAGTGGGTGTGAGCGGGGCCAGTGCCATCAGTGCATGGGAACGGGTGGTGGGAGCAGGGCTACCGGTAGACAGGGAACCAGGGCCGCAGTGGGAGGGGCCAGGCGGGGGCACGAAGGATGGGCTGAGACCCACCCCTGTGCCCACGGCAGCCTCGTGGCCCACAGTTCCTTTCAGGGTACACGAATCCATGCACTAGGCCCCTAGTGTATTGTAAATACACATATAAATGTCACAAAGTTGTATGTAAATGTCACAAAGGGAATGATCCATTCTGCTTATGGGATCAGAAAAGGCTTTATCTTTGAGTTGACTTGAGGAATACGTTGCAGTTTTCTGAGCTGTAAAGGAAGGTAAGAGTGTTCTAGGCAGAAAGCACACCATGTGCAAAGGCCTGGCATATCCAGTCAGTGCAGGTAATGCAGTTTGGCAAGGCTGGAGGGAAGGGTAGAGACAGAGAGCAGTTGGAAATGATGCTGCAAACTGGATAGGAATCAACTTGTCCAGGGGCTATAGCCAAGCGAGGAAGCCTGAACTTTAGCTCGTAGGTCTCCGGTTTTCCGGATAAGCCCAGAACTCCAGGGGATTCACAGAGGTGCCTGAGGTGTGGGTGGGAGTGTGGTCAGCAGGCAGGGAGTTGCTCCTACCCCCACTTCAATGGGACCCACTCAACTTTACATGTGTGCTTGTTTTAAGTGGGACTCCATTTTACTCAACAATTGTTTATTGAGCATAGACTAGTTGCCAGACATTTTACGGCCATACGTAATTCATAGCTTCCCAGGGCTAGGTGTCAGAAACTCCTAGCTATAATTGGTGGGGAACGGCTCTAGGGTGTCAAGAGAGTGATTTGATCAGATCACTTCTTAGAAATCTCACTGTAGTTGCAGTTTGGACAATAGGTTAGAGAGCAGAAAGGCTAGGTAGAAAACGAAGGTATAAAATCAATAGGACTTGAGGTACATTGAATGGGGAGATGAAGACGGTGGCGTATTAGGATAAGCCCCAGGCTTCTAGCTTAGAGGAATGCGTCTACCATAAGGAAGAACCTCTGGGGCTTTTAACTTTTAGGGAGATGTTGGAAAAAGGAGAGCCGGTGAGAGAGGCTGAGGTGGGGAGCATGGGGGGAGGAAAAAAAGGGAGGGGGAAAGAGGCAGAATTTCAGGAAGGGAGATCTGTAGTCCAATGCTTTCAGGAAGATAGACCAAGAAGCATTCACTTGATTTGGCACATGGGGAGGCTTGGGTGACTTCAGCAGGATCAGTTTCAGTGGAGGCCAGATTGCAGTGGGCTGAGAAGTGAGGAAGTGGAGACAGACTAGTTTATCTTCTTCATGAGAATGGCTGTGAAGGCACATTACTAGAGAAAATGCTGGGGTTGGAGGCATGAGGTTATCAATATGTGTAGGAGAGGAATCCAGGATGGAAAATTGAAGATAATGCTGTGTGCGTGTGCATGCATGTGTGTGTGCATGTGTGCATGTGTGTGTGTGTGTGTGTGTGTGTGTGTGTGTGTGTGTGTAGTTGCTAAGGGAGATCCTGAGCAGGTGGGAGGAAGCTGGTTTCCAGCATGGTCTTTATTGAGAAGCCCTAAATATATAAGAATTTAATAGGAATGTATGTATTTAGTACATATGTATACATATATCTGCATATCCACATATTTGGTGTATTTTGGGGGAAGTTTAGTGAGAAAAATTTGAAAGTAAATTTCAGTTTTATTAGGGTACTGGAGGATTTGGGGTATCAAGAAACCGTGGAGTCCAAATCATGTTGGTTTAGTTATTAAATTTCTCTATTGAGGACATTCAGACTTCTGAAGCATAAGGCTGCCTTTGTTTAAGCCTGACTGATACCTTACTAACTCATTTTGGAGTGCACAGGAAATGCTCAGGAAGTATTTTTTATCATTGACGACTCCTGGAGAAACTCCTTCCTCTCTCACCTCTCTCCATCTCTTTATCCTTGTTGGCGTTGAGTTTTCCATGAGTCGCCCAAAGCTGTTCCCCCCGCTCCCTTTTAATGTACCTTACAGGATTCAATAGTGGTTTTTCATTGATCATCCATTTAGATGAAATATTATTTTCTGTTCCACAGCTGGATTTTATCAGAGATGCTGGTGACCTTCTGAGACAAGCCAGATGTGTGAAGTTATTAGCCTTTGGGGATGATTTTAAAATGAGAAATGGTGTCATATTCTCTAAATAGTTGATGTCATTTCTGTGCTTTAAAAACATCGTGGGTATATAATAACCTGTGAGCTGTCACTTGCTATGATCCTGCCTGAAGGGCTGGCGGTGAGGGGAACGGATGGGAAGATTGATCTGGTTAACGCATAGCTCTGAATGGGGGGCTAAAAATCCATGTTTGGCCCTGACTGGTTTGGCTCAGTGGATAGAGCGTCGGGCCATGGACTGAAAGGTCCCGGGTTCGATTCCGGTCAAGGGCATGTACCTTGGTTGCAGGCTCGATCCCCAGGAGGGGGCGAGCAGGAGGCAGCTGATTGATGTTTCTCTCTCATCGATGTTTCTAACTCTCTATCCCTCTCCCTTCCTCTCTGTAAAAAGTCAATAAAATATATTTAAAAAATAAAAATCCATGTTTGTTCTTGAATTTGTTGCTCATTTTCAGTGTGGGGTGGGAGACATATATTAAATCCCACCGTGTGTCAGGTGGAGAGTGAGACAGCCTCCACAGGTGGCTCAGAGGGGAATGCAACACCTAGTTAGCAATTAGGAGGGAGTTCAACCTAATATCAGAAAATGTTCCTGACAGCTGGGCTTGTTAAAGTATGAAACGGCCCTTGGGGAGAGCTTGACTTGGCACAGGCTTCACCTGGCCACAGTATTTATTAGTGATTATGAGAGTCAGGCTAGGTCTCCCAGACAGGAACAAGCCTGGTTCCTATGGTGTTTTATAGGTTTTGACATCGATTTTGCTCCAGACAAATAAATCCCTGACTGTTAACTTCTTCCCACCTTAATTCAGCAGAAGAAACATGGTCCTGGTTTATTCAGCACACCAGCTCTCTCCGCTTCTGGGAACTCCTGAACATGTGCTGTTATAATTTCCAGTCTGTAGTCCCTGAGTTTATGGTGCCAGCATGTGCTGACTTATCTTCCACCGCTAGGCCAGCTCTCCCGGCACCTGTCTCGGTTCTTACAGTTTCTCTGAACAGTACCCAAATGCTAGATTGTCAAAAGGAAGTTGACAGAAATATGCTGTGCTACACACTGGGAAAGGAGCTCATCAAAGTAGCCTTTTAATTGCTATAGTAATGATTTAGATGGGCAAAAAGTACTAAAGTTAAATTTGCATGACTAATTAATTAAGCAAAGCCCACAATTGACAAACATAATTAGCGCATTCAAAATGGAAACCACATCCTGGTTGTCTTAACTTGGAGCCAAAAAAGGCACGTGAAGCCCCCAAAGCCCCCTTCTTCCCACTGTGTAGGTCTGCTTGCACATGTAGATGTATTACACGTGGAGCACTGTTAATTGACAAACCTTCCTTGTTTATTTTTTTAACAGGAATTTTCATGAGTTTTGGCATATTTGTTCAATGTTTCAGCAGCTAAATTTTATCGAATAGAGCAGAAATCTTCTCCAATAGGGGAAAAATATCTCTATATCTATCTATCTATCTATCTATCTATCTATCTATCTATCTATCATTCATCACCTACCTTTCATTTATTCATCTATCTTTCTATAAATTCTTATTGGATCAGCTTTTATGCTACATAGATATTTTGTGTGGGGAAGTGGTTTGATCTGGAGACACGGGAAACTATGTAATGCCATGTCGAGTTACCATGGAGCTCTCTCGGTAGAAATTCACACTGCTTTCTGTAGCAAATCCTCGAGATGCCAAAGTAAATCAGAGTCTCTGGAGTCCTTGCTGAGCCAAAGCCATGCTGGGTCCGGAGAAGTCGGGACAATATGCTTTCTGCAACTCAGTCATGCTCAGTCAGTGTGTGCCATGCTTTGTCACTTGGCTACCGAAGTAGAATTGCTGTATTCAGGGTCCACGAGGAAAAGTCACTTCCCCCGTAG
This sequence comes from Plecotus auritus, assembly GCF_963455305.1. Lineage (NCBI taxonomy): Eukaryota > Metazoa > Chordata > Mammalia > Chiroptera > Vespertilionidae > Plecotus > Plecotus auritus. Next base: position 55,566,423 of record NC_137785.1, read on the forward strand.
CCTAGACATCCTTCCTCTTTCCATAAAGCAATGACCTCAGATGTACTAAAGACCAGTATATCTGGGTCAGGCACCATGTTCTGTTCCCCATGGCAAACCCTCAAATGTACCTGCAAAACCAAGTTCTCATTCTTTTTTTTTTTAAAATATATTTTATTGATTTTTTACAGAGAGGAAGGAAGAAGGAGAGATAGTCAGAAACATTGATGAGAGAGAAACATCGATCAGCTGCCTCTTGCACACCTCCTACTGGGGATGTGCCCGCAACCAAGTTACATGCCCTTGACCGGAATCGAACCTGGGACCTTTCAGTCCGCAGGCCGACGCTCTATCCACTGAGCCAAACCGGTTTTGGCCCAAGTTCTCATTCTTAAGCAATTGCAGCACAGCAACAGTGGCAAACCTCCCTTCATGCAAATCAACTCTTAAAGGTCCCACCCACTATCGCAACAGACTTCATGTGTTCATGGAACCAGTGCCAGACACTCTTCCACATAGAGGCCACGCATGTCTGATACCAGACTGGAACTCTTCCATTTACACATGTGCCTCCTTGTGTAGGAATTCACACAGATCTTCATGTGTAGAATTTCATTTTCTTTAAAGGTTTTCTTTTCATGGCAGATATCCTGACTCTGTGTAGCTTGTAAGAACTTTTCATCCTCGACAGAGAGTAAGAAGCATTAGGTGATTTTAATTATGAAAAATTTCAAAAATGCAGGAAAGTACTGAGGACAATACTGTGAAATACCTAGGTAGTCATCAAGCAGAATTTCCAAATGGTATTTGTTATATTTGCTTCAGAATTTTTTTTAACTCAAAGAACGAATGCTTTACTGATAATCTTTGATCTCTTCCATTTTCATTCTTCTTTTCCTCCCTGTGGGCCTTCCCAGAGGCATCACTGTTATGATTCTGCTGTATGGCCATCCTCTATATTGTTTACTAGAGGCCCGGTGCACGAAATTCGTGCACAGAGGGGGGGTGTCCCTCAGCCCAGCCTGCACCCTCTCCAATCTGGGACATCCCTCTCACAATCCAGAACTGCTGGCTCCCAACTGCTCGCCTGCCTGCCTTCCTGATTGCCCCTAACTGCTTCTGCCTGCCAGCCTGATCACCCCCTAACCATTCTCCTGCCAGCCTGATTGCCCCTAACCGCCCTCCCCTGCAGGCCTGGTCACCCCTAACTGCCCTCCCCTGCAGGCCTGGTCCCCCCCAACTGCTCTCCCCTGCAGACCTGGGTCCCCCCACAACTGCCCTTCCCTGCAGGCCCGGTTGCCCCCAACTTACCTCCTCTGCCAGCCTGGTCACCCCTAACTGCCCTCCCCTGCAGGCTTGATCGCCCCCAACTGCCCTCCCTTGCAGGCCTGGTCCCTCCCAACTGCCCTCCCTTGCTGGCCATCTTGTGGTGACCATCTTGTGTCCACATGGGGGCAGCCATCTTTGACCACATGGGGGCAGCCATCTTGTGTGTTGGAGTGATGGTCAATCTGCATATTACTCTTTTATTAGATAGGATATTTTTTACTGGATATAGAATATGCCTAAAATACATGTAGTATTATTTTCATACATTTTGTAAACTGATGGTTGCCAGATGGGAGGGGTTTGGAGGGTTGGGTAAAAAAAGTTGAAGGGCATAAGAAATACACATTGGTAGTTGCCAAATGGTTATGGGGATGTAAAGTACAGCATAGGAAATATAGTCAGTAATATTGTAATACCTGTGTATGGCACCAGGTGGGTACTAGATTTATTGGAGGGATCACTTCATAAGTTATATAAATGTCTAACCACTATGCTATACACTGGAAATTAATGTAATATTGAATATCAACTGTAATTGAAAAAAAAAAAAAAAAAACACCACAACTCAAGATAAATTTTGAACCTGGAAAGTAAGTCAGGAAAATTCTTAGATTCCCTTGTTTTTATTCTGTGAGCTTCAATTTTAATGGGGAGCAGGAGAGAAAGCGCAGGTTCCAAGCAAGGCGAGGAGTTGGATTAAAGACCTCCAAGGTAAGACCAGGACCTGAAAAGTGACCCGTATAAAGATTATCTGGAAAAAGCCCACTCCTCCTGCATTCTCAAAGTAGGCAGAAAGGAACCTTGCGTGGCTCAGCCTGGCTCTAGGTGAACTGAGCCAAAACCATGCTGGGTCTGGAGAAGTCGGGAAAATATGCTTTCTGGTGAATAGGCTGGGGGCCCAGAGGAGAGAAGGTCTAGGGTTGGCATTGCTGCATCCTACAAGTTCGTTTTTTTTTTTAAAAAATATCTTTTAAATTGACCTTTACAGAGAGAGGAAGGGAGAGGGAGAGAGAAAAACATCGATTGGCTGCCTCCTGCATGCCTTCCATTGGGGACTGAGCCCAAAACCTGGGCACGGGTCTTGACCTGGAATCTAACCGGCAACCTCTCGGTGCACAGGACGATGCCCAACCAGCGGAGCCACACTGGCCAGGGCTGCCTCCTGCAAGTGTAGAAAGAGCACTTTCAGAGAACAAATGTTTTCACGGTCATTCAGTTCTAAATCTTTTATAACCCCACTTTAATTTCCTCTTTAACCTTTGATTATTTACAAGCGCAATTTCCATTTCAAAATGTAAGAGCGATTTTATTTTTACTTTCTTTTTTTATCCTAATTTAATTGGAGTGTGGTCAGAGTAGGCAAACTGTATGCTATTAATTTTTTGAATTTTGTTGAAACATTTTTATTACGTAGTGGTTAATTTTTTGTAAATATGCCACCTATACATGAAAATGTAGATTCTCTAATTTGGAGGGTAGTCTAGTGTTCTCTCATGTCTATAATGTCGTGTGTGTGAACTATGTTGTCTGCTTCTTTGTCTGATCTACCTACCAGTGTCTGAGCCAGTTGTATTAAAAATCTCCCACTTAAATGTGGACGTATCTAATTTTCTTTGTAATCCTATCAGGTTTTTTTTTTTTCATTTAGCTATGTCTAAACTATAAATTCATACAAATTCATGATAGTTATATTTTCTTAGAGACTTCGAATAAATCATTTCAGAGTGAAGCTCTTTATCTCTGCTAATGCTTTCAGCCTTAAATTCCACTTTATCTGCTATCATAGTTGTTCACTAGAATTCTTTTGCTTAGTATTTGCCTGGTCTATCTTTTTAATCTCTTTATTTTCAACTTTTCTGTGTTTGTTTTTGGTGTGCCTCTTGAAAGTAGCCCATTGCTAATATATATATTTTTATCCACAGTTACACTAACTTTCTTAATTGCCTGAATTTAATTTGTTTCTATCGGTCGTGATTAATGACATAATTGGAATTACATCTATCATATGTTATTTTATGTTTACCAAGCTTTTTACCTACTTGCGTTTTTATCCTTTCTTTGTTCTATTCCGGATTTTACGTTTTTATTATTCTTTCCTTCTCCTCTACCCCAGCAGTTTGAAAACTTTAGATTCTGCTTTTTAAATAATTTCTTTACATTTCCTGGCCACTTGAGCCTCAGTTTCTCATGTGTGGTAGATATTCATGGTACCTATTTCAGGGTTTCTGTGATGATTAGGATGAAGCACATAAACCACACAGTGTCTGTTAGAGATAGATGTAGATACATATAGATAGATGTAGATATATAGATACGGAGTCATTACATCACATCACATAGACCGGTTAGAACAGACTGCAATCTATGATATAACAGAGTATGAGCCTGTGACTTGTAACCAGGTTTCATCTCCTCTTCCTCATTATCCTGGAATTCTGATGCACTTTTTAGGCTTTGGGGTATGGAGAATAGCGGATCATTACCCTTCAGGTTTGGGGTTGTGTCTAGGAGCCTGTGGTTTTAAATGTTGGACAGAAAATTAAAGACTTAACAGGGGTTTGGTGCCCACACGGAGCTAATGGAAGATGCGTCCTATGAATGGTAGGGATCTTATTCATAGGCACATTCTTCCCTGGGGAGCCATCCTCCCTGTGGTCTGAGCTTTTGCTTGAATCCTTGACAGTTTGAGCTGCAGGAAATCACTGTGGCTTTGGCTTGTGAACAACCAGTAGTGGGGAGGCAGGGCTGAAAGGAGTAATGCTTTGCCCTGGCTGGTGTGTCTCAGTGGATAGAGCATCGGCCCACACACCAAAGGATCGAGGGTTTGATTCCGGTCAAAGGCAAGGGCATGTGCTGTAAAAAAGAAGGAATTCTTACCATTTGCAATAGCATGTATGGAATTGGAGAGCATTATGCTAAGCGAAATAAGCCAGTCAGAGAAAGATAAATATCACATGATCTCACTCATTTGTGGAATATAATGAACAACATAAACTGATGAACAAAAACAGATCTAGAGACAGAGAAGCATTGGTCAGACCGTCAAACCTCAGAGGGAAGGTAGGGGAGGGTGGGAGTAAGGGGAAGAGATCAACCAAAGGACTTGTATGCATGCATATAAGATTAACCAATGGACACAGACACCTGGGGGGTGAGGGCATGAGGCGGGGGGGGGGGGGTGGAGGGGATAAGGCATTGGGGGGATAAGGACACATATGTAATACCTTAATCAATAAAGAAAAAAAACCCATACAAACAACTTAAACCCCCCCCAAAAAATAAAAAATAGGCAGACTATCAAACTGAAAACAATTAGTATGGCTTTAGATTTAACACAGTGTATTGCAAATAAAGGCTTCTAAAATCTTAATGAATTCTAATAAAATTATTTATTATACCAAAAAAGCCCACCACAATTAAAAAAAACAAAGGCAAGGGCATGTACCTGGGTTGTGTGCCCCTCCCCCCCACTCCCCTACCAGGGTGTGTGTGTGGGGAAACAACCACTAGATGTGTCTCTCTCCAGTTGATGTTTCTCTCTCTCTCTCCCCCTCCCTCCTTTCCTCCCTCCCTCCCATTCTCTCTGAAAAGCAATGGAAATGTCCTTGATTTATATTCTTTTGGCTAAGGATTTTGTAGAGGTCATTTATAGAGGTACATAGTGGGAGTGGGGATTGGAGGAGACCTGGAGAGTGGATTATCTTAAATATCTATATCAGTGGTCAGCAAACTCATTAGTCAACAGAGCCAAATATCAACAGTACAACGACTGAAATTTCTTTTGAGAGCCAAATTTTTTAAACTTAAACTTCTTCTAACGCCACTTCTTCAAAATAGACTCGCCCAGGCCGTGGTATTTTGTGGAAGAGCCACACTCAAGGGGCCAAAGAGCCGCCTGTGGCTCATGAGCCACAGTTTGCCCACCATGGATCTATATGAATAGCTAAAGTGACAAGACTTCAGACAGAGGGTTGAAGACATGGTAAAACTTGCAGCTAAGGAGGGTAAGAGGGCTGCACCCCATTCTCTGCTTGGGGTAACGTCTATGCATATAGAGTTGAGGGTCTAGTCAGGAAAACTAGTGGAGGTCAAAGTGGGATGGGAAAGACCTGGAAATCCTAGGGATTCCCCTTCAAAGTCAGAAATAAAAGGACAGTCATTTAGTAAGTAAATGTAACTCCTGCTGACAGGAGAAAGGAAAGGGAGAAGGACAAAGGGAGGAAGAACCGGGATCTGAGGGACAAAAGTAATCGATAGAGTGAAACTATAGGAAGGTTAGAGCGACAAAATCGAATGTTATTTTACTAAATTCAAGACATCTGGTCAGCTTCCCATTGGAGAAAGAGAACACTGTGAATAGATCAGATACACAGAGAACCTTGAATGTCAGGGTCACTGTTCCTCCTCTATCCCATAATTGTTGGTAGGTCAGGTGAGAAGTTAACATTTGCTGACTTGAGTTTCATTTTTTTATGATTTCCTCTTGTCCTGCATGTGAAGAGGCCAGTGGACCTTTAAATGACCAAATGGCAGAAAACCAAGGGAATAGGGACACGCTTACTAGTAAGTGCCTGGCCTAGATAATGAGTCTTTGAATAATCAAGAATGGGGTGTATTGTCATCCGAATCCTGGCGCAGTAATTAGACTTCGACACTTTGAACTAGGCTGTGATGATTTGCATGTGTGGATGTGAAGCTGGATAGCTTTTAATTAGCAGCCGAATAATTGGTCCTGCATTTATTTCCTCAGCAGAGGAACATCTTGGTTCACATTTCTGGGAAGTCTAGAAGAATGAAACAGACACTCAGCAACACAGATGCAGTGACCACAGGTGCTCTTTTGTTTTGCTGAAGAAGTTCTTTTCAATGCACACAGCATGCCATCCCAGGTCACCTTTCAGACTCCCTGTTTTGAGACACAGCTGACTCCCAATTATAAAAGTAAAAGCAATTATCTGGATGCTCACCACGAATTTAAGATTGCAGTTATTTATGAGAAATAACCCACACCAGGAAAACAGTCTATTTAAAATGCAGCGTGTGCTCTGACTGATTTGCAGTAATAACAACAGTCACATCCCTGGTGGTTCTTCAAGATGTTCCTTTCTTCCCGTGCCATTGGAAGCAAATGTTCTGCTTGGATTTTGATGTCTCTCTTCCTAGGGTTGCACGTTACTGGGCTCTTTGCATATTGGAGATGCAGAGAGAGAAAGAACTAAGAATCCCAAACAATGGCATTTTAAAACTCAAGTTTGGGAGTTATTTTGACTCGCAGCTAAGATTTCCACGTTGTTGGAACTGAAGTTAGACATTCAGTTGTTAATTAAAGCATCCACAAAATGGAATCTCTACTTTCTCCCAAACAGCATCTTTCTCTTTTTTTAAAAAAATATGTTTTCGTTGATTTAAGGGAGAGGGAGGGATAAAAATATCATGATGAGAGAATCATCAATCGGCTGCCTCCTGCACGCCCCCTACTGGGGATCGAGCCTGCAAGCGGGGAATCCGAACCGTGATCTGATGGTTCATGGGTCAATGCTTAACCACTGAGTCACACCAGCCAGGCGGCATCCTTATCTTTTAAGCACAGAATAGGTTTGTGATTCTGTAGCTCCTAGTATGTAGAGAACCCAGAGAAGGTATTACTCACCTCAAATATTCTTAAAATAAACGCGATGAAATACGATCTGAACAATACAAGTATTCCTTAATTAATTGAAACTCTGCTTAAAAATAATCATCTTTAGGGATTGAATGGTGGAAAATATTTACAATATTTAAAAAATGTCATACTATATTTAGCATAAATGATAAAATTAAAAGAACCAAAACAGAACACAAAAACGGGAACTCATGCCAGTAGGGCCATCAGCATTAGGCCGTCTCACCAAGTGAGTCTAGCTGAAAGGTAGAAATTCCTGAAACCTGGTGGTTTACTGGAACTCCAGGCTCTTTTTAAATGAAGTTTAACATTTACACACATTCTTTCCCCTCTCTTAAACTTTCTGGACTTAGCAGACATGTTGGTACTGTTCTAATGTTTAGTTCTTATTTTAAACTAGAGGCCCAGTGCACGACATTTGTGCATTGAGCAGGGGATGGGGGGGCATCCCTCAGCCTGGCCTGTGCCTTCTCATAGTCCAGGAGCCTTTGGGGGATGGGGAAGTCTGACTGACGGCTTAGGCCGGCTCCTCACGGGGCACGGGCCTAAGCCAGCAGTTGGACATCCTTAGCACTGCCACCATCGCCGCAGCACTCGCCAGCCGTGAGCCTGGTTTCCGGCTGAGTGGCGCTCCCCCTGTGGGAGTGCACTGACCACCAGGGGGCAGCTCCTGCATTGAGCTCCAGCACCAGCAGCTCCTGGTGGTCAGTGCGCATCATAGCGACCGGTCGTTCCACCGGTCAGTCAATTTGCTTATTACCCTTTTATTATATAGGATTGTGTATCTCTTAAAACTTGTCTATCCAACTTATAAGCTTCTTGAAAACAGGGGCCATATATTCAACTCAAAAAAAAAAAATCGTACAGCCTGGCTGGTGTGGCTCAGTGGTTGAGTGTTGACCCATGAACCAGGAGATCAAGGTTTGATTCCCAGTCATGGCACACGCCTGCACGCCTGGGTATCTGGCTCGATCCCCTGTGGGGGGCATGTAGGAGGCAGCTGATCAGTGATTCTCTCTCATCATTGGTGTTTCTATCCATCTCTCCCTCTTCCTTCCTTTCTCTGAAATCAATAAAAACATATTAAAATCTTACATAGCACCTGGTAACATACCTTGATACATTAGAAATCCAACAGATAGACACTTCATTGATTTCATTGCTAATATTTTTAGTCATGTCATATGCTTGAAAACCTTCATTTTCTTTAAATAGGTGACCTTAAGAGGTTTGCTTCCTTCTGAAATGTGGAACTTTTATTACATTTAGGAACGTGGTTCCCCATTAAACGCATCCTATTAACTGAGAGACACCTGTATAAATATGCCCCCCCCCCACGCTAGCACACACACAGGCAAAAGTAAATGTGATGGTGGAAGTGATGGAGAACCGAGGCAAGTCTGTCTATTTGCGTTAATTAAAAAGGTCTGGAAAGGCGACATGGATAACTGCAAGATAACTAACAACGTAAGGTTGTATCCTGGATCGGAGCTCACAGAGAGGGCAAGAGAGCAGTAAGGCTTTGTGTTTAAGTAGCAAAATGGAAACTTTTTTTTTTCTATACCTGGTTTCCTTAGAGCGTCTTACTTTGGGCATATGGAAATTTCATACTCCCCCAAACCCTTATCAAGCCCACTGCGGTACCACCGATTTCCCTCTTGAACTCTGAATATGAGGGTTGGAGAGAGCTGGCAGTTGTGCAAGCAGAATTAATCTCCTAAATCCGGCGTGTACCTTTTGGCGTGGGACAGAGCAGGGGAGGACAGCGTTGTTGGTATTAATATAGTAAATGGCTTCTCTAAGCTGACTTGGTTGTAAACAGGATGCTAGCGACTTGAGCCTGACAATAAGCCTGGATATTACTCCCCTCCATTAAAGAGCATTTTCGGGCATGGCTCTTGCTTCTTGCAACGGTGGTAGGATAAACCCGAGGGTAAAGGCAGCAGAGCAGCCGTGGCAGATCTTACTCAAAACAGAATCGAACTCTCCTTTCCACCCTCTGCCATCAGCAGTAAATATCTCTTCGGAATATTCACTGTTAGCTGAGCCCCATTCAGAAACTTCCCGTCTTCCTGTCGTCACTACGACTTTCTGACCCACCACAGGCTTAGAAGTGCGGGAGTAGTGAGTATCTTTCGTCCCATATTACACAAGGCTTTCCTTCCTCCTCTCAGGGAAAACAAGAGACCTGCTTTCCACAAAAACCCAGCCAGAGCAGGGCCAGTTGTCTGGGATTTTCTGTAATCTAATAGAGCACGTTTAATGACTCAAGAGAGGCCTGCTGTATATTGCAGCTCGTGGCTCATGAAAAGATGTACTATGTTAATTTTCTGAACTGGGTCTCTGAGGCTGAATCACATTATTTAGGTAATGCCTCTCCTGAATGAACTGCAGCGATCTGAGTGTCCAGCATCTCCAGCTCCCCAAGGGAAGGGCATCCTTGGATGTTAGTGAGCGGCTGCATTCCAGCTGGGTTGCATCCTCTGTGGAGGACAGTGGCTAATGGATGCAGATTCTTAATGGTTTGGGGTAAAAGGATACGTATTCACGTCCACAGGAATGGATGTAAGGACTGACATGATTCAACACATAAATAATCTGGGAGAAGAAGTAAGCTGTAAATCGCTGATGCAGACAACCTACCCGCTGCAATTGCTTGTTCACTTGTCCGTGTCCCCCACCTGAGTAGTTTTTTGTGTGTTTTTTTATACTCCTCACCCAAGGACATTTTCATTGATTTTCAGAGAGAGAGCAGAAGGGAGGGAGGGAGGGGGAGAGAGGAGAGAGGAGAGAGGAAAAGAGGAGAAAGGGGCGGGGGGAGGGAGAGAGAGAGACATATCGATGTAAGAGGGAAACAGATTGATTGCCTCCAATCCATGTTTTCCTCTGGCAGCACGCTTCTCCCCTATTGATGAATGTGGATAACGAATGTCGTGAGCCTCTCCTTGTAGAATACATCATTGTTCCTCATTGCTTCAGAATGAATTCGAAACTCCTTAACACTGTGTACAGGGCTGTGTGCCCTCCTGGTGCCTGCCTTCCGCCCCAGCCGCCTCTCTCCTCTCCAGCTGGGTCTCAAGACACCAAACGGCTCTAGTCTTCTCTGGGCCAATCTCTGCGTAGGCATTCTGCCTGGAATATTACCTGCCACCTCCCCACACCTGTCTCCCTTTTAATAACAGGGCTAGCAGTTAAACTCGGGGCTAAGCAGGACTTACACGGATTCTTTCATGTAATCCTGCAACAACCCATGGGCACCGTTACGATTCCTGTTTCTCAGGTAAGGAAACTGAGGCTTAGTGAGTATGAGAGCCCTCCCCAGGCTCACACAGTCAGTAAGCGGTTAAGCGGTAGCACAGGGCGTTCAGCTAAGTAGCCTGACCCTGGAGCCCACTCTAAGGCTGTGCTGCCTCCCAGCATGTGCGCTAAACAAGGTTATGTGGCTCTCTTCACTATTTGGACATCACTGGCTCCAGAATCCCTCCCCGGTATGGCCCTGCTCCAGCCTCTAGTGCAGGCGTCCTCAAACTACGGCCCGCGGGCCACATGCGGCCCGCCGAGGACATTGATCCGGCCCGCCGGGTGCCGCTGCCTGTCCTGCTTAGCAGCCGACTCATCCCGGGCCCGCAGTGCGCATAGGAATTTGTTCATAGTTTTTTTTTAAACTATAGTCCGGCCCTCCAACGGTCTGAGGGACAGTGAACTGGCCCCCTGTTTAAAAAGTTTGAGGACCCCTGCTCTAGTGGGTCACGTGCTCTTCCTCTGCTTGCCTTCCATTTCTTCCCTTACTGCACGTATCATACAAACCCCCTGCCATTGCTTGTTCACTTGTCTGTGTCCCCCGCCTGAGACCCACAGGGCAGGGCCCCTCTGCCTCTCTTGCCATTTTATCCCCAGCAGCCACCCAGAAAGCATGGCGTTCAGCAGCAGCTCAATAAATGTTTATGGCCCTTTGATTAAACGGAGCGCTCCTGAAATCCCTGCACGATTCTTCTGGCAGGAAAAGGTTAATCCTCATGCCACTGATTTAAATACTCAGCAGCTTCTCCTTCCTGTGGGACTCCAGAATGCTGTGAGGAGATGGAGGCTGTCTTGTGGTTAACAGGGCCTCATCATAGGGGTCAAGGCTGCCACTCGATCAGGCTTTTCCTCACTCTGAGCTTTCTCTCCCCCATTACGTTCTGGGGTACAAAAAAAAAGGGATAAACCAGGAAGTGGCTTGTAGCTTTACAGAAAGATTCGCCAAAGGATTCTCACTTCTCATTTGGCCTGTTACCCATGTCATGTGACACCGAAGCTGGTAGAAACGCTGGACTGTAGCCCACTCAACCCTTTACCATTGGAAGGAGCCTCAAAGTCACCATTAGTTATGGCCAAGCCAGGGCTATAATCGACATCTTTTATTTAATGATGGACTTATTTGGTGCACATAAAATATGAATACAATTTTTTTTTACCTTCACCTTGATAGGAATAAATGTGTTGGCTCTGGAACAACTTATAACTATTTGTACACATCATCAGTGCAGACACAAGAAAAAACTTCGTTGAAGTCTAACATACATTCAGAAAATGGTGTATAGCTCGGTGAATTTTCATAACGTGAATATAAACATGTAACCAGCACCCAGGTCAAGAAAGGGGACATTAGGTCCTTGGTTGATTTCCTCCCACCCACCCACCCTCCCCTACCTTCCCTCCGAGACCATGGACACAGACAATGGGGCGGTGAGGGCCTGGGGCCCGGGGTGGGGGTGGGCTAAAGGGGACATATGTAATACTTTCAACAATAAAGAGTTACTAAAAAAAAAAAGAAAGTGGACATTAACAACTGATGATTTTTACTATAAATAATATATAATTACTTTCATATTATCTCCTAAATATGTTCTATAAAATAGATCACAGGCTTATAATAACAGGAGGTCCTTATGGGGGTGAATGGAGAGGGAAAGGAACTTTTAAGATGACAATTTATCCTCATGTGCGGCTCTTAGCATCATGGTGTTTAAAGCATGTATCTGTTTGCTTTTGTGTAATGAAGATGTGGCTATTGATGTGTGCTCAGGCTGATGTTGTAAAGTCATAAAGGGCAATCTTGTGTGACTCTAACGAACATTCTGTAGTGCTCACATATCTACTTAAAGCATTTTTTAAAAAATTTCTTTATTGATTAAGGTATTACATATGTGTCCTTATTCCCCCATTACCCCCACCTCCCATTCATGCCCCCACCCCCCTGTTGTCTGTGTCCATTGATTAGGCTTACATGCATGCATATAAGTCCTTTGATTGATCTCTCCCCCTTACCCCCACCCTCCCCTACCTTCCCTGAGGTTTGACGTTCTTATTGATGTTTCTCTGTCTCTGGATCTATTTTTGTTCATTAGTTTATGTTGTTCATTATATTCCCCGAATGAGTGAGATCATGTGATATTTATCTTTCTCTGCCTGGCTTATTTCACTTAGCATAATGCTCTCCATCTCCATCCATGTTGTTGCAAATGGTAAGAACTCCTTTTTTACCGCAGCGTAGTATTCCATTGTGTAGATGTACCACAGTTTTTTAATCCACTCATCTGCTGATGGGCACTTAGGCTGTTTCCAAATCTTAGCTATGGTGAATTGTGCTGCTATGAACATAGGGGTGCATATATCCTTTCTGATTCATGTTTCTAGTTTCTTGGGATATATTCCTAGAAGTGGGATTACTGGGTCAAATGGGAGCTCCATTTTTAGTTTTTTGAGGAAACTCCATACTGTTCTCCACAGTGGCTGCACCAGTCTGCATTCCCACCAGCAGTGCACGAGGGTTCCTTTTTCTCCACATCCTCACCAGCACTTGTCATTTGTTGATTTGTTGATAATAGCCATTCTGACAGGTGTGAGATGGTACCGCATTATTGTTTTGATTTGCATCTCTCTGCTGATTAGTGACTTTGAGCAGGTTTTCATATATCTCTTGGCCTTCCTTCTGTCTTCTTTCGTAAAGTGTCTATTTAGATCAGTTGCCCATTTTTGATGGGGTTGTTTATCTTTTTTTTGTTAAGCTGCATGAGTTCCCTGTAAATGTTGGAGATTAAACCCTTATCGTTGATATCATTGGCAAATATGTTCTCCCATGCAGTGGGCTTTCTTGTTGTTTTATTGATGGTCTCCTTGGCTGTGCAAAAGCTTTTTATTTTGATGTAGTCCCATTTGTTTATTTTCTCTTTAGTTTCCATTGCCCTAGGAGCAGTATCAGTGAAGAAATTGCTTCGGCATATGTCAGAGATTTTTCTGCCTGTGGATTCCTCTAGTATTTTTATGGTTTCCCGTCTTATATTTAAGTCCTTGATCCATTTTGAGTTTATTTTTGTGTATGGTGTAAGTTGGTGGTCTAGTTTCATTTTTTTTGCATGTATCTGTCCAATTTTCCCAACACCATTTATTGAAGAGACTGTCTTGACTCCATTGTATGTTCATGCCTCCTTTGTCAAATATTAATTGAGTGTAGTGATTTGGGTCTATTTCTGGGTTCTCTATTCTATTCCATTGACCTATATGGCTGTTCTTGTGCCAGTACCAGGCAGTTTTGAGAACAGTGGCTTTGTAATACAGCTTGAAATCTGGTATTGAGATCCCACCTACTTTGTTCTTCTTTCTCAGGATTGCTGTGGCTATTTGGGGTCTTTTATTTTATTTTATTTTATTTTATTTTATTTTAAATATATTTTATTGATTTTTTTACAGAGAGGAAGAGAGAGGGACAGAGAGTTAGAAACATCGATGAGAGAGACATCGATCAGCTGCCTCCTGCACGCCCCCCACTGGGGATGCGCCCGCAACCCAGGTACATGCCCTTGACCGGAATCGAACCCGGGACCTTTCAGTCCGCAGGCCGACGCTCTATCCACTGTGCCAAACTGGTCAGGGCTGGGGTCTTTTATTTTATTCCAGGTGAATTTTTGGAGAGTTCTTTCTAGGTCCGTGAAATATGCCGTTGGTATTTTAATGGGGATTGCATTGAATCTATAGATTGCTTTGGGTAGTATGGACATTTTAATGGTGTTGATTCTCCCAATCCATGAACATGATATGTTCTTCCATCTGTTTATGTCTTCCTCTATCTCTTTTTTCAGTGTCCTGTAGTTTTCTGCGTATAGGTCTTTTACCTCCTTAGTTAAGTTTATTCCTAGGTATCTTAATTTTTTTGGTGCGATGGTAAATGGGATTGCTTTTTTAGTCTCTCTTTCTGTAAGTTCACTATTGGTGTATAGAAATGCCATAGATTTCTTGGAGTTAATTTTGTATCCTGCTACATTGCCGAATTCATTTATTAAGTCTATTAGTTTTTTGATGGAGTCTTTCAGGTTTTTTATGTACAATATCATGTCATCTGCAAATAAGGACAGCTTTACTTCTTCTTTTCCCATTTGGATGCCTTTTATTTCTTCTTTTTGTCTAATTGCAACGGCTAATACTTCCAGTACTGTGTCGAACAGGAGTGGTGAGAGTGGGCATCCCTGTCTTGTTCCTGTTCTTAGGGGAAATGGTTTTAGTTTTTGCCCATTGAGTATGATGTTAGCTGTGGGTATATATAGCTTTTATTATGTTGAGGTATGATCCTTCTATTCCCACCTTGTTGAGAGTTTTTATCAAGAAAGGGTGTTGGATTTTGTCAAATGCTTTTTCTGCATCAATTGATATGACTATGTGATTTTTATCTCTCAATTTGTTTATGTGATGTATCATGTTTATTGATTTGCGGATATTGTACCATCCTTGCATTCCTGGGATAAATCCTACTTGGTCATGGTGTATGATCTTTCTGATGTAGTGCTGGATCCGATTTGCTAGAATTTTGTTGAGGATTTTGGCATCTACGTTCATGAGGGATATTGGCCTGTAATTCTCTTTCACTGTGTTTTCTTTATCTGGTTTTGGTATTAGGGTGATGCTGGCTTCATAGAAGGAGCTTGGAAGTGTTCCTTCCTCTTGAATTTTTTGGAATAGTCTGAGGAGGATAGGTTTTAGTTCTTCCTTGGATGTTTGGTAAAATTCCCCTGTGAAGCCGTCTGGTCCCAGGCTTTTGTTTGCTGGAAGCTTTTTGATGACTGCTTCAATTTCTTCCATAGTTATTGGCCTATTGAGATGTTTAGATTCTTCCTGATTGAGTTTTGGAAGGTTATATTTTTCTAGGAATATGTCCATTTCCTCCAGGTTGTCCAGTTTGTTGGAATAGAGTTGTTCATCTTAAAGCATTTTTTAAAAATATATTTTTATTGATTTTTTACAGAGAGAAAGGGAGAGCGATAGAGAGTTAGAAACATCGATGAGAGAGAAATATCGATCAGCTGCCTCCTGCACACCTCCTACTGGGGATGTGCCCGCAACCAAGGTACATGCCCTTGACCGGAATTGAACCTGGGACCTTTCAGTTCGCAGGCCGATGCTTTATCCACTGAGCCAAACCGGTTAGGGCTAAAGCATTTTTTTTTTTTGATGATTTGTTACATGGGATTTGTAAGCTTAGGTGTGTATACTTCTTCTTTTAAAAACAAGGTGAAATCTTGAATCTGTTATTAGTCGTATGTATACTCTGATTGCATGGAGCTCCTTATATGTTTTACTTACTCTTTGGGGCAAGCTTGAATGTAATTCTGAGTGGAGTGACTGGCATTAATGTGTGTCTTGTAGAGCTGTCCTGTCTCGGTTCTAAGCCAACTAACCCATCACCTAGCTCCTTAGCCCCAGGCTTTAAATGTCCAATTTACTATTACCTGACATAGAACTTTATTCCTGATGTAGACATTACCCAATACTTTGGACAAATTATTTAACCTGAAACGTTTTCTTCATTACCAATTCTACTGGAATTACCAATTCTGTCACATCATTGTAATAAACATTTGGGGGATGAAACTTCTGCCTAAAATTGGATCGAAATATTACACTTACCAGAAAGGCCATTACATTACATGAACATTTTCATTGTACAGTTCAATTAATAGAACAGTGACTGGGCAATTTCTTGAAGAATTTCTCATGATCTAAAAGTTGCTTAGCCCAGTGGATTTTTAATAACATCCTAAGAAAGCTTTTCTTCCTCATTCCCTATCTCCATCCAAGGATAAAATTCATCCATTATTCAGAGCAGTGGCTCAACTAACCTTAGTCTAGAAAAAAAGTTCTTACCTGGTTTAAACTTACTTACTTCCTGCTGTCTAGAATAGCCCATTCAGCAAGCAACATATTAATCTACTTAATTAACATGTATTGTGCCTTCCTTAAGGCCAGGCAGCGTTCAATTATTCGCTATAGCTAATTTTACCTTTCTCCTTTTTGGATCTCATTCTGCTCCCCCTTAGTCTTATCAGCTTATAACAAAAGCTCAGTAGGAGACTAGCAGTAGCATGATAGAATTAAATAGAATGTCACTGAAAAGCCTGGGAGTTTGAAAGGTGCCTCTTAACTTCAGCAGGGAGGCGGGATAACACAGACCTTGCCCTTGGCTTGGAGAAGTTTGTGTGGCAAGTATATGATGGTTATTCCATTTGTTTGCTATTATTGGACTCTATATTTCTTACGTGAGAACCATATTTAAACAGGATCACTACTGAGTGTACACATTCCCCAGTAAAGGGAAGTGCTGTCATCCTGTTGGCACCACCAAAGGACTATTAATTTGGTTGTTCATTTAGGCATGCATGGTTGCCACAGCAACAACACTCTCATAGCTCCTTCAAGCCCTTTGAGCAATGAGCATCTGTTAAGGTGTCATAGTTTCTATCCTTCCTGTCACAGACTGAACCCCTCACTTGCTCTCCTCATGAGCTACATATTTATCAAGAACCCCTAGAGAGAGAAGAGACTCGTTGAAGGAGAGATCTAAATGAAAATGGAGGCCTTTGTTTTCCATGGGTTGCTGCAGAAGACCTCAGAATAGGTGGCTTGGAAGTCAGATGATTATGAACAATTTTGGTCAGCCGAAATGCGAATAAGTCCTTGGCAAAGTTCACAGCCAATCTCTTATACAGGGTGGCCAGGACACCGAGTGTCCTGCTGAGAGCCAGAATTGTAGATCCTAGCCTGTGGTATGCCGTAATAGGGTGCAGTCCCTTGCCAACTATTTTTCATATGCCAAGACTTTCTCCTTAAGAACTGTATGGTTTTCAGAAAGTGTGTGTCCTGAGGGGACATATTTCCTCTTTTTTTATTTCCTCTTAACCACGACTGGTAGTGAAAGCTTACATATTTTCAAAAGCCTTTGTTGGAACTGATAGATAACCATCTTCTAAGACAGTGATCGCCAACTGGTGGTCCATGGACCACTGGTGGTCCGTGAGGTCCGAAAGATTGGCAACCGTTGTTCTGAGACACTATTCAACATGAGTCCTTGTCTTTGAGCCTGTTCTAATTTATCTCATCTGTAACTTACACCGTCAGAATTGGAGGAGAGCAACGTTATGTGCTTGCCAAGAGAAAGGAGTGGAGACAGGGGCAATCTGCCTTTTACAGCTGTTGAGATGAGATATATTAAGTCTTTGCAGAATCCTTAGTTGAAACTTACATGTAAAATGTTAGGGCATCTGACTCAGTAAGTTTATCAAAATATCATTATAGGTTTCCTACTCCTGCAATTACTCTGATCAAGATGATCAAGAACAGATTTCTGTATTCATTTCTGCAGAGAAGCTTACTCATGTCTCTTCAAAATTCTCTTACCTAATGATACCTATTGTTCAATAATAGGTAATATTTAACAGAACAATCTTTTACTTGGAGAAAATTATCTTTGAGAAGAATCTACTAATCAAGTAATTGTCATTTCCACCTTTCAGTTTAGAGGAGAAACTTCTAGGCTGAGTTCTATTCTTAGGTAGGAAGGTTGAGTCTGGGTTACTCTGGCTTCCACAAGACAATGAGTGTGTTCTGAGGGCTTCTTTTTTTTTTTTTTTTTGCAAATGTTTGTGGGGACTCCTGGGACCAATTTTTGTAGGATTCTCCTATTCTCACCTATCTTTCTGGACTCTTTTTACTTTCTATTCCCATTTTATCAGAAAAGAACTCTTCTCTTCATTTTATTGTTTTTTACTTCCCTAGGATCATAAGATTATAGTATTCTTGAGGTAGAAAACACCTCCCATTTTCTCATATACATTTCTGTCCTTAATACTTGCAGTCCTTACCTATGCTCATGTTGTCCATTTTTAAAAATTTGTATACATTAATTTGTTACAGATGAGCACAAACCAAACATTTTTTATTACATGCAATTTATTATACCAGTGCAGTTTTAAAGGAATCAGCCCTAATTACATATGAGATTTTTTTTCTAGTTCTAACTCTGATTTTAATTCATGGGATGACCCTGGATAAGTCCTTTAATTTTTCTAGGTCTCAGTTTCTTCATCTGTAAAATGAGAACAGCATTCTTTATAACTTATTATAAAGATAAATGAGATACTGTATGTGAAGGCTCCTGGGAAAGTGTGAGGTACTATATATAAGTATGAGGTCTATGCATAACCACTTACACTGAGTGTCTCTGGGGTCCACATCAGCCTATTGGCTTTGACTGTACCCTTGGCCAAGGTGGCAAAAATCCTATTATAAATCCACTGCAAAAATGTAGATTTACCTTGACCAAATAACTTCACTACTAGAAATCTATACTGAGGAAATATTCACATGTGTGCATGCAACCACAAACGTTAACTGAAGCATGTAATTGGAAAACTGGAAACAACCTTAATTTTCCATCAGTAGGAAGAAAGTTAAATAAATATCCACACCACGGAACACACTGTTCCTCTAAACAAATAAGATTGATGTATTCTGCAATTGCATGGAAATATCTTCAAGACACAAGTTGCATGAAAAAGCAATTCACAGAACAGTACATAGTGTATTATCTTATTTATGACAAAACACACACAGGGAAATAAACAGAAACCTCATCTACATATGCAGTGTATCTACACTAATAAAAGAGTAAGATGCAAATTGACCATGCCTTCGTGATGCCCACCATCCAATCAGGAGTGAGTATTCAAATTAATCCAACAAAGATGGCGGGTTAATTTGCAAACACAGGCGTTCTGCACCACCCAGCCGCTCCGGGCCTCTGGGCAGCATGGGAAGGCAGAAAGGTGGCTCCGGCTGGAGCAAAGGTGGTGCCGGCAGCCAGGGGAAGGAAGGCCCATTCTTGCACGAATCTTCGTGCATCGGGCCTCTAGTTTGTATATAAATTTGTAACAGCCTTATGTCATCGTATATCCCTATGTCACTCTTATTATACCATGCAGTGTGGAGAGTAGAGGTTAAGAAATGGGTTCTGGTGTTACACTGTCTTCAAATCTGGCAGACACTTATGACATGTGTAATTATGGGCAAATGACTGAACCTTTCTGTGCTTCACTTTCCTATCCCTAAAATGGATTTGACACACTATGTGCAGTATAATCCCAATTATGTTTTTAAAAAAATACACCGTGTATGCACAGCAGAAAGACTGACCCACCAATTTACCAACAGTAGTTATTATTCAGTGGTTGGACCATGAGTGACTTTACTTTTTTCTTCTCTTTTTTAAAAGAAATTTCCTATAATAACAATGTAAAAAACAAACAAAAAAAATGAATTTGACAGTTTTACCTAACCCAAATTATTTTAAATGCATAGAAATAATCCAGATGAACACATTAGATTATCCTGTGACATAGGATAGTGTCAGTTTTTTATGAAGTTAGAATATATTACAGCCTATTTGTTTCTAGCTTTCTCGTCTTGTCCCCACTTCAGCTGTAACTCCTGATTGTAGACTCTCTATTAATAGTCTCCTGCCATGGTCAGTATTGTGCTAGGGACATGGCAGACACTGAAGATCTATGTTACAAAAGAATAATAACATCTTATCTAACAAAAAAGAGAGGGTTTTAACTTGAATTTTTCTATTAATTTACTCATTCATTCATTTATTAATAAATTATTCAGTAATTCAACAAATGGCGGTTGAGCATCCCTTACAAAGCAAGCATAGGAAGTGTTGGTGTACAGTGGTGATAAAAGGCTATGAAACATCTAATTCAACTTAGTTCTCCCTACTTGGAGGTCTGCACTGGTCCTGGTTTTAAACAGAGGTCGTGCTGTCACCTACAATTCTTCCATGTGAAGAATACCCTTCAATGACTCAGATGAAAGTGAACAGAAGAAGCCAGCAGGGTCCTGGAGAAGCTGACAGAGCCTGAGGTGCCCCAGATGATTCTGAAGGCCTAAGACCCAGAGCATCCTTTGCTCTGGTTGAGAGAGCTGTAGTGAATGTGCCATTTATAAGCAGGGCTGAGCTTGCACAGCACGTCTAGGTTCGAGGGCATTATCTTTGGAGCCACACTGCTTGAGTTCAAAACTAAGCTTACCACCTAGCAGGTGGGCAGGGCAGTCTTGGGCTAAACATATACTCTCTGCCTCAGTTTCCTTACCTGTTGAGTGGAAGTAATAATATGACTTCCTTGGGTTGTTTGTAGATGAAAAGAGATGATATATTCAAAGTACCTAGCATAGTGGTTAATATAGTCAAGCATCCAACAAATGATAGCTATTTTCTTTAAAAATAAATCTTATCAAAGAATAAAGCAGTCAGTCCATCAAGGTGGGGGTCCCTGATACCAGATAAATGTGGAGATAGGGTAAGAACAGGAGATTTTAGGAGATGGTGAATAATGAGAGTCAGAGATAGGGTGAGAGTACAATTGATATAGGCCAAAGAATCAGAGGACCCCAGGATTTTAGAATCAGAATCCATTCACTCATCCATCCATTCATTCCATATACTGAGCACCTACTACGTGCTAGAAGCTGTTCTAGTTGCTGAGTCTGCGCAGTGACTATAACGTTGCTGCCCTCTTGAGCTTTACATTTCAGTGGCAGAACTGGGCCATATGGTCCCTTCTTATCACATGCAGGAACCCTGCTGCAGTGCGCCAACTGCTGCTCCTCTGTCCTCTGTGTGTATGTGCCGTGGGAAAGCGCATGAGTGAGCAGGAGCAGCACCTTCCACGCGTGGACAGCTGGAAAAGCGAAGGGCTTGCTCAAGTATCTAAGTGTAACTCTGTGCATTGCAAAGAATACTGACTTCCGAATAAAGCTAGCCTGCTTCCATTGGCTAGCCTTAGGAAGACCCCAGAGGCTCAGAAGAAAATGAACTTTGGCAAATATAATCCAGGATTGGAAGGGTCGGAAGAAACAGCTCACTCAGGTGTGTGGCCATCGAGAATGCAGCAGAGGGTTCTGGCGGAACTGTGGGCAGACCATAGTCGGAGGAGGCAGAATCACGCAGTGTGAGGAGGGGGCTCCTGTCCCCACCCGGGAAAGGTTCAGTGGCCTCAGATCTGACTTTCCTCTCAGCCGTGCCTGCCCGGCTCATTACCTCATGCGCTCCACTATCTGCACTGCCCAAGCTCTTCCTGAGGAGGAGGCAAACCTTCCCTCCAGGGAGGTCACCACGGATTGCAGTGCTTTGCTTCATGCAGACATCCCCCCAGGGAAGAAGCCGTCCCTTGCCCTGCTGGGCCACAGATTGAGGAGCCCCCAAGGCTTGCCGGCAGGCCAGTGCCAAACCAAGCTTCCGGAACCAGGCAGAGGCGCCGATTTGTATCTGACCTTACCTTCTCTTTCAGAAGAGCATTCCTTGCCTTTGTTTCTTGTTTGCATTTAATCCCCATGGATCACAATTTTGTTCTGTGGATCCATCTCGCAAAACACACAATTCAAGGGCTCTCGGTCCTTGACTGGCTCACAGAACTACAGGATTCTGAGAAGATCGGCCCTCTCACTACGGATGTGGAACCAGGGCTTGGGAAAGTCAAATGACCAGCCAAGGTCAAGTGGCTAGTTGGTGAAAAGTTCTGGACTAGAGCTAAGGTTGCCAGGGTTCTGGCAACCACACAAACACATTTTTTTATTAGCAATAGGGACATTTGCTCAAAAATAACTCCTCAACTTCCTAGAAGAGAGATCTTAGATGTCTTAAGTAAAAGAGTATGGAGTTGAGGTTTGAAGTATCCTTTCCCTTTATTTTATTTTCAATAATGTCTGGCTTGGCACAGCCTTGATTCTGAGATGGGTTCTACTGGAGTAGCCTGCGAGTTTGCCTGTGTGCGTAGGGGTGATGTCAGCATGGCTCTCTGAAGATTTCAAGAGGATGCCTTCCCTTGGGTTTTATTTTGGAGGAAAATAAATCTGTGGTGGTTTTGGGATTCCTTGTCTTATGAGCTGGGGGAGTCAGCCAGGAGGCCACTGTCTCCTGATTCTCTATGTGGTCATCATCTGTACTCCATCCAGACCACAGATAAGACCACTGGATCATAAAAGAGATCTCAGGGACTGTCCATGTGGTCATCAGTGGGGAGGGAGAGGAGAGGTATGCAGACAAGCAACTCTGACCAAAATATTTCTTCTGAAAGCTCTCATACTTGCAGTGTGAATTCACCACTGGAAGACTGCCATGCTTTCTATTTTAAGATCCCATGTCCCTTATGTGTCGCTCTGCTGCTGCTTATTATGCTGTGTGGTGTGGAGAGTAGAGATGAAGACAAAGCGTCCTGGAACTGGACTATCTGACTGCAGATCGTTTACATGTACTAATTTTGTGATTATGGGCAAATGACGTAATCTTTATGTGTTTGTTTCCTATCCTTAAAGGGATCTGACACATTTATGTAACTCAAATGATTGCTAGGAGGACTCACTAGATATAGTGTAGACACACTGGCACCTACTGTGTTAGTCGTTGCTGTTAACGTCTTCCGCTTGTGTAGCCCAGCGGTGTGGAAAGAACACTGGGTCGTGGGTCAGGAGACACCAGGTCCGGTCCTGGATCTCACTTTTATGCGGCTACATGAACTTGAGCCAGTCACTTGATCCCAGCTCACAGAATGCAAGACACAGAAGCAAGTATTTTGTCTAATCGCAGCTTACAAATGAAACTGGGTCTTGAGAGAGGAAGAGGCTCACCCAAACTCCACAGGGAGTTAATGTCCAGGCCAGGATCAGCTAGCACCCGCTCTCTTGATTTCTAGCCCAGAGCTCTTATATTCATTACTTTGGGGACAGAAGACCTTGCCAAGTGTCCCCAACTCTGCTGAAGATCTGAAGACTTCGGAGTTGGCAGGCAAAGGGTTCCTAACAAGCTGTCTTTGGGTTGTGGCCATCCCAGAGGCAGCAGCCAGTGCATTCTAATATGTCATGGTTGGCTTAAGTGTCAGAAGCAAAGAGATGCCTCTAAGATGCTACTGGGGGAACGCTTCTGCACCTCTGGCAACCCCAGAAAACTCCTTCCTGACTGACAGGACCAAGTTGAGCCGGTTCTCAAAGCCCAGCGGCTTAATAATTGACTATGTTTCTTCTTCCTTTTGTGGCTCCTGGCAGAAAAACTCACAGTGACTGTGTCTCTGTCTTAAACTGTGGGTGTCTCCTTTTGAACTCTCACTATAGGCCCTTCCCATCCCTTTCCTTCTCTCTTCCAGCTTACACTCAGACCCTGGAATGACAGGTTGATCAGAATATCCAGTTTCGGGTACATGGCTTTGACCGGTAAGACCCTCTTTCTGTTTTGCAGCCTGGCCATCACAGACACTCAGCAAAGCTGTTCCTCTGCTCATTATTCTAACTATATCCCAAGTTTCTGTCTCTGGGGCATTGCACACAATATGCCTCTCCGCTGATTCTTGCTGAATCCTCTCAGATTAACTGTTATGTTTCTCTGAAGCCCCAATAGTCTCCCTACTCAAAAGTGGTCTCCTGTTCCTTAGAACTTTCAAAGCATGTATTGATGGTGACCAATAGGTTCTACATGTTTGTAGTGTTCTCTCTCTCTTAACAAGCTCCTTAAGAACAATATATTGACATATTTTTCTCCCCCAAAGCATTTAACAGAGTTCCTTGCCTATTGCAGGGACTCAGTTAGACCTGCTTGAACAATTGCTGACTTGTTAGTGGGTTGAGTAAGGGGCTCCAGCTTTAATCGAAATGCTATTCCTTTATATCAAATGTGCTTTCTCCCACCTGGCCAATGTGGCTCAGGAGGTCACAGTTCGATTCTGGTCAGGGCACATGCCAGGGTTGCGGGCTCAATTCCCCAGTAAGGGACATGCAGGAGGCAGCCGATCCATGATTCTCTCTCATTGATGTTTCTCTCTCTCTCTCCCTCTCCCTTCCTCTCTGAAATCAATAAAAAAATATATTTTTTAAAAGTGCTTTATCGCCCTGACCAGTTTGGCTCAGTGGATAAAGCATTGGCCTGCGGACTGAAGGGTCCCAGGTTCGATCCCAGTCAAGGGCATGTACCTTGGTTGTGGGCACATCCCCAGTAGGGGGTGTGCAGGAGGCAGCTGATGGATATTTCTCTCATCAATGTTTCTAACTCTCTATCCCTCTGCTTTCCTCTCTGTAAAAATCAATAAAATATATTTAAAAATAAATAAATAAATAAATAAATAAATAAATAAAAGTGCTTTATCCCCAGGTGTCAGTTATAGCCATTTGAAGGCTCCTTGAAGCGTTGGGAATGCCCAATCATTTTTAGAATTCTACTTGTTAGAAATCTAGAGGGACACATTTTTGAAATTAAAGTGAATTAAAATTAATTTTGCTCTTCTTTTTTTTGTTGGCCCAAACTGACAACACAAGATAGACAAGCAAAACAAATTGATTTACTTTTAAAATGCAAGTAAAAGTTTAAGGTTGTTAAAAGCTGTGATGAGTGAAGAAGCCCTGAAACTTTTAGTCACCCATTCATTCATTCATTCATTCAGCAAACATTTCATGCAGTTTGATTTCCTGCATTTCAGGAGGAAATACAGTTGTGTTATTTTGTTTATGTACAATCCTATATAACTTTATTAGAGCCCTCTGTTTTTGGCAAATTAATGGTCAAAATAAATTTTTGTTCACAGAAGCACCTTGTGACAATTTATATTCCCAGATTCAGGGAGGTGGGGGTGAGTAGAATGCAAAGATTAATCCTTGGACTTTCTTAAGCCATTTCTCCCCCATTTTCTGCTTGCTTTTTACATTTTGTATTTAGAGAATAATAGGCGAGTTTTCCTGTGGCTAATTAAAAACATGTAAATTGGACTTTCCAGGCCAGTAATTAAACTGAGGAGCTCCCTGGGTAATGTTTGCTTTTTCGCTCCCAGATTGTTGTGAGTTCAGTTCCTCTTCAAGCGGCACTTTTCATTTCTGTTTTCTTCACTCACAAAGATTAAAGCAGCCTGAATTTTACAATAGCATCTTGTGAAAGAAGAGGTGGGGGGAAAGACGCAGTGGTTTTAATAAAGTGAATATCTCAATAAAGTGAGTCAGATGAGTTTTTCTGTTTCCTGGTGCATATAAAAATCATGTTTATACTATAGTCCATTAAGCATGCAATAGCATATGTCTAAAAATGTACATACCTTAATTTAAAAATCCTTCATTACTAAAAAAATGCTAATCATCATCTGAGCCTTCAGTGAGTTGTAACCTTTTTGTTGGCGGAGGGTGTGTTGGAGGAGGGTCTTGCCTTGACGTTGATGGCCTATGCCTGATGAGGGTGGTGGTTGCCGAAGGTTGTGGTGGCTGTGGCAATTTCTTAACATAAGACAGCAATGAAGTTTGCCACATTGATTGACACTTCCTTTTCCAAGTGACTTCTTCATGGCGTGCAACACTGTTTAATAGCATTTTACCCACAGGAGAACTTTTCTCCAACCCTACGTGGCTGCTGCTTTATCAGCTGAGTTTATGTGATATGCTAAACCCTTTGTTGTCATTTCAACAGTCTTCACAGCATCTTTACTAGGAGTAGATTTCATCTCAAGAAACCACTTTCTTTGCTCATCCATAAGAAGCAATTCCTGCCACAGCCAGTTTGGCTCAGTGGAGAGAGTGTTGGCCTGTGGACTGAAGGGTCCTGGGTTCGATTCCGGTCAAGGGCACATGCCCTGGTTGTGGGCTCGATCCCCAGTAGGGGGTGCGCAGGAGGCAGCCAGTCAATGATTCTCTCTCATCGTTGATCTTTCTATCTCTCTTTCCTTCTCCCTTCCTCTCTGAAATGAATAAAAACAAAATATTTTTTAAAAAGAGGCAACCCCTCACCCATGACATTTAAAAAAATCTTTGTTGTTGTTATCTATGACAATTTTATCATGAGATTGCAGCAATGCAGTCACATCTTCAGGCTCCACGTCTGATTCTAGTGCTTCAGCTATTTCCACCACATCTGCAGTTACTTCCTCCACTGAAGTCTTGAACCCCTCAAAGTCATCCATGAGGGTTGAAATCAATTTCTTTCAAACGCCTGTTAACATTGCTATTGTAACCTCTTCCCATGAATCATGAGTGTTCTTAATGGCATCGGGATGGTACGTTCCTTCTAGAAGGCTTTCAATTACTTTGTCCAGATATATCAGAGGAATCACTCTCTGTGGCAGCTATAGCCTTATGGAATGTATTTCTTAAAAAAGACTTGAAAGTTGAAATTACTCCTTGATCCATGGGCTGCAGAATGGATGTGATATTAGTAGGCATGGAAACAACATTAATCTGGTTGTCCACATCTCCATCAGAGCAGTTGGCTGACCAGGTGCATTGTCAATGAACGGTAATATTTTGAAAGGAACCTTTTGTTCTGAAGAGTAGGTCTCGCCCTAGCTGGTTTGGCTCAGTGGATAGAGCGTTGGCCTGCGGACTGAAGGGTCCCGGGTTCGATTCCGGTCAAGGGCATGTACCTTGGTTGCGGGCACATCCCCAGTGGGAGGTGTGCTGGAGGCAGCTGATCGATGTTTCTCTCTCATCGATGTTTCTGGCTCTCTATCCCTCTCCCTTCCTCTCTGTAAAAAATCAATAAAATATATTAAAAAAAAAAAAAGAGTAGGTCTCAATAGTGGGATTAAAATAGTCAGTAAACCATGTTGTAAACAGATGCGCTGTCATCCAAGCTTTGTTGTTTCATTTATAGAGCACAGGCAGGGTAGATGTAGCACAATTCTTAAGGGCCCTAGGGTTTTTGCAATGGTAGATGAACACTGGCTTCAACTTAAAAAGTCATCACTTGCATTAGCTCCTAATGAGAGAGTCAGCCTGTCCCTTGAAGGTTTGAAGTCAGGCATTGACCTCTCGAGTGATGGAAGTCATAGTTGGCATTTTATTCTGATACACGGCTCTTTATTCTACATTGAAAATTGTTGTTTAGGGTAGCCACCTTCATTAATTATCTCAGCCAGATCTTCTGGATAACATGCTGCAGCTTCTAGTAAGCACTTGTTGCTTCACCTTTTATGTTATGGAGATGGCTTCTTTCTTTCAATCTCTTGAGCCATCATCTGCTAGCTTCAAACTTTGCTTCTGGTGTTCCTCACCTCTCTCAGCCTTTATAGAACCGAAGAGAGTGAGGACAAGAGATTAGACTTTGGTTTAAGGGAATATTGTGTCCGGTTTAATCTTCTATGCAGACCTCTAAAACTTTCTCCATATCAGCCATAATGCCGTTTCACTTTCTTCTCATTTGTGTGTTCACTGGAGTAGCACTTTTAATTTCCTTCAAGAACTTTTCTTTTGCATTCACAAATTGGCTAACTGTTTGGTATAAGAGGCCTAGCTTTTGGCTTATCTTGGCTTTCGGCATGCCTTCTTCAATAAGCTTAATCATTACTAGCTTTTAAATTAAAGTGAGAGACATGTGACCTTTCCTTTGAACACTTAGAAGCTAGTGTAGGATAATTAATTGTCCCAATTCCAATACTATTGTGTTTCAGGGGCTAGGGAGGCCCAAAGAGGGGAAGAAAAACAGGAAAACAGCTGGTCTGGTCGATGGAGCAGTTGTAACACACCCATCATTGATCAGTTAAGTTTGCCGTCTGATGTGGGTGCAGTTCACAAACAATTACAACAGTAACATCAAAGATCGCTGACCACACATCACCCTAATAAATATAATAATAATGGAAAAGTTAGAAATATTGCAAGTATCACTAAAATATGACACAGAGGCACAAAGTGAGCCAGTGGTATTGTAGAAATGGCACTGATAGACTTGCTCCGTGCAGGGTCGCCACAAACCTTCAATTTGCATAAAATGCGTTATCTGCGAAGTGCAATAAAGCAAAGCACAATGAAGCGAGGTATTCCTGTAATGCACTTTGACGTCTCCAACTTGAAATCCATGTTTTGAGAGCCTGATATACCTAATAGTATTCGGAAGAAAAAAATTTAATCCCAAAGCTAGGGCTGTTCGCAGAGAAGAATGCTTGTGGAAAGCGGATGTTAACATTCATCTCACATCTCACCAGTGTCCGACTGCAAAGCACTTCCATTCTTCTCTGGGAAGCTTGCGTTGTATACATGTCACATACTCACGGCATGTCCATTCTTCCTTTGGCTGCTGTCCACAAAGCTATTCATAGCTGTTAACCTTGCCTCGAGGCTGTGAGCATTTATTTTGGGTAAGAAAAGGTAGAAGGAGAAAAAGACTTTCTGGGAACCCATTGTTTTCTATAAAACCATGGAGCCTTTCCAAGAGCCCCTCTCTTGACGACAATCAGAATTACCCTGGAGGTCTAACTGTGGTTAGGAATTTATGTCTTTAGGCTGGAATCCACTGTTCTCACTAATTTGCTTTCAGGTACAGGTGCTGTGGTGCCCTTTTAGCAATGTCATGGCTCTTTGACCATATCCATAGGCTCCTGGGCAGTAAGATGTTTTGAAAGCCAATAAATACTGAAATATAAGAATAGATTTCAAAATCACTTCTGCGCTAAAAGCTCGAGACAAACTTCCCTTTGCTCCTGTGAGCCCCTTAGCTCATATAGGACATTTGCATCCAACAGGGTCTCAAGTAGCTCTTGTTTCTTCTGCTATGACATTGTCTTTATGATGTCATGAGTGGTTACCATGGTGGCCATGGTTGTGATACGGGAGATGTGTGAATTCAGGTGTGGAGAAGCTCAGCAGTGACAGATGGGTCTTTGAGAAAAAGATGAATTTCCTTTCATTCCAACTTCCTTAGTAACAAAAGGATGAAGCTTTAAAAAAAAGGAGGTTGGGGCGGGGGAGAATGTGCATGTGATAGCTGAGAATTAGTCTTTGAACTTCATGCTTCTTATGCTTTGCACAACATATTGGAAAATCTTCCATTTCATTGTTTTTTTTAATTATATTTTGATCACATATCTTGTAGTATGGTGATAAAAATAACTTTATGTTCTTTCTTGGAGAAAAAAAGATGGCTTCTGATAGCAGAAGTCCAAGTTGAACAGGGAATTCTTTTGAATGATACACCGGGAAGCTTAAAGGTGATATGTTTTCGTCCATTTGGGGGAAAGAAAACAAAGGTTACTGCAATCCGCAAAACACTACAAAAATAAGATAGAGCCACGTTCACAGTGTAGCCAGACTGGCTTGCTGCTGGCATTTGACAAGCTCGGAAAATGAGACTGCAAAACCCACGGGGAATTCTTCCCCTTGATGTTAATGAAGTACCCACCATACATTTATTTCTTGGGTTAACCCCCACCACCCCTTAACTATTCTTGGCATAATAGATTTCATTACTGCTTGTTTGGAAGCTCCGTCTTTTCTTGGAAAGGTCCCAGGGCCAGCAGACTCTCATCGTCAGTGGGGTGGCTGGTGACAGAGGACCCGGCCGAGGCGAGTGCAGGGAGGCCGTACACCCTGGGATTCTGAATAAGGGACCTGGGTCCCAGTCCCAACGTTGCCACTGTGGATTTTCTCTTTGATCTTTGCCAAGGCCCTTAATTGTTCTCTTTTCTCATCCTATTAATCAAATGATCTTATTGCAAAAATAAATATATCGGGTATAAAATATACTTTTTAGGTCGGTTACAAATGCAAGGGATTATCTTAATATTTGGGGATTCATGTCAGCAGAAAACTATGAAGTTGTTTTCTTGTCCAATGGTGTATCCTGCATGGACCTTCAGGGTGCACATGGGTACTTTGGTGAGCCCTAATGCTGGGTGCTTTGGGGAAAAGAGGGTGTCATAGTCAGGATTCTCCAGAGAAACAGAATGGATGGGATCTATCTAATCTGTCTGTCTGACCGTCCATCCGTCCATCTAGCTGTCTAATCTTTCCCATGATATGCTGCCTTTAGGCTGGAGGTCCAGGAAAGCCAGTGGTGTGGCCCCAGTCTGAGTCAGAAGGCCTGAGAACCAGGGGAGCTAATGATGTAAATCCCAGCAGATGAAATGAGCTCAAGTAGTGAGGCAGGACAAAAGGAGCAGATTCCTTCTTCCTCCATCTTTTGTTCTGTTCAGGTGCTCAGAGGATTGGACGATGCCTACCTGAATCTGGCGGGCAATCTTACTTGACCACGGATTCAAATGCCAATCTCATCCGAAAACATCACTCACATCCCCAGACTAACGCCCATCTAACGCCCATCACTCACGCTCATCTAATCATGCACTGTATGAGAAACAGTGTTTAATCTGGGCACCTCGAGGCCCATTCAGGTTGACACATAAAATTAACCATCACAGAGGGTATGTCTGTCCCTAGACAATGCTGAGCTCTTACGGGATCAGTACATGTCCTCAGCCTGGTGTTTGGGACCTTCTCTAATAACTCTCCAACCCAACGTTGCAATCTCATTTTCTTACTCCTCAGGGGTCAAACCTGTGTTGTCCCCGACATGCCTCTGGCCTTCCTTGCAGCTGTTTCTTCTTTCCTTACCCGGTCATCCCTACCTATGCTCCAGCTTGCACATTCTATATTGTTCTTTCCCTATGAACAAGTCCCATTGCATGTACAGGGTGTGCGCTGCACAGGGACATCTGGCCAGGGCAGGGGGACATGGTCTTAAATCCAATCATGTGACCCACAGAGGGGCCGTGTCTGCTCGGAGGAAGGGTATCTTTTCCTAACTGAGAAAAGGCACCGGGCAGGGGAGTGTGGCTCTGCCTGCATTGATCAAGTTAACTTTTTATCCATCTTTGTCCTACTTGAGATTACAACCCCCTTGAGGGCTCAGGCTTTTATTTCCTTATGGGTCTCTCACGTGGAATAATGCACAACTTTGTTTTGAATTTTATCAGAGCTCTGGTTCTGAGTACAAGATTGTGCTAGAAGCTCTCTAAAAACCCCATATTTACTCATTTCTTTACCTGTCTGCACATTGCAAAGTCTTTTTAAAAAAATACATTTTATTGATTTTCCACAGAGAGGAAGGAAGAGGGATAGAGAGCCAGAAACATCGATGAGAGAGAAACATCGACCAGCTGCCTCCTGCACACCTCCTACTGGGGATGTGCCCGCAACCAGGGTACATGCCCTTGACTGGAATCGAACCTGGGACCCTTCAGTCCGCAGGCCGACACTCTATCCACTGAGCCAAACTGGTCAGGGCTACCTTGCAAAGTCTTTCACGAAAGAGAAATACATTCCCAATAAATATCCAGTTGCTCGCTTATCCATAGTATCCATGGGAAAACTGCATACCATTCTCTTTTTAAAAAATTTCTGTACCTATCTTGGTTTCTGGGTAGTAGGGTTAAGGAGTGGGACCATTTCCTTGAGGCCGGATTTTAGATGAGGCTCTTGGATCTGGGCCTGCATTCTCTCCTGCTTTCAGAACCACAGTGCACTGGGCTTTGTGATGGGCCTGATCTGACTGCTCACTCAAGAGCCAGGCTCTGCTTGGCGTGTTGAGGATGTCAGGAGGAGAGCCACCCACGTGGGGGGAAACATGTAAGGGAGTGACAGACCATCAAATGGTACAAGAGGCCCTATGGCAGCAGGAGCAGATCCAGGACCTGCGCTCCCTGCATGGGGCACCTGGGGAGAGAAGGTGACTGAGTGGTGGTGTGAAGCACTCAGACGGTACTGGCAGACGTGACCATGAATGCTGTGTGCAGAGGGCTCTCTAAATGTACGTCTTCACCCCAGACCCATCTATCACTGATCTTTCCTCTTGGGGGTCTGAGAGGCTCCCTCAACCCATATATCCCACACTGATCTCAGGATCTTTTCACCCGGATCTGGTCATCTTTCGGTGTTCTGTCTTTCCAGAGGGCACCGCCCATCCATCTGGTTGGTAAGCTCTGGTTTGGGAAATTCATTTGCTAGGATCACTCTCCACTCCCAACTCCCCAGTCCAAGTGAGATGGATATCGTTTCCTCCTCACTGAGCTCCCACATCCACTCTGGGTCCCCAACCCCTTTACCTCACAGCAGCCGGAGCAAGCACCTTAAAGCGCAAATCTGATCGTGTCTCATGCTCCCCAAACTACCCTCCTCCTCTGCTTAAAACCTTTTCATATTTTTTAATTTCTCTTAGGATAAAGAACCACATCCTCAGCAGAGCCTCTAAGACCCCTCATAATCTGACCCCGGGCGACCTCCCTAGTTCCATCGCAGACCAGCACCCCCACCTCTGTCCAGGCTTTCTGCTCCTCACAGGCCCAGGCCCAGGCAGCCCCCTCTGCCTGGAATCCTCTCTTCTGTGGCTGCTGCCACTCCCGCCTCATTTGCCTAATTCATGCTTCTCACTTTTCACCCATCAGCTCAACTATCCCTTCTTCAGGGAAAACTTCTCTGATTCCCCAGACTACTGCAGCACTTCCTCCTTGGCTAATCGCAGAACACATTTCCTTATCAAATACCACAGCTTGTAAGCGTACATTTAGTTTTGTGGCCATTTGATTGATGTCTGTTTTCCCTGAAAGGATCTAAGCTCCGGGATGCTTGGCTGGGTTTGCTCTCTGCTACATTTCCGGGGCCCAGCACACTGCCCGATGCACCTCACATGCCCATCTAATCATGCACTGTATGAATGAATGCGTGACTCAGGAATGGAGAGAGCCACCCGGTGGGACAGCAGTGTAGGCTACACGGGAGGAAGTAGCCAGAGGTGAGGTTGCAAACAAACTTGTACCTGAGATGTTGTCATCTGTGCACGGGGCGGGGTGGGGGGGGTGGTGAGAGGGGGCGCTGTGCAGTCTGTGACGCAAGTATGTGCCAGGCAAGAGCTGTGTTTTAGAGCAATAGCTCTAAGAGGCGTCGTGTGGAGGTCAAAGGGTCTTGGAACCAGGGCGTCACATTAGGAGGCATCTGGTGAAGATGGCAGTGAAAGGAGAAATAGAAGGGTGGGGACCAGTGCCTTTAGTATTTCCCATTTTCATCACCCCTCCCCCCGCCACCATAGGAAAGGCCGTAGTAGGTCAAGGGGCAATATATGACTTAACATTTCTAACTTGCCTGGCCTGACAGGGAGAGTGAGAGGGCTTTGGAACCAGTGAGGTAGTGGGCAGTGTGGCAGCGCCATGAAAAAGGGTTTTTTCCTCCTTTCCCAGGCAAACGGGCCCATGGAAGGCTGAGAGGGAAGGGCACTCTTAGGACCTGCTGCCCCTGAGCTGGTGGCGAGTTTGTGTGTGAGGGGGTGTGAAATCCGGGGAAACTCCTTTTGGACTGCGTCTGATCCCTGTCTTTCTGTCCTGACCTGAGAAGTCTGTCCTGACATCCTCCTGCCTTATCTGACACTCTGGGAGTGTCTTATAATGAAGGGTATTTTGAGAAGGGAATAGTGAGGGGGTGCAGAATGGTCTTGGGACCAGGTAGACACATAATAAAGGGTGTTTGCCTCATCCTGGGCTTGGGACCACAACTCTTACTTAGCTTATACTTCCCTGTGGTTTCTGTCGTCTGAACCCCAGTGACAGCATTGGGGTGATGAAATGAATTGCTCCACTGTCCCGCCGTGGCTGAATTGGATAGAACGCAAAACTTGATGCCATTAAATTTTAGGTTTTCGCAAATGTCTTTCAGGGACCTAGCATCCCTTTCTAGAATATAACCAATATAATCGTACCGTAGTGTCCATCACTCATGAATCTTATGCCATTGGATGTTTTTAACTATAAGCAGGGTCGAATCTGGCTGTGCCAGTTGTGCATTGCCCAGTCTGGCCGGCGCCACTGAGGTAGGCTTCCTCGGGAATGGCGCCCCCTAGAGGTGTGTGCAAGGTGGAAACCCTCGCCTTATTTTGCTGGCTCAGAATGCTGACATGCCTTACTCCGTGTCATGTGACAAGTGAATGTGACTGTCGCGAGGGCCCAGCTTCTGAATCTAAATCCAGTCTTAATTTTGTTGTACCTCAAGGCCTCCTGGCTGAGCAGTGCTTGAGTAAACAAGTGAATGGAAAGGTGAATCCTCCAGTGAGGAGCCAAATGGGGGCACAGGGTCATGACTTGTCTTAAGGTCCCTGAGTGCCACTAGCAGAACCCGCTGCCCTGATCTGTGGTTCACCTGCCTGGGCTTCCTCCATTATCAGTGTGGACTTTGCCCACATCTTGGGCCCCAGATGATAGGCTGTGGGAGTTTTCCGACCTTCCTTCCTGAACCCCTTGCATCTTTCTGGTACACCTCCCCTGCTTGTCTAACTCCCTCTGGGCCTTGCTGCCAGCTGCTCTAGGTCACCCTCTCCCAAAAGGTGTTCATTAATAAAAGGGAAGATTGTAACTCCGTAGGGCGGTGTGAAAGATGAAATAGCCTTTAAAACACAAAGGAATGACTTTGTAAGGGTGGAATTCCTGGCTGGCTGGGAGAGTCATGAATCTGTGGGTCTTGTACATGGGGGAGCAGGAAGCAACCATAGCGATTACCTAATGCAGCTGAGGAAACTGAGGCCTCGAGTTAGTGGATTGGCTAGGGCCAGAACCCAGAGGTTTTCCCATTATACCATGTTTCCAAGAGCCCTTCCAAATTGAACTCTTTCCTGACACCTTACATGACTGAGGGCAGCCCTGCCTTTGGACCATCTATGCCCCATCAGTGTGTGGGGGAGCAGGAGGGCAGTGCCAAGGGAACAGCTCAGCCAGCAGTGTGACCCCAGGACCCGTGCTTTTAAATGCCATTATGAAATGCCGTCCATCTAGAGCTCCGTGCCTAGTCCCATCAGACTAATGCAGCCGTGGTGGCAGCGGGCAGGGTGGTGGCTGACTCCCTTGCAATCTCCTGGAGCCCGGGAGAGGGATTACGCTCACTCAGGCAGCCTTATCGCCGTCATAAAAATGGGAGTTATGTTTATCGACTCATCTGGACTGCCCATTTAGACGATTACCCCATTTCCAATCCCATTTCTAGAGAAAAGAGGATTGCCGGACACTTTCTCCCACCCCCATCCCTGGCAGGGCCCTGGATGCTGGTGGTTTCATGGGGGGATGTGTTAGAGGTAGGCACGCAGCAAGCCAGAGCTTTGCCCTCTCTGTCTCCCAGAGCTGGCAAGCCCCAGCGGATGGCTGTTCCCTGAGAAACAGCCCGGCAGGGGCCTGAAGCAGCTGGCTGGCGTCAAATCTTCCTGTAGGAGACTGTGCTGGCCGAGTACACGCCACCCTTGTGTTGCCCCTCTGCCTTCCCTTACATGCTACTTCAAAAAAAAAAAAAACAAAACACACACACACACAAAAAAAAACACAAAAGCAACCCTTGGGCTGTGCTCATGTCTATGCAGTTACTCAACCTTATCTGTGGGAACCCAGGTATAAAACAGCAGCATGTATTTGGAGCAAGGTGAGGAGGTGGTAAGACAGAAAGATCCCCGAGCAGCAGGAAAACACATTACAGAGTTTCTCTTGTCACACAGAAGAGCCTTTGGGCCCTGGCTCAGAGGCCACTGACTCTTACTTAACACAGAGCTCTACTGAGCTTGCTAAGCTGCTGTCTGACACCCAAGCAGAAGGGAAGTGGGAATTCAAGATGCGGGGGGACCGCCACAAGCCTGAGCCAATAGTTAGGAGCTAGACCAAAGAAAGGGGTGACATCTGTGGGGACAACTGTGCACGGTAATGGTGCTCAAAGGGGGATGCTAGGCGAATGACTCTGAAGGGCCCTTCCAACTTCCCAGTTCATGGCTCTGAGAGGCAGAGAGGCAGGGAGGGGGGACATCAGTGGGGAGTTTGTACCCAGCAGGCCTTGCGATTGGGGAAGCCCTGAGTTTTGGTGCTCAGAAATACTCACCTGCTTTTGCTGGAGTCCTCCACACGCCACATCTGCTCTTGATCCTCCTTTATTCTTTGCCAGCAGGAGTAAATTCTTGCTGATGTTTCTAGAAAGAGTTCTGTGAGGCATCTGAGTGTAATGGGTAGACATGGGCTTGGGGTGAGACAGGCCTGTGTTCAGACCCTGACTCCCCACTGAGAGCCTGCTGGGCACTCTGGCAACGTCACCGAGCCTCCATGTCCTCACCTGTCTATCTCCTGTATAAGCTGTGTAGCATGTCCCTTCCCACCTGTGATCCTTCAGTAGCTCCTCACTGTTCTTCTCACTCCTCCCAGGGTGACCTTCATTCCTAGGCAAGGGTTTCCAGGACATCTGGTCAAATTGAAATCTCAAACGACAAATAATTTTTCCCACCATGCTCCAAAGATTGCATGGCATGTACTTATACTAAATAAAATATTGAGTATCTGAAATTCCTGTTTAACATAGGAGATAAGAGGGCTGTTTAAATGTTTTTATTGATTTTAGAGAGAGAGGAAGGGAGAGGAATAGAGACATAGAAGCATTGATGAGAAAGACACATCAATTGGCTGCCTCCTGCATGCCCCTTACTAGGGATTGAGCCTGCAACCCAGGCATATGCCCTGACTAGGAATCAAACCGGGACCTATTGGTTCATGGGTCGATGCTCAACCACAGAGCCACATTTTAGATGCATTGAAAAATGATGAAGTTAGTACAGAGTTACATAAACATTAATGTCTTATGTCAGTATGATACATTGGTCACCATTAATGAACTAATGTTGGTATATTATCATTAACTAAAGTTCAACTTTATTAGATTTCCTTCGTTTTTACCGAATGGCCTCCTCTGTTCCGGGAGCCCATCCAGGGCAGCACATCACAGTTAGTTGTTATGCTCCCTCAGGTTCCTCCTGTCAGTCATTCCTTGCTTTTTTTTTTAATTTAAATTCTTTATTGTTTAAAGTATTACATATGTCTCCTTTTTCCCCCCATTGACCTCTCCCCAGCCGCTCCCATCCCCCAGCGCATGCCCGCATCCCCCTACTGTCTGCGTCCATTGGTTATACTCATATGCATGCATATAAGTCCTTTGGTTAATCTCTTACTCCCCTCCCCACCCCCCACCACCTTCCCTCTTAGGTTGGACGATCTGTTTGATGCTTCTATGTCTCTGGTTCTATTTTTGTTCATCAGTTTATGATGTTCATTATATTCCACAAATGAGTGAGATCATGTGATATTTATCTCCTCTGACTGGCTTATTTCGCTTAGCATAATGCTCTCCAGGTCCATCCATGTTGTTGCAAATGGTGAGAGTTCCTTCTTTTTTACAGCAGCATAGTATACCATTGTGTAGATGTACCACAGGTTTTTAATCCACTCATCTGCTGATGGGCACTTAGGCTGTTTCCAAATCTTAGCTATTATAAATTGTGCTTCTATGAACATAGGGGTGCATATATCCTTTCTGATTGGTGTTTCTGATTTCTTGGGATATATTCCTAGAAATGGGACTACTGGGTCAAATGGGAGATCCATTAAGAAAAAAAATTTTTTGAGGAAACTCCATACTGTTCTCCAGTGGCTGCACCAGTCTGCATTCCCACCAGCAGTGCATGAGGGTTCCAGTCATTCCTTGTTTTTGATGATGTTGGCAGTTTTGAGGGTTACTGGCCAGGCATTTTGTAGAATGTCCCTCACTTTTTTCCCCCTCATGATTAGACTGGGGAAATGTGTTTTTTTGGGAGGAAAACCACAGAGTTCAAGTGCCATGCTCATTCTATCATCGGAAGCATATGCATTAACCACATGACTTATCACTGTGGATGTTGACCTTGATCACCTGTCCAAGATCATGTTCATCAGGTTTAGCATCCTGTGCTTTTATTTGCTAAATTCCAGGCATATGAATCCTCCATGACCAGACCCCTGGCTTCCTGTTACAGATGTTTTTCTGCTCCAAACTTAGGAACTGCTGGCTATTCCCCTAATGAACAACTCTCAGTCTCTCTCACTGTCAGGCTTGCTTTTCCTCCATCTGGAGTGTTTCACTCATTCATACAGAAGGCCAGGTTAGGTACCGGTGATCTGCCCTGGACCCACTCTCGGGTGGTACTGGTTACTCTGTGGTTATGATGTTTACTTATGTCTCCCTGATCCCAGTGCATACGTAGCATCTGGTACAGTGCCTGTTGGAACTCAAAACATAATCCTATGTAATGAAAGCCTAATATGCTAAGTGTCCGGTCATTCAGAACGTAATATGCTAATGATATGCTAAGGCCACTCAACCATTCGCTATGACGTGCACTGACCACCAGGGGCCAGATGATCCGATCAGTAGGTTAGCTTGCTGCTGGGGTCCAGCCTATCGGGACTGAGCAAGATGGGCCAGACATGCTCTGGAGCCCTCCCACAGTCCCTCCCCAGCTGGCCAACCTCCTGCATCCCTCCTCGGCCCGGATTGTGCACTGGTGGGGTCCCTCAGCCTGGCCTGTGCCCTCTCACAATCCAGGACCCCTAGGGGAATGTTAGAGAGCTGGTTTCAGCTCGATCCCACAGGCCAGGCCGAGGGACCCCACTTGTGCATGAATTCATGCACCGGGCCTCTAGTTGTTGAATAAGGGAACAATTATTCCAGACAATGCAGATAAACCTCTAGCATAGCGCCTGCCTTGTAAACAGCAGATGCTCAATAAGGGCCTGTTTCTGTCTCTTTCAATATAGGAAATAATCCTCCCTAGATCTGAGCAACTATATTAAGTTTGTGCTTGCCCGACAGCCCCATCACAGGCCCCTACAGGAGATGAGATTCTGGAGCAATGGTCTCCTAGGATTCATCGAGAGCCACAGTTACCTGCATCAAAGCGTCAAGGAGGCCACTTAATGACAGAGATGTTGGGCTAAGTAGGCTACTCTCGGTCAATCTGCAAATTAAAAAGGCATCCTTCTCCCAATGGACAAACTTGAAATTATGAACCCATTGGCCCAAATTTCCATAATCAGGCCCTCAGACCTTTTTGTTATCTAGTGAAAGGGACCTACCTCATTCTCTTTTTGTGGCCCACACTCAGCACATGCATGAGTGATATTTATACCTGGTGGTGCTTGATGACTAGTATACCTGCATGTTTGTATGTATATTAATTTTTTCTTTTCACTCATTCAGTGTATTTGTGACTCTACTCTGAGACCCAAAGGAGGGGAGACACCTCATGTAGTGGTTTCAGGAATCTCTGATCGATCCTAAGACTAATTATATTATCTACTTGGTGCTAGATGCTTCACCTTCTTCACCTCCCATTCTCTCAATAACCCTGCAGGTTGAGAATGATTATTCCCTATCACTAATGAGAAAACTACGTTTTGGAGTGCTTTAAAACTTGCCCAAATGTGTGGTGGATCTAGGCTCTGAACTACGGCTGCGGACTTCAGACTCCGAGCTGCATCCACTGGAACTGGCTGCCTCCCCATGGTTCAGAACGTTTTGTAAGACAGGGTCTGCATCCCCGACGGCTTGTGATCATCAGAATGTCCCTCTGACCCCAGGCCACTTCACTAGAGCAGGTCCCCATGAATCTATGCCTGTATACCTGCAAGAGCCTCCTTCATGAATTCCTGGCCTTGGGTTCCCCGCCCACAGACAGATCACTGCTGTGCTGCCATTGCCGTACTCAGGACTCACAAGATTGCCCATTTTTAGCCCTACATGTTCTTTGCCTTGCTCCCAAGATCTATACTGTGTTCCTACTTTATATCTAACTTCATCTGAATTAGCCGCAGTCTTTTGCCTGCCCCCTATGCCGGCCATCCACATTTCCACTTCACGTGCTGAATCTGTCCTTGGAGACCTAGAGTCTTCTCTCTATGCCCTGGAAAGGTTGGGCTTTTTCCTTTGGAAGCGGAATGTCATAGGTATAAGGTTTGATCAGTCTTCCTTTCCCTGGGAGCTCCTAGGCCACAGGCTCAACCATGGTGTCTAGGAACCATCATAAAAGAGCCACACAAGGCCACATTAATGAGGAATCCAGTCACTGCCAAGTGGCTGACTCTCCAGGAGTGAGTGGTGATTGTGCAGCCTCTGAATTTATTCTCTCTGAGGTCACAAATGGCCCAGCAGTTGAGCCGAAAGGTTAGTCAAGGAGGCCTCAAAGAGTTAGCTGTGCCAGTATGCTCACAGGAGGAGTAAAACATATTGGAGTGAGAACAATAAGGGCAAAGGAGGCCCAGGAGGTGGCAGATGACTGCCAAACCCAGGAGGACTTCAGAGCTGAAAAGTCAAAGAAAACAGGATGGAACAGGCAGCACCATCACGATTTGTCTCATGTGCAGGAAAATGGGGACAATCGCTCAGGTTTAAGAGGGGAAGAGAAAGAGAAAGAAAGGAAGGATGATATATTTATTGAACTCTTAGTATATTGCAGGCACTGCTTCATGCACCTTCCATCTTATTACCTTAGTTAATGCTCACAGCCCTGAGTGATCTGGACTCTCAGTGTTCCCATTTTGCTAATCAGGAAATCGAGGCCAGGGGAGGGTAAGTGAGCCAGTTACCCAGCCAGTAAAAGGTAGAGCCAGGATTGAACCACACAACCTGTCTCTGCAGTCTGCTTTCTTAGTCATTAACACCACAGCACCTCCGGTCCAGGGGGAGAGACAGGCAGTAAACCAAGGATTCTGCAAATATTTATTTAATTACCATGGTGATGAGTGATGGAAAGGAGAAGCACTAGAAGCTTTGTCTGAGACAGCTGGGAGACTCAGTCGGGGAAAGGAAGGGGTATGTTTCCCTAAAGATGTGTCCTCTACGCTGAGCCTTTGTGGGGGTCTGCTCATGACAGAGGCAAGAGGGGGGGCATGCTGGTGGAGGAGGGACAAATGCCCATCTTGTACCCAGAGATATTAGACTGCTGCCATCTCTTCTGTACCCCACAAATAGCCAGCCACCTGTTTTCCTCAATGCACAGTGTAATCTGGTCCCCTTTAACTTGATTCTTTCCCGTAATATTGACCGTCAGGAGGTTGCTCTGATTGCTTCCCTGTGCCCTTGACCAAGGATTGGCAAACTTTTTCTGTAAATGGCCAGATAATAAATATCTTGGACTGTGGGCCCATCAGTCTGTCGTAACTACTCAGGTCTGCCGTAGAGATGCAAAAGCAGCCACAGGTGGTATGTCAATGAATGTGGCTGTGTTCCAATAAAACTTTATTATGGATCCTGAAATGTGAACTTTATATAATTTTCACATCTCACGAGATACTATTCTCCTTTTTTA
Source organism: Plecotus auritus (assembly GCF_963455305.1). Lineage (NCBI taxonomy): Eukaryota > Metazoa > Chordata > Mammalia > Chiroptera > Vespertilionidae > Plecotus > Plecotus auritus. The sequence goes on from NC_137785.1 coordinate 55,607,672, forward strand.
TTTTCAACCATGTAAAAATGTAAAAACCATTCTCAGCTCATGGGCTGGCCATATAAAAACAGGTAGGGGGTGGGGGCTGGATTTGGTCAGTGGCTGTAGTTTGATGATGCTGCCCAGGAGCATATTTCCAGCTACCCTACCCATGCCCTACCCCACTGACGTCTCCAAAAGTCAAGCTCATTGCTCCAGTCAAATCAACTCCTCCTCTGGATGTTCTGATTTCTCTTAATGATCTGGGGTGTCTGTTCCTTAGGGGATGTAGTGGCAGGAAAAAAAGGGACAAGAACCACTGTTCTAGCCACGTTTCGGTCATTGTCACTTCTCAGACCTGCTGAGCACACTCCTGCCTTTGCTCAGCTTCCGCCCCACCTCTCTCCTCCTTTTCACCGCCAAACTTCTCCTAAGATTGTGTCGACGCCCTGTCACCGTTTCATCACCTCCCACTCCTCACTCCTCACCCCCTCCAATCTGGCTTCCACCACGTCGCTCCACAAAAACAGCTCCCACAAAGGTCACCGATGACCTCAGTGTTGCTAAATCCAAAGGACATTTTTCAGTTCTCATCTTACTTGCAATCGACACCGTTGACCACTCTCTCATTCTTAAACGACTCCCTCTGACTTTGGCCGCCCTTTCTCTTTCTCCTTCGTGCACCTGCCCTCCGCTGCCTGGCCCTGACCTCTCAGGATTCCTAGAGGCTGGATCCAGGGCCTGTTCCTCTCCCTCGAGCTACTCTCTTTGGGTGGTCATGCATCAGTAGCTCCCATCCTGACTTCTCTCCTGAGCAGCGTTCCACCTCTCCAACTTTGTACCTGACATCTCATCTCTCAGGTGTCTTAAACCGCCTCAGACTTGACGTGTCCAAAACCAAGGTCATGCATTCGTCCCACTAGCTACTCAAGTAGCAAGCATTTTCAGAGCGCTTGCTATCAGTCAGACATTGATAGTTGCCAAGGCCACAATTTTTCGTAAGAGACAGAATCCTTCCCTTGGGGGACTTATAGTTGACTGCAGAGATATACATTGACCACACCTTCAAACCTCTTAATCCCCACAGCTCATCTCTCTCTGCCACAATGGCCCTTGCCCATTGTCCTTATCTGGGTGATTGGCCCTGCAATCTGTCCAGTCCTGAAAGCCAAGTGTATCCGTGCCACCTCCCGTTTCCTTACCAAAGCCCCATAATCTAGCTTGCAGTCTAAATAGCCCTTGACAATATTTCTCCTCATTCCCACTGCTGCTCTCCTGGCCCTGGCCTTTTCCATGTCTCTTGCTGGACCACTGGTTCATCCACTCTGGTGTACAGTCCAGCCAGATGATGTTTCCAAAATAAAACTCTCATGCCCACCTCCTCTCTCCCTTCCATATAATTGAACCAATTGAAACCTTCCTAAGACTGTCTATTGTTCTTAGAATAAAGGGTGGGAGCTTCTCACGGAGACCCCTCAAGACCCCACTGGGCTCTGTGGCCTCATCTCCACACACTTTCCCCCCTACACCATGCTCCAGACTCCTGGACGGAGTTTCAGCCCCTTGTTCTCCTAGCTCTTCTTTCTCACCTTGAAACATGTCACTCCCTCAGTTGGGAATGCTGCAGGCCCCTCTCTTTGCCTGGATGTCTCCGGCTCCCCCTTCAGTACTTGGTTCCACCATCACTTTCTCAGCAAGGCCTCCCCTAACTTCTCTGCCAGATCTACCATTCCTGTTAGAGCCTCAGGCAGAACCTTGGACCACCCCTCAAGGCCAGTTGCCACACTGCCATTTACATCTGAAGGTTCGATTCTTCTGTTAACAGCTTTCAAGGACAGGGATTCTATCTTTTTTTACTCAAAATTCTGCCATCAGTAGCTATTTGTTAATAGCTATTTGTTAATAGCTATTTGTTAATAGCTATTTGTTCATTGGGTGGATGGATGGATGGATGGATGGATGGATGGATGGGTAGATAGATGAGTGGATGGATGAACGAATGTCATTACCCTGCCTGAAGCATTTTTTCTATCCACCTTTCAAGGTCAGCTCAAATGCCACCTCTTGCAGGAAGCCTTTCCTGATACACTGGGTGGAAATTCACCTCCCTCCTGTGTCCCCGTGCTCAGCATGTAACTGCCGCAACATCATTTGCCCTTTACCTTGTGTTCACAGCTACTGTCCCTGTGGTCTGGGTGTTTCCAGAGATCCAGGACCAGTCTTGCCCATCTCTGTATCTCTCACTTGGCATGGTGCCTTGGACACGGGAGGCGCTCAGTAAACACTCGCAGAATTGATTTCTTTATGTAGTCCAGGTCATTCTAACCCTGACAGCGATCCCTCCTCGGAACGTGATGTCGTCACTGGCGAGAAGGGCCGAGCAAGGGGAACTCTCAGCCACTCCCTCCCTTGGCCTTTCACGGCCCCTCTTTCCCTGAAAGTTAGTTCCTCGGTCACCCAAGAAGCTTCCTTCACCTAAGCTCACGTCAAGACTCAATGCGAAATCGCCTGGCCCTCACCCACTTCTCCTGTTCTGGGTGGGTGGTGGCGCAGTAGTTTATTACCAAGTTTCTTCACTGCCTTTGGGACCCATTTCATTCTGCCTGCGGATATGTTACATTTAATGTTTTTTTAAAGAGTTGCCTTACCTGTGTTTTTATCTACAGCTGTGTGTACATGGCTTTAACGGCTTCCTAATTGTAGATAGACATCCCTCTCCCTTTATTTTTCTTGCGCAAGTCTGATGACTAAAACAGGAACACGGAGACCCAGTCAGCACTCTTTCTTCCCCATGCTGATGGAAAGGGCTTTTTGTGAAGTTGGAATAGCTCCTACATAGCATACCTGTTCCCAGAGCCATAACTCCATTTAAAACAGCGTGGCGTGCTTTTATTTTAGCATCTTGAGTGTTTTGTGGTCCCAATTAAACTCACTTTTTACTGATCCCGACTTTGTTTCTACTACCCTCAGCACTTTGATATGTCATGCGAGCTCCCATCTGTCTGGCTTTTGGGGAGAGGCGGGTATTCTATGTAGTTGAATATTCTGGTTAGCTGAGTTGCCATAATTGATATATACGGACCCCCGATTTTCACGAAATTAGAAGCACAGTAAAAATTCCTTGGCTGTATTGCTAAGCTGATTATTTAAAACACGAGCGATGCTTTCGGCATGCAGAGAGTAAGTAGCTCAGGGGCTCACCACACGTTTCCTCATTCGATCCTGACAGAAGCCCAGGTGCTGGTGTGGATGAGGAAATCGCTGCCCAGAGACGCTGAGTAACCTGCCTAAGGCCCCAGAGCTCGGGGTGGTGGAATCAGGATGCCTGACTCCAAAGCTCCCAACCGGTAAGACCAAATGGTTAATGTACGTTTTTCTGAGGATCCAAAGGTTCCCTCATCTCCTCCAGGCTGTCATGAGGACATTGCTTCTTATTGTGCCCTAGCCCAGATGGTGCAGGGACTTTCACTGGACTGTCTGCCTGCCTGCTTGCCCTCTGGTTCCCACAGGGGCTTTGAAATTCATGCATTATAAATAGGTTCTATGATACCGGGCCCAAAGGACTATGGGAATGGAGAGGTTGGAGCATTAAGAGGTGGTTTTAAATCTTAGTTGAAATCTCTTTAAAAAAACTCTAAGGAACTCAGGCTACACCTGATATGGGAGACCCAGATCAATGGATCCATCAACAAATCTTTATTAAATGCCACTAGAATGCAAGGCCCCAGGCTCAGTGCGATGGGCAGCTCTCTGCGTAGCTTTGGCTTTTACAGTAAAATGGTGATTTGCAGCTCCTGATGAAAAGGACTATTTATGGCATGCCAGAGCTTATGGGGCTTATGGCTGTTAAGTCTGTTTAAGCCTGCAACTGAGATTGAGGCTTTTTCTTGAGGGAAGAGGAAAACAAAACTGAGCGCCCATCCCTCTGTTTGGAAGTGTGTAAGTTGAGCTCTTGTGTTATGAAACAGTGGGAACCGAACTGAAATGATCTTCCCTGGGAAAAACAATAAACAGGAGGCCACTGGAGGGAGGGTAAGGATGAGATTAAAAAAAAAAAAGAAGAAGAAAACCTAACATTTTCATAGTATGTCTCAAGTACGCCTATTTTTCCTTTAAATGACTCTGAACTTATCTTGCCATTTGGAAATGTTAATGTTGGAAAGGGCAATTAGCATAGGGACATGTGGACTGGTCGAGAGTGTGAGGATGTGGGGCGGGAAGGAGAAGGAAGTAGTGGACTGTCACAGCTCAAAGGGCTGCCTGGAACATCGTGTACGGACCAAGTTTCAGAGATGTCATTGCACACGGAGAGAGAACCGGGGCAGGCCAGAGGGGCGCTTTGCTGGTATGCAGACCTGCTGGCAGAGTGCCATCCTGGGGAGTGGCAGTGAGGCTCAGGACTTGTCTCTGGGACCCTATGTCTCTAAACCCGGGTCTGTGGATAAGCTGTGAAGAGCTGTGCCTCGGTTGACCTCCAGCTTAGCTGAACGATGGCTCTTCAGAGAGGGTCAGAGCTCAGCTTCTGTGCTCTGCAGTTAGGCTGCTTGGGTCTGAATTCTTACCAGCCCCATGAGCAAAGGACTCCATCTTTTGGGCTTCCGTTACTTCATCTGTAAAATGGGGATGTTGGCAATAGCTACTGTGGAGGGATTTCAGAAGGATTAAATGAGATAACACACAAAAACTATGTATTTATTTACTTATTTATTGTCAATCTTCACCTGAGAATATTTTTCCATTGATTTTTAGAGGAAGTGGAAGGAAGGGGGAGTGACAGAGGGAGAGAGAAACATCAATGTGAGAGAGACACTTCTATTGGTTGCACGTGCCCCAACCAGGGCCAGGGATCAAACCTATAACTGAGATATTTGCCCTTGACCAGAATTGAACCCACGACCCTTCAGTCCTTGGGTTGTTGCTCTAGCCATTGAGCCAAACCAGCTAGGGCATGGAAACTATTTAGAACAGTGCTTGGCATGTGCCAGTAGCAGGTACTTAAAGAGATGAATTTTTGTTACCAAGTTCTCCAAGTGTGGCTCTGCGGGACAGCCGTAGTGGGCCCGGGCTAGGCAGGTTTCAGGACTTCAACAACCCGACAGTGGTTGTCAGATACTAGATAGGACTGGCCAAAATGACACCGAGGCTTACTGTGATCTTAGGTAGATGATGATTTTCATTCTCTCTTATCTTTTGGGAAAGTATCACCATGATCTTTGATCATGAAAGACAACTATTGATAACACTGCATTTATACGCAGAGAAATCAAGAAGAAAAACAAAGAGATTTCAACTTCCAACAGAGTGGTCTAAATGTGGGTAATTTCAACTCCTCGTTTCAAACTGCTTTTATCTTCACAAATACAAAGATGGGGGAAAGAAAATGGAATACTACAGGTGGCCTCTGCCGGACAGTGATGACGACCAAGGAGAATACAGGTTGGAATCTGAAAGGCTTTTGTTAGAACACCCCAAGCTCATGTGTCTTGGTGTCTTTAAGTCTTGGATAAATGGCTGCTGTGCGATGCACTGTTGATGTAAATATGCATTTTAATGGTCATCGTAGCACATCTGCATGAAGTCTGCTGGGTCGGTGAGGACTCAGTGCCCATAAAGCCCCTTAGTGCTGAAGGGAGAGGTTTAGGAGACACGTGGGAGGTCTGTGATTGCATGGAGAACGGGGTGTACTTCTCTGAGGACAGATTTCCTATGGGACAAGTTGAGGCTGTATGTTTAATTTATGATATAGAGGCTGACCCCAGCTGATGGGCAGTGAGGAGCTCTGAGGAGGCTCCAGGCTCTGTTTCCACAGTCCTCAGTGCCCAGGTATGGTTGGCTACACACTTGCAGAGGGGTGCCAGGGAGGCAGCCAGCTGTGGGAAGCCAGGAGCTCTTTTTTTCTGACATGAGACATTCTCTGCTGTAGAAGAGAATGGGATTAAATAGAGACAGTGCAATTGAGATGGAGAGATAGAAAGAGGAGGGGGCGAGAGAGAAGAGAGAGGTGTGATGTAAGATGAACATATCTGGAATTCAGATATCAGGAAGCAAGGAAAGAGAGAGGCAAGGAAAGGAGAGGGGAGGGGATAGAAGGAGAAAAGAGAGGCATTTTCTAGGTCTTGTATTTTCTCTCCTGGGGGGTGGGTTTATGGAACTCTGCTCTCATTCTATGAGCCACTCCAATATCCTCCCACCCATGAAAGCCAGTAATTCCCTTCCTGTTAATGTTAAGCCAGTTTTAGTTGACTTGCAATTCAAGGGTCCTGACTAGATGTCAGGGGTTGTTGGGTGTCAGGATTTGCATATGGAGCCCCTCTTCCTCCCTATTGAGGCCTCTGCTGCCCCAGAGCACCCTCAGGTACCCTCCGAGCTTCCCAGCAGCCTCCTGGGCCCTCCTCAGGTGCCCACTCCATAGCTCTGTCTGGCCCATCTCCTCTGATGCCAAACTGCCATTTGTTCATTTATTCAGCAAGAGTTTATTGAACATAATTGTGGTGGAAACACAGCAACCAGCACAGTGGAAATAAATACTTGTCTAAGAATCAAGGTTAACAAGTAATTTATTTCTTAAAATAAACTAAAAGCTATGAGAGGTCAGAGGAAGGAATGGCCATTATGGGGCGGGGGAGGTCTGGAATGGCTCTGTGGGTGTCATAGATGGGCTGAGAGGTGGGATTGGGACAATGGGATTGGAAGAAAACATGGGAGCTTGGTAGAGGGTATGGAAGCGTCAGGAGAAAGAGGACCAAACAACCATAGCGGAACACCAGACCTGCCACGTGCTGAAGGGAGGCTCAGTCGGGCTGGAGCAGCCCATCCTTTCAGATCCCTGATGTCCAGTTAGGCCATGGGAGAGCCCCCTTTCAGCTGGCGTGTTGATGCCTGGAGGAGGGCTTTACCCATTAGTATCTTAATGGTGTAAGAAGTCTTCAATCCTTTACTCAAGAGACTGGCTAAGGGAACAGTTTCAGGCTGGGGAGATGGATGAGCTTGTTGCCTTGGGAACCTAGGAGCTTTGTTGCCAGTGTTCCTTCCACACCAAGGCTGACGCTGCCTCGGTGGTTGTGCTTGGCTTGGTGTGGGTGAGGGTGGAGAGGCACTGGCTGCTGAAAGAGGGCATTGGTAGTGTGCCTGCCTTCCTGGGCAGGAGCCTGTGCTCTGTCCTTCCCCTTCCTCCACCTGGAATTTTCTGTGGGAAGATGGAAACATGCCTTTCCTGCCTTGGTACCACTGCTTGGTGCAATTCAATGGGCTGAGATGTGTCGGCTCCCCTGAAGACAAGGAAGAGAGCTGTATTTTTAACTGGGCTGTTGGGAGGATCAAGTTAAAGTCTATAATTGTTTAGTGTGTGTCCTGGAGCATAGCAAGTGCTCAATAAATGGTAGCTCTCAACATTGACCTTCTCAGCCATAATTCTGAGAGTACAGGGTATATGGATTAGAGAGAGAGAGAGAGAGAGAGAGAGAGAGAGAGAGAGAGAGAGAGAGAGATAGTGTGTGTGTGTGTGTGTTAATCTTAGTGGTTACAACATGATATCACTTAAAGCAGAGAATTCTAAAATGGACACACCAGCTAGGGAGGACTATTGAGTGTCTTTAGCTCGTGTACAGTTTCCAGTTTCCATAGAAACGAAGCAAAGAAAATTTGCTAAAGGAAGCCTAGAAAATAAGTAGATTCAGGTCTGTGTGATTATGTCTCCAACCCTTTAATGCACAGGCAGACTTTTATTACTATGATCTTATTGTCTCTTTAATATCTTTTCTTTTCTTATAAGATGCAATAGACCCAGACTCTTTCTATGCAGAGGATGACACAAAGTGTGGGATTTATTCTGCCACGTTCTCTATCACAGGCCCAATAGCCGTGCTTCCGAGGCCCCTGTTACTGTGTTTATCTGCCAAATACACCCAGCTCTGCCATTCTGTGAATATTCAGAGATGGTTTCTTGTTAGCTGTTAAGATATAGGAGCAAAGAACCAAAAATCCTAGAATGGAGAGGGGCAAACTGAAATCCCAATGAACATTCTGGCAATGAGACCTGTATTAGAATGGAAATATTGAATTCCCCGGCACAGGGAGGTGGTTGGGGTTCTGGGGTCATTTGATTACACCCGACTCCTTGGAATCCCTCGTTGAATTGGTAGCAGGAACGAAAGAGACGGCTCTGAGTCAGACCTGCCAACATTTGAATCAATAGCCATGCAATCTTGCTTCAATTTGCAAGCAATTTTAAATCTTTTCTTTAAAATGCCTTCAAGAAGGGAGGAATGGAGGGGATGGGAGGAAATACCAAAGTGAACTTCATTTTTTTCTGTGCAAAAGGAGGCTCAGGGAGGCTGAACCCAGTCATGGCTGATCCTAGTGCCATGGGCTCCCTTGAATAGTTCATCATTTTTAACTGCTTAGCACAGAGAAAATGAAAACAAGACAGGAGTTGGGGGTGGATAAGTGCCTTTGCATCAGTAAGAAATATCTATATTGGTCTCTGCCCCCGGCTCTTGACACAGAGCTCCTAAAATCTTTCTAAATAGGGGTGCTAGGAGAATCTTTTGTCCCAACATGTAGTCTTTGACCCTGGTTCCTGACACAGAGCTCCTAAGACCTTTATAATTTCCTGAATGATGGACGCATCTGACACTGAGCTCCTAAACCCTTGGAATTTCCTGGGTGATAAGACTCTCATTTTTGTTCTAATGAGGTACCTCTCCAGTGGGCTCCTGGATAGCTTTAAGGTAGGGGCTGGTCACTAGAAAGACCAAGCCATGATTAGAAGCTTGGAAACGTAGCTTCTTCCCCCATTTTTTTTTTTACAGAGAGGAAGGGAGAGGGATAGAGAGTTAGAAACATCGATGAGAGAGAAACATCTATCAGCTGCCTCCTGCACACCCCCTGCTGGGGATGTGCCCGCAACCAAGGTACATGCCCTTGACTGAAATCGAACCTGGGACGCTCTATCCACTGAGCCCAACTGGTCAGGGCTTCCCCCCGTTTTTCAGAGAAGGAAGAGAGAAGAGGGGATGGAAGTGGAGTTAATAACTGATCCTGCCTATGCGATGAAGCCTGTGTAAAAGTCCCAACAATCTGGGGTTCAGAGAATTTCCGGGTTGGTGAACACATCTGCATACCAGGAAGGTGGCACACCCCAACTTTATAGGGACAGACACTCCTCTCTTGGGACCCTTCCAGATCTCAGCCTATGCATCTTCTCGTCTGTTTGTTCGTCTGTTATCTCTGTCATACCCTCTACTATGTAATAGATGGGTAAACATAAGTAAGTGTTCCTTCAAGTTGTGTGAGCTCTTTTAGAAAATGATGTTATCTAAGGGGGGCGTGTCATGGGAATCTCTGATTTGTAGCCAAGTTGGACAGAAGTTGTGGGTAACTTGAGAACCTACTACTTGCAGTTGGCATCTGAAGTAGGGGACAGTCTTGTGGGACTGAGACCTTAACCTGTGGGGTCTGCACTAACTCCTGTGAGTGTCAGAATTGAATTGAATTTTAGGACACCTAGCTGGTGTCACAGAGAATTGCTTGGTGTGTGGTATTGTGAGTGTGGTCGTAGTGTGAGATTAAAGGAGAAACACAGGAGTGTGGTTTTTCCATCGCCGTCCCCTGGGAGGCATGTGATTGGCTTGCTGCATGGCCATGGAGGCCCGGGCAGCAGAGTGGAAGCAGCTCTAGGCTGGTGTCAGAAGCTCTGGGGCCATCTCGGTCCTGCCACTTTCTAGTTATGTGACCCATTCATGCATGTATTTCTTACAAGGGCCTGGCACAGGGAGTGCAGGGCTCAGGGAAGAGCATCAGCAAAATTGGAAATGCTTGCTTGTGAGGAAGCCCATGATGCACATGCAAACTCCAGAACATCACCAATTAGCCTTTATTGAACACTTACTCCGAAACGGGTATCACTGTAATGATGACACTGGGAGAACCACCCAGAGTAGCTCTGGCACGTGGCCTGGCTATGGAAGTAGGTGAGAGAGAGCTAGCATTGCCCTGAGGGCAATAAACAGGAACTCCAGATCGGGACCACACATTCAATGCCTTCTTGATGACCCCTCGAGCCCCCACTTGGCAGAGCCCCTCCCAGCCATCTCTGATTGCTCTTCTCAGGGTCACTCTTCCACCTCGGCTCCTGTAGCCACAGACAAGAGTGTTGCATCTCGTCAGAGTTCTTAAAAGCATCGGCATTCCCCCCATGCCTCTGCTTCCCACCAGAAGCTTTCTCGCTGCACTTCGTTATTGTGTTTTTAAAGAAGGGCAAGTCTTCACCTTATGGTTGAAGGACGGAAAATGGACTCGCACAGGGAATATAGGGAGGAAGGTTTTCATCATCAGGCATGCATTGGTTGCCATGGCATCCAGACGACCACTGAATCACTCCAGGGAGAGCCAGCCCGAAGAGGACAAAGGAACTCCCAAACATACTATCACTTATGTTCCTTCATGTCAAAGTTCTTCACAATTTCCAGTGAGCTAATCCTCCCAACAGGCCTGATGAGGCAGATCAATACTATTATCCTTTTTAGAGCTCAATATTAGTATCCACTTTAGGGCTCATTATTTTATCAGCCCAATTACTCCTTCTTTAAAGTCTCATCTGTGTTGTCTTGAAGCACTACTCTAATTTGTGATTGTGAGTTGATGTCACCTGTGCTCTCCCCAGGGAGGGTGGAGCCAGGGTAGGTGATACAGGAGACACTTGGGGCTGCATCTCATCAGTATTCAGGGTCAGTGAGGACTCTGACTCACAAGTGCTGGGCACCAACCCAGAGGCCAGGACCACCAGCCCACTCACCGTGTGACCTCGGGAAGGTCGCTTCTTTTTGGGACCCTGTTAGTGCATCTGTAGAATGGGGATCAGGATAATTCCCATCTCTCCTTGACTTGCCTTTTGTCTCTCACAGAGTTGTTAGGATAAAATGAGACCATAGCTGTAGGTAGACTTTGAAGTAGAGAAATGCAAGAGATGATAAGGATTGCGAGTACCAAAGCAATGACCAGGCGTCCTCAAACGATGGCCCGCGGGCCACATGCGGCCCGCCAAGGACATTTATCCGGCCCCCGGGGTGCTGCTGCCTGTCCTGCTTAGCAGCCAACTCGTCCCGGGCCCGCAGTGCGCACAGGAATTTGTTCATAGTTTTTTTTAAAAAACTATAGTCTGGCCCTCCAACGGTCTGAGGGACAGTGAACTGGCCCCCTGTTTAAAAAGTTTGAGGACCCCTGAAAGTATTTGGACTGTGGAGTACACACGATGGGCCCATTTTATTATTTTAATTGAGCATTTTATATGATTCCATTTTTCACTCTTTAGCATAATCAGTTATACCACTTTTTAAAAACTTCTTTTAGTGGTTGCCCTTGCATTTGCAATATACATTTACAGTTGATCCGAGTCCACTTTCAAATAACATTATGCCGTTTCACAAGTAATATATCTAATAATAACAAAAGAATCCTAATTTTTCTGTCCTTTGTATCATTGCTGTTATTCATTTCACTTATATATAAGCATACATAAGCATTTCTATCTGTCCATCCATCCACCTATCTAATATATACATAAGATATTCATATATAAGCATATGTAATGAAAAACATTGATACTAGTATTTTGAACAAAATATTATGTTAGGTCAATAAATATTAAGAAAAATAAAAGTTTTTATTTTATCTTTAATTCTCTTTTTGATACCCTTTTTTTTTTCTTTCTGACCTATATTATCTTCCTTCTCTCTAAAGTACTTTTAATATTTCTTGCAAGGCAGGTTCACTGGCAGCAAATTTTCTCTATTTTTGTTTGTCTGGAAGATTGTATTTCTCCTTCACTTTTGAAGGGTAATTTCACAGGGTACAGAATTCTAGGTTGATGGTTTTGTTCTCTCAACATTTTGAATATTTCACTCCGCTCTCTTCCAGCATGCGTGGTTTCTGAGGAGATGTCGGATGTGATTCTTAATGTTTGTTCCTCTCTAGGAAAGGTGTTCCCCCCTCTGGCTTTTTCCATGATTTTTCTTTATCTTTGATTTTGTAAAGTTTGAAAATGATATGCCTAGATGTTGGGTAATTTTTAAAACTTTTATTAATTTGCTTGGTGTTCTCTGAGCTTCCTGGATCCATGGTTTGGTGCCTGACATTAATTTGATGTGAGATCTGACTTCCCAAACACATTTGGCTTCAGAGGGGCCAGATCTGCAACCTGGAAATGCAAGGAAGTCAACGCCCTGTGGGCTCAAATTTGACCAATGGAAAACAGGTGACAGGAGGGTAAACGTCCTTTCTGTACCTCCTTCCACAGAGTCCTCCAAGGCACAGTTTTGCCTGGTCTCCGGGAACAACCGGTGTGACTGAGCATGTGCATCTAACAAATGACCAGCTGTTCCTCCTTATGGCTCGTGTCAGAGAATCACTCAGTATATTAACCCGTCATGTGGCATTCCTTCTCTGCTCACGTCCCTCTCCCTCACTCTCACTGTCTTGGGATTACACCTCTCACGTAGAATCTTAGCACCTTATCCTTACCTCAGGTTCCCTGTACCCCAGAAAACCTGACCTAAGACGGGGCCGATAGAAAAAATTCCAATCCTCCGAACTCACAGTGGTCCTTTAAGAATTTGTCATTGTATCTCCATCCCCAAAGTAGAGATCTTTTTCCTAGTTCCTTCTCTTTCAAAGTGTCAATCTGTTTGTGATCTTGACCCCTCTCCTCTGAACTGGCTCTAGTTTGTCAGTATCCTTCCCAAGTGTGGTGCTGAGAATGGAATGTCACATATGATAGAAAGTTTTGCTCCTGAAAGAAGTATAAGCTGAGGTAAATTTTTTTTGTGTTTTAGAAAGAAAAATACATACAAGTAAATGAAAATGAAACTAGATTGGATTTAATATATTAAGAAGACCTCTTTGATAATAATCATTATGATTGGGATTTGAGGGGCTAGGAATTGGGATATGGAGAAAGATCACAGTCTTCCTGAAAACCTTTTATAATAAGCCTATGTGTGGGACATTCCTATTTGTAAAAAAGAAAAAATCATCTTTTTAATCTTTTTTAAAAAAAATATATTTTATTGATTTTTTACAGAGAGGAAGGAAGAGTGATAGATAGTCAGAAACATCGATGAGAGAGAAACAACGATCAGCTGCCTCCTGCACACCTCCCACTGGGGATGTGCCCGCAACCAAGCTACATGCCCTTGACTGGAATCGAACCTGGGACCCTTCAGTCCGCAGGCTGACGCTCAATCCACTGAGCCAAACCGGTTTTGGCCATCTTTTTAATCTTAATTGGCCCTAATAGCCACTGGATAGTGCAAATATTTTCAGTATCCACATTTTACACAAAGACAATTGGCTCCGTGATAGTAAATGAATATTCCATTGCTGGTAAGTGACATAGTGGGGATTTGAACCTGTCCCCAAAACTTTCTGCTCTTTCTGCGATGCCAAATTTATCTCAATATGTTTAGAAAGGTCTAACCATAGTTACGGGGAGTGGAACTATTGATTTTAGGTCTCTCCCCATCACCAAACCGAAGAATAGTTCACGAATGAAACACCCGGGCTCAGAAGCACCAAGGCAGCCTGACGGGACAGCAGCCTGTTCCCGTGAGAACAACATCAGCCTGTTGTTTCCCAAGACACTGCAGTCGGGCTCCTGAACCTGATTCCCAGCGGGTGTCCTATAGGTGGGGGAAATTAGTAAATAACAGTTGACCTGGTGAGAGAGGGAGGGAGACTGGAACAAAAGACAATCAAGGCAAAGAAAAACACAAAAAACCCAAAACAAAACACAGCCCCAACCCCTTCATTGTACTTAATACTTGTATTTAACCAGAGAAGCTGGAACCTCTGTAACCGAGAAACCTAGGATACTTTATAAGACCAGGTACACCCACAACACGGTGTAAGGAAAGTATAGCAGAATATAGTCAGTGTCATGAAGTGTGGCTGAGAGTGTCGGTGCTACCAGGGTTGTGGTACCGGGGTGCCACAGGTGTCGAAGGAAGAGAAGAATGGAAGAGGCCTCTGACCTCAGCAGTAGCACTGCCGTGTTTCTTGCTGTGCGGCCACCCACAGGCCCCCATTTATCTCTTAGACTTTTCTTTTCTACAAGGAATCATCCTGCCAAGGATCGAAGACAGAAGATAAATAGCACGTCTCCTAGCCTGCGGAAGAAATGTTAGGAAATGATAGCCTCGCATGGCTCAATCAATATCCCTGAGCCATGCCATTGATGGGTTTTCATCTATAGTTTTTTTCTCAGAGTCAAAGCTCCCCCAGCAGCGGAGCAGTTAAGACCTCCTCAGCGTGTTTGCTCTTCCATTGCAACGGTCACTGCTGTAGTTTGTGCTCTAGTCATCGCCTGAATAAATAATAACCATAATCCAGACTAGTTTCTCTATCTATGCTTTTCCCTTCCTTCCATCCACGCTTTACATTGTTGGCAGGGTTAACTTTTTAAGACGGTCTTTAGTGCAGAAGATTGTACTAATGTCCCCAACTTCGGACTCTTCGCTGCGCGTACATGATTTGCCTTGGACTTTGCAGCTCCTCTCACACAAGGGAAGGAGAATATGCCCCACCCCTTGATTTTTGGGTTTGACCATGTGACTTACTTCAGCCAATAGGATGGGGTGAAAGTGATGATGCACTACTGCCCAACCAGACCCTATGCTAAATGTACCCTAGAGAGAATTGAAAAGGGTGGACATTGCTAACAAATGAGCCAGAAGGTTAAGGACAGTGTTTTACTATCTCTAAAAACTCAGAAGCCAAAGCCAACGGGCTTCTCCATGTGTTAATGGGTTAGACACCTCATTAGAATTAGACTGAGCTGAGGAAGACAACTCTTACCTCGCCTACCCCTGTGACCATGTGTTTTCAATTCTCTTGGGTAGATACCTGAAGTAGAATTTCTGCTGGGTCATATGGCAACACTATGTTTACCTTTTTTCCCCCAATTGTTTTCAATATATTCATTTCAAAGGATTTCATGGCAGTTTTGTGAGAGACAGAAACAGAGGTAGAGGAGAGAAGAGAAGAGGCAAGGAGGATAGGAAGACGGGGTGTTCGTGGTGGTGATGCTGCTGGGAGCTGCAGATTATGCTCAGCCAGGAGCATCGGGTCCCCGGCTGGTGGATGTCATGGGAACCAGTCCAAGTTAATCTGCAGAAGTGCAGCACATCTTGATGGGAGTTGGCTTTGCTTTGCCAAGCCCTAAGAGTGGCCCAGAATTAGATCTCTAGATTGGAATAAAAATGGAACAAAAGGTTCATTTTTGACCTTGGAGCAAGATGGAGAGACCAACACATTTTGTTTGCTAGCCGAGGAGATTGCTATAAATAAGGGGCTCGTTGCCAAACAATCCGTCTCCTCGTACCAGCCCGCCCCACTCAATGGCAGGCCTGGCTGGGGAATGTTTTCTGGCCACCTTTGTCCTTTCATCTGCTTAAGCTCGTTATACTGTCACTTTGAGCTATGACTCTGCTCTCTCTGGCTCTGATTCCTCTGGAAAGGCTGCTGTCCAGATGTTTAGGTATTTAGCAAATGCACTTTCCCCATGCCTTGGCAGGGGGAAGTCTGATGGGGGTGAATATTTGATGCTTTTGGCTGTTGGGAACATGTTTGCTGAAATGACCAGCAAAGTCCCTGCCTCACACTCCCTGCATCTCGAATTCTCTTTATGGTGACAGCTGATACATCATTTAAAGGAAACTCACCAGGGAGCAGAGGGAAAACACAATTGTTTTTTCCCCTTTGCATTCTCTCATGGGTCTTGCACAGGCTTCCAGATTATAGAGAAGGGTGCCTTCTGTGGGTCTCCCTCCCTGCCCACAGATTATCACCCCCAGAAAAGGGCAGGATGCCTATTTTCATCTTTCTCTGATGTTTGCTTCTCCTCTTTAAATCACTTCTTTCCCATAATGCAAAAACTCCTCCCCACTGTGTTCCACTACCTACTTTACTATTTTGTGTATTTTAGTTTAGTTTTTTTTTGAGCTAAGAGGATGTTAGAGAATATTTAGATCATTCTCGCAGTTTACAGATGGATAAAGCGGGGAAGAGACTTTCTCAAAGTCAGTGGTGGACCAGTGAGGGATCTAACTTCTAAAACCCTTCCCGTTGCCTCCCTGGCCTCTGTCTTAACCCTTCACCACCCTGGAACTCTGGGTGTTATCCGCCATTACATCCCCAGCAGTCTAGCTCGGTGCCTGGCACATGTTTCTGGAGCCGGGCTGGGTTTGAATTTGGCTCCAACATGTACTACCTGTGTGTTCTTATAGAACTGATTTAACCACCTGTGTCTCAGTTTCCTTCTGTATGAAATGTAGCTGACGACAACACCTACCTTAAAGGATACTTGTGAGATGCAAATGAGTGAATACCTTGAAAGCAATAGGATAGTGCCTTTTATAGAGTAGGGGATCGATGGGTGTTGGTTCTTACCATTATTATTGAGTGAATGAATGATTCTGTGCTCATTCCCTCAGGAGCCAGCTTGGTGTCTTCCAATCTGTTCCTTCCTTTTCTAAACAACCATGCCCTACACCTGGGCCAGGAGGCAGAGCTGTGCAGCTGATGTTTTTGGTTGGAGGCCTTTTGGGTGTACCTCTCTTGGATGTGAATCCAACCCTGGGAACTTGAATGAGGATTTCATGGGGATTTGGAGGGAGAAGCACAGTCTTTGAGCTCTGGATATAATTCCTGCTTTCATTTATGGCCGGTCTGATTTAGAGTAAATCTTGTCTCAGCCCCTTCATTCATGCAAAAGCCTTTGGACACTTAATATAATTTTGTGAAGATTTCCAACTCCTTGGGGGCTTTGCTGAGGAACATGGCAAACACAGTTTTCAACATCTCAAAGGGAGGCTTAAACTGATAAAAATAAGAATCCTAGGCAACTGAGCTTTGCTGAACATTTCACTTCTTGTTATTCAGAGCAAGTTGTCGAACATGAATGCTGTCATTGAGACGTCACCTTGACCCACAGTGGCCAGCGGCCTGGCTAAATTGTGCTTGGGGACTTGGGGATCTGTGGGGACTTGGGGCGTGTGAATGGTCTTCATCACAGCTACCACCCCTGAAAGGCCGCTCAAGTAGATGTCATACCCAGGTCCAGGCAGGGCAAAGCAGTGGGCA